>NW_027271903.1:0-600000 GCF_040938485.1 Diadema antillarum
CAGTGGTACAACTTACAAGTTCCATAGGGAGTTCGTTCCAATATTTGGGCCCAGCGAACATAATGGGTTTTTTTTTCGCGAAAATTGTTCGGGTACGTGGAAGGTGATATGCGTAACGTTGACGAGTTGGATAATCATGAACTGTATAATTTCTTGTAAACATTTGGGAAAATACGTCTGGTAATTGGCCAGTTGAAAATTGAAACATAAACAGGCCGACGTTGTAATAAAATAACTCGGGAATTTTCAAAATTTTATTACTAACAAAAAGTTCGTTCGTGTGGGATAAATATCCAGTGTGGTTAACAATTCTAACAGCTCGTTTTTGTACAAGAAATAACGAATCGATAAGGTTTTTAGAAGCATTTCCCCACGCCAGAATCCCATAGTTGAGATAGGGAGATATCAAAGTTGAATATATGCTCTGTAGAATATTACTTGGAAAACAATAGCTAAGTTTGTTAAGAACCCTGGTATTTCTAGCAATAATTCTGCTCACATAATTAACATGGGTTCTCCAAGATAAATCACTATCGATATGAAGACCCCAAAATTTTGTATTGTTGACCTGTGACAGATCAATGTTGTTTATCTTGACAGAGAGAGGTAACACAGGTAGCGAATTACTGAATAACATATACTGAGTTTTATCAATGTTTAAGGATAATTTGTTCGCAAAAATCCAAGATTGGACAGAAACAAGTTCTTTATTTATTATGTTTATAAGCGCATCAGGATTTTGATGAGAGAAGAACAAGTTTGTATCATCTGCAAAGCAAACGAAGGAGAGAATCTTAGAGGAGTTCTGGATATCATTAATATATAAAATAAAGAGAAGTGGGCCTAACAACATTCTGTGGGCAGACAAAACGGTAAACTATGGGTTGATGGCATCATCACCTCACTTGATTTGCATATTAATTTGGTAGTACCGTTTCTGTCAAGATTTTTCTTTTAATAGACCAATTCTGTTTTGGTACTGTTTTTTGTCATAATTTCTTACTGGGGCTTCGAGTACGCCTAACAAAAGATAATTTATGCACTGACATAGCGCACCTGGCTCATTGCATAACCCATATTGAAAGTGTTTTTGTTCTTCTTTGGAAGCCCCCCCCCCCCCCCCCCCCAGTTATGGCTACCATAAGTTACAGCGCTCTGAAGTTGGATTCATCATGGACCTAATACCAGTGGCGTATCTAAGGGGGGGCAAGGGGGGCACGTGCCCCGGGCGCCACTCCCCGGGGGCGCAAAAAAACGAAGAAGAAGAAAAAAAAATAAAAGAAAAAAAAAAAGAGGAGAAGAAGAAGAAGAAAAAAAAAACTCGCCCGGAAAAGGGGGGGGGGGGGGCAGAAAACCAAATCAAACAAGACCAAAAAAAAAAAAATGATGCCGCCGACAAAATGACAATGTTTATTGTGTTCACACAAGAATTCCATGTTCTGTAAGTAAGCTGAAGTTCAAAAATTTTCGGCTCGCTTGATGCGCTCGCTCGCCAAAATTTATATAAAAAAGAAGGTAAGAACAAAACGTGATGATGACATGGACAAAATGACAATGTCTATTGTGTTCACACATGTCACTTTATATTTAGCAGGCAAATGTTTCACGGAGCAGCGGCTGCCATTTCTTTCGTTCTGAAGCGATCGCCAATTGGATCAAAAGAAGGCGCCAACGGTTTCGAACATTCCCGGGGGGGGGGGGGGGGATGGGGGCGCAAAAAAAACCAAACAACCCAAAACAAACAAGATAAGAACAAAGCGTAATGATGACGCGGATATATACAAATTTCGGCTCACTCGCTCGTACTAATTTAAAGTATTTTTTAAAGTCCTCAGTTTGGGTCGTCACTATATCTTGTAAGAATTGTAAGATTTAATAAGCAAAAAATGACAAGAATTTTATGTTTTGTAAGCTGAAATACAAAGTTTTTCGGCTCGCTCGCTGCGCTCGCTCGCCAAAATTTATCCCCCAAAAAAGAGATAAGAACAAAACGTGATGATGACGCAGAAATATACAAATTTCGACTCACTCGCGCGTACTAATTTAGAGTATTTTTTAAAGTCCTCAGTTTGTTGGTATAAATCGTTATCGTCGTCACTATATCTTGATTAGAATAGTAAGATTTAATAAGCAAAAAATGACAAGAATTCCATGTTCTGTTAGCTGAGATACAAAAATTTTCGGCTCGCTCGCTGCGCTCGCTCGCCAAAATTTATTAAAAAAAGAGATAAGAACAAATCGTGATGATGCCGCGGAAATATACACATTTCGGCTCACTCGCGCGTACTAATTTAGAGTAGTTTTTCTAAGTCCTCAGTTTGTTGGTATTAATGGTTATCTATAAGGCCGTCACTATATCTTTATTAGAATTGTAAAATTTGATAAGCAAAAAATGACAAGAAGTCCATGTTTTGTTAGCTGAAATACAAATTTTTTCGGCTCGCTCGCTGCGCTCGCTCGCCAAAATGTATAAAAAAGAGTTAAGAACAAATCGTGATGATGCCGCGGAAATATACAAATTTCAGCTCACTCGCGCTTACTAATTTAGAGTATCTTTTAAAGTCCTCAGTTTGTTGGTATAAATCGTTATCGTCGTCACTATATCTTGATTAGAATAGTAAGATTTAATAAGCAAAAAATGACAAGAATTCCATGTTTTGTTAGCTGAAATACAAAAATTTTCGGTTCGCTCGCTGCGCTCGCTCGCCAAAATTTATTAAAATTCATTACATTTAAATCACCCTCAAAAAGACCCCTTTTAAGTGCTGGAAAAAGTACATCATGTGGACTGTGTTTAAAGTCCCTACTGGGATGGGGTTGGGGTGGAACGCTTTTTCAGAAAGTAGGGGCGCAATTTTCGCGCTTGCCCCGGGCGCCGTTTTCCCTCCCTAGAAACGCCACTGCCTAATACACAAGGACATTCATCGTATCGTTAATTACTTCATGCACCTGTACATCTCAAAAGCGCTACAAAGACATTTTTAGCATGCTTCATTGCTTTGATCCCATGATCGTCACCGCCAGCAAGCCGGGAGAAGAACAAGACGGAGATTCGAGAAGTCTAAAACTATATGCGCAGAAGAAAATAACTTACAAAAATCAAGTAAAGTGAATGCGCAGTTGTGGTGTATGTTAGGAAATCATACCTCAAACAATTTCGCTTGGGAGAAGCAGGCAGTTTTTAAAGGAAAGCTAACATTCTGGCAGAATGATTGTCATTTGTGATCTCAATATTTCACTTTTCCGCAGCTTATTCCAGAGCAAAAAGAGACGGTAATGGTAGAGAACATGTATATCTTCCCATTAGGCAAGGTCTTATGCGTGTGCGAAAATGTGCGAATCAGCAATTACCCATCTTTTGACATAAAATTTGTCATGATCTCAGGTTTGCTGCTCCTCATCATCTGTATTTATTCCAAGACATTTCCGTCTGAAAAAGGCACATCAGCGAAGCAAGACTGAAAATGAGCTGAACGATTCTTTTGTTAGTGACGATACATGATCACACAACATGAATCGTTATTGTCCAGACACCTGAATGTACTCATTAAGATGCACACTATCATGTGTCGGCGACGATCATTACATCAAAGAAAGACTGCCGTGAACAGTCCATGTATATTAGGTCCATGGATTCATCTATAGACTAGTAACGAAGCATTCATTTGCCCGCTCCCTTCTTAAACCACAGATAGGAGTTCACTTAGTTGTTGCTAAGTAGGGCAAGCCTTCGGCAAGCTTTGTGGTTGTTAAGGGCACCTTTTGTGAAGAAAGCATTCATAAAATTTGATTACATTAAAGAACCGGTCCAGTTATAGTGTGGCCACCACATTTATGGCATAATTTAATATTGGATAAGACTCTTGACTTTCAGTATAGGAGGTCCGGAGTTCGATTCCCGTCAAGTGTCTTTGGACAAGATATTCTGACCCACCATATCCCTCTCGACCCATACAGATATATTATGCATTCGGTGTTCTTATTGGTATATTTCACACATGGACCGGTCGGTTTTATCAAAAATCTTTTCATTAATGTACACTCAAGAACCCTGATGATTTGCAGTCAATTTTTATTATCCTACTCCTCTCATTCATATTCTTGATTTCGATCTAAACATTTCTCTTTAGAGAAACTTTGCATTTCCGATTACATTACTTCCTGTCTTTACTCCCCACTGAACGATTTATGCAGAAGGAAATATATCAATCAGTTGATTGTCGACAATTTTGAATATAAATTTTCATTATAATATCATTAATGTTGTGACATATTTAGCTGACAAAGGAAGATGCACACAATAGATTCCAAATATATTTGTGCAGAAGGAAATATTATATCAATCAGTTGATTGTCGACAATTTTGAATAATTTTCATGATATTATCATTAATGTTGTGACACATTTAGCTGACAAAGGAAGATGCACACAATATAGATTCCAAATAATCAGAACATACTGTACTTGACTTATCATGAACGGTTTATTCCTTATTCATGGGATTTTCATCACTATACATGTGATAGGCTGTAGATGTCAAGCATGTAGGCTAATTAATTGTGTGGTAACTAAAATAAATGAAATGAGAACGAACATCACCATAAATCTTCCTTAGTTATTTCAGTAGTCTTAATGGTATGGTGTTCCATTGTTGAGGAGTGATTTATGCACGTTGAGAGCAAATGAGGGCAATTAATCATTTCATGTATATTATAAAGCCAAAGTCAAATCAAGTCATGCAAGAACGACAGCATTGTTTTGCACGCACCACATTCTTTCTCTTTTTTTGTCCCATCATGCCGGTGAGAATCAGTATTGAGAGCAATGTAACACCGATGTTACTAAGTTGGGATGATTTATATTATCAATTTATGCTGTCACCAATGTATGTTATCCATACCATCATAGGCGCCGGAAGTGGGGGGGGGGGGGGGGGGGGGGGGGGGGGGCAGGGGGGAGGCCGCCCCCCCCCCAATCCAAAAAGTGGGGGGCAAAACGCATTTTTGCCCCCCCCCCCCCAAAAAAAAAGCCCCCCCCTAAAAAAAAAAAAAAAATTATAATAATGATAATAAAAATAAATGAATAAACAAAGAAAATAAAATAAATATGTATATATATGAATAAAAGGGAAAGAATATGGCTACAAACGGCAGCTTTTGGACTCTAAAATGTCAAAATTTTCAAGCTCGCTCGCTTCGCTCGCTCGCATCCAGCAGTTGAGCCCGGTGCGCCTCCCCCTTAATTTCTAAAGCGAAAAACATAGCTACGACGGCAGTTGTTGGACTCTAGAATGTCAAAATTTTCAAGCTCGCTCGCTTCACTCGCTCGCATTGAATCGTTATGCCATTCTCCTAATGTTGCTGACAGTAATTGCCAGTAGTTGCGCCCGATGCCCCCATCCCTTAATTTCCAAAGCGAAAGATAAATATAGCTACAAACGGGAGTTTTGGGACTGTGAAATGTCAAAATTTTAAAGCTCGCTCGCTTCGCTCGCTCGCATTGAATCGTTATGCCACTCTCCTAATGTTGCTGACAGTAATTGCCAGCAGTTGCGTCCGATGCCCCCCCCTTAATTTCCAAAGCGAAAGATATAGCTACAAACGGGAGTTTTGGACTGTAAAATGTCAAAATTCTCAAGCTCGCTCGCTTTGCTCGCTCGCATTGAATCGTCATGCCATTCTCCTAATGTTGCTGCCAGTAATTGCCAGCAGTTGCGTCCGATGCCCCCCCCCTAATTTCCAAAGCGAAAGATATAGCTACAAACGGCAGTTTTGGACTGTAAAATGTCAAAATTCTCAAGCTCGCTCGCTTTCCTCGCTCGCATTGAATCTTTATGCCATTCTCCTAATGTTGCTGCCAGTAATTGCCAGCAGTTGCGTCCGATGCCCCCCCCCCCCCAATTTCCAAAGCGAAAGATATAGCTACAAACGGGAGTTTTTGGACTGTAAAATGTCAAAATTCTCAAGCTCGCTCGCTTTGCTCGCTCGCATTGAATCGTTATGCCATTCTCCTAATGTTGCTGCCAGTAATTGCCAGCAGTTGCGCCCGATGCGCCCCCATTTATTTCAAAGCGAAATATGTAGCTACAATTAAAACTCCAGTTTTGGAACTGTAGATATCAAAATTTTCAAGCTCGCTCGCTTCGCTCGCTCGCATTTTATTGTTATGCCATTCACCTTATGTTGCTGACAGTATATAATTTGTCGATCGTTTCACACCGTTATTCCATAATCCATGTAAGGGAAACTTACAATGTTCCTCAATGACTGCGTTGTTGAATGTATCACATTCCGTAATGTATTGTAGTCCCATTATTGCTCACGCACACACGCACAAGCATACAGACCGTCATAATTACTTTATGGTTCCCCCCATGTTTCGACCCACCGTACGCCACTTTACATATATATATATATATATATATATATATATATATATGTATATATATATATATAATAGATGTGTGTGTGTGTGTGTGTGTGTGTGTGTATGTGTATATTGTGTAACATATGCATGGCCTAATCTTGAGCCCCCTCCAATGTTTGCCCCCCCCCCCCCAATCCAAAACTGCTTCCGGCGCGCCTGCATATCATCATCATCATCACCAGCAGCAACATAATTATCATCTTCATTCCAGGGAGTTCCCACTGTGTTAAGTTCAAAGACATAAATCATATCGTCGAAACGTGAAACAATGGCAAAAGGGAGCTATTGCGGCTATGTGGATAGAGGACCATAGGCTCTCAATATGACGGACACTGGTTCGAGCAGCACTTGGAATGGCAGCGCCCTTTGACAAGGCATTTCACTCTCATTGCCCTTCCCTCCCCCCCCCCCCTCAAAAAAAAAAGAAGAAAGTTTGAGGGTTTGAATACTCCATTGTAGTCTAACCTAAGGTTATTTGATTCACGAAACAAAGTCTGTTTGATGATTATGCTTAAATGGAAAATAAAATATGACATGAAAACTTTAGATGAAAAGGTTCGAGAACTGGGGTTCTGGAGAGCTGGTCAGTATGATTATTCAAACAGCTGGCACTTTTCGAAGGATGAAAAAAAAAAGGCATTTGTGCCTTTGATCTCGGTGTCACGTGATGCCGCCATCCTTCTGAGCAAACTGAAAATTCATTGCGAACTCTAAAAACATAATTTCAGGTATATTTTGTCTGTTTATTCATTAAACGAAATGAAATTCTCCTGAATGATAAAACATATAAAACAAAAGTCAATCCCGTCCAGACATGTGTGCAAAGTGTAAATTAGAGATGCCCGTCGAGAAAGTGTTTTAGAGCCTGTAGCCCTGTCCCTGGAAAGCCGATCTTATCTAATTCTGACAAACAAAACTGATATGGATCTTCAAACTACAGTTCTTTACAAATTACACACTACTCTGTCAGATCAATGGCCGGGCGCCCCCAGTCGAGTAATTCTTGTTTTTATTGTACCAATCTTTGCGCATAACACTACGTTACAAGTAGGTATATGGTGAAAATTAAATGCCATCATAGAAACATTATCTTCCTTACAGTGTGGCTGGTCATCATGTAATGAAACATGAATGAATTAGGAGTCTTCCTTATCTATCAGACAGATCCAGTTTGACACATAGGACATATTTCAAATATTTTTAAGTGGTGTCATCAAAGATAGGAATAGGACTATTATGACCCCATCTCTTAAACCGCTTCGTTCATATACCATGCGGCGAAAATGGGCTGCTTATGACAGCTGTATTGATGCACGAATTATATTTTTATCGCACGTAACCTGTATGTTCAATGATTTTTCAGCTAATCATCTGAAAAGCATAGGCCTAATATAAGTAAAGCTGTGATTAGTAAATTCCTGGTGCATATATAAGGGTCAGAATGAGACATGAACAACAGCTGTAGAATGCATGTGATACTTGCATAAGTTCCCCTCCCCCTTCCCCTCCCCCCCCCCCCCCCCCCAAAAAAAAAAAGCAAAGGGGATTACCCCTCTCTGAAGTTGTTGTTGTTGTTGTGGGACAGACTTGGGCAGTCCGCTCGGGCAACACCCATTAGGGTACACAAACAGTTCAAAGTTTGTGTGAGTACGTGTGAGCCGCCGAGTACACCTCATCACGTGTCGGAACAGTTCAGTGCTTCCGAATCTCATCCAGCCCCTATTCCATCGAGTAGAATGATCCCCCAGTAACGTTAGCCGTAAAGTTAGACAACCGAGCCGAGAAGGTGAGTTTGGAATTGTATTTTGGTCGTCTGTAGTGTCAGTCACAGTTCTAAATGTTCACTGGTTGATATTATTGTTAATGTTATTCAGTGGCAGCAGACACGTTAAGTGCACATTGATTGATAAGTTTAAACTGTTCATGCACTTTGCTGACCGGTGAGAATACACCAGTCCGTGGTGTGTGAACGGAGCTAGCCACCGGCAAACCGGATGATTGTAGGGGTAGGCTTGCCTACCGATGGTGGTCGAGGCGAGGGAGCTCGAACAGGATGTGGCAGGTTCGAGCAGAGCAAAGAAAAGGAAAAAAAAAAGACAATCTTCTCTGATTGACTTCGGCATCAATGTGATGTTTTGGTCCGTTGAGACGGCTTGATTTTGCTACAACAACATGCATTTCCCATAGACACCTGACCGAGTATACTCGGGACTCGTCTTCAATAATTAATATTAATGGGTATTTTTCTTTTTGTGTATTTGCATGCACAGCTGATAAGTTATTTGCTGTCATTTATGCATCGTTGAACATTGTGGTGAGCTCAGAAAAGGTAGGATATTTGTTAATATAGGGCCTAAAATGAAAAGTACTATTTTTGAAAGACTTTATTTAGTGACTGAAATAAAGTTTCATGTTGAATTCCACGTCCATGACTTGAGTGACCTGCAAGCTGCCAAAGGGTCACATAGGTGTACAGTGATTAAATGCAGATTTATTTCGAGAGAAGCTAGCTAATTTTTGTGTCTGATTATTGCTTATTAAGTTATTTATAAGTATTGCATGCTAAAATATAGGTGCATTGGCTCAGTGTTTGCTTGTGTTTCATTGATTTAACAATTTCTCTGAAAAAGTGCATTAATAGTATGTGAGAAATGGAAGACGGGTTGAGAGTTTTCATAGGACATTAATGACATCACCAAACTGATGGGGGGGGGGGGGGGTGTTTCTTGAAGAAATTAAGTCGAACTTAAAATTTAAGATTGACTAAAAATTATGGCATGCTGTGTGTGTCTTCAATGTTGCTCAACTTTCTAATGAAAAGGAAGATTTTGGAGACTTTCTTTTCTTCATGTAGCCATTGATAATAGAAGATGAAATGAATAACAATGTAATTATTTTGTGAACATTGATGATAATTGAAGTGGGTGGGGATTATGCTAATGAAATTGAACAGGAAAACCAATGGCATTAGTAAATTCATTTTTTTTTTCTTTTAATTTCTTGATACAGTAAATTACAGCATTTGGAATGGCAGTCGCTATGGAGCTCCCGCAGCCTCTTCAATTTTTGTAGTAATTTTTTATAACAAACACCCAAAATAGCAGTGAATTGAAGGCTACAATTGTCAAAGTGTAAATTCTCCTTAATTTCAGAACTTTTGTATGTACTGCATTGACCCAACTGATGACTGATTTCCTCAAATTCTTTATGTCCTCGCCAGGCTTTTATCCAGATCTCATCTCCTGCTGATGATACTAACCCTGTGATTTGTGTGGTCTGGTTACATGCTTGCTAGCCAAAGTCCTGGAATGATCATTGGTATAGGACTAGTTCTAGACAAGGACCTACTGCAGCCTGCACTTTGGACCTGGTTTACATGTTTGTCATCTGGACCTGGTTTATGTTTATCATCTGGACCTCATCCCTTCATCTCATCACAGCTTCCTGAATCCAGTCCATGTTTCTTGAGGGTTAGTCTAGGACTTGCAGCAGCTTGAACTCTGGACCTAGTTTGTCTGCTAGTGAGCCATACACTTCTCACCCAGCAGATAAGGCTTTCTGGTCCATTGTTTGGACCATCATTATTTGGAGCAACTTTGCAGAAGACCATCAGAGATGAGCTATAAGATGTCGGTAAGTCTTCCCATTGAGAACGGTTTGAACATGGAGCTACTGAAGAAGCAGTCAGTTAAAGGAGCACTTTTATATTATTGGTCTCATTTCAATCTTGAAGCAGTCTTTAGATTTTTTTTTTCCTTAAAGAAAGAAAGAAAAATCTTTCAGCCCTTAGGACGAGTTTCTAAAGACTGTTTATCCAAATACTACCAATACAGAATCATTCATAGTGATTACAGTATTTTTATTGTTGTGATTTTAAGTGTATCATCATAATTCATTATTGTTATGAATATTATCATTATAATTTTTTTATGTTTAATCATTATTATTGGTGCTGCAATAATGCAGTCACCAGGATGATGGATATTAAGATCTTAAGTTTTAATATTATGTTATTTGTGTGATCGTGATTATTCCTTTCATCAAATTTTAGCAAAAAGACAATGGAAAAGAGGCAGTGGGCATGAAAAATTAAGTTAAAATCTCTACAAATCAAACAAACCAATACACAAAGGTAAAATGGCAATTGAGAGCCTTCTGATAAAGAAATTAAACTCTATTCCATTGAGCTCACCTGTTAGCTAGTGATAGGTCAGAAGATACATCATCTGTGATGGCCATGGTAATTAAGTCTGTGAAACATGATAGCCTTATCCAAGTTGTGGGCCTCAACAGGAGAAACTTATGACACTTGTTTGTCTTGTACCACAGAGTTACATAGCACTGAGCAATAAAGATGGTAAATGGTGAGAGAGAGAGAGAGAGAGGGGGGGGGGGGGGCATTTGAGTCAGGGGTGGAGGAGAGAGAAAAAGAGGAGAAATTTAACCAGCAGAGATGAGAGAGGAGGAGATAGGTGGGGTCAAGATCCTTATTCTTGTTTGGGAGGAAAATATTGTCTACATGTAGCTTGATTTTTTTTAAAAAGATTATGTGTGATGTATGTGTTGTGTTGTCGTTATGAATGCAAAGATTGGTGTAAAAATCTTTCATATTTGAGAATTATAAATACAACACATATTGCACATTGCTTATGAAAAACTGACAAAGCTGGTAATGAATTATGTGAAAAATTGTTATGTTCTGTCATAATCCAATGATGAAGTAACCTAGCTCAAATATATCTCCCAGTTTATGTGGATTTGTCTGAAGTGAAACTTACCAGACTCTCTGAGTATTATTTTCAGTTCTGTACTCATAGGACATAAAGTATGTCATGCTAACTTGTCTTCAGAGGACAATCAGATTTTAAAAATGAAACAGTCTCATCAGCAGCATATAGGAAGTATTTAGTACCATGCTAGTAGTCAAATGATAAATGTAAAATGTTTAGGAGAACGAACAAACATGGCAGCCAAAGCACTATTAAAAAAGGGATTTTCTTTTCGTTGACATACCATGGTGGCTTAATTTTTGTAAGACAGCTAGGATTTGGACAAGACATCACCTAACTGATTGTCTGGCAGTTGCTCCCAAAAGGTGATTTTCATGAAAATTTGTGATCTACAAGGTCTTGCCACCCCACTGATGATGTGCTGTGTAACAAACTAGTTGTCAGGCTATCTTCAATCGGGGCAATCACTGAATCATAAGCACCAGGCTAGTACACCTGTCAATGGTTGAATAACAGTCATTTAGTCAAAGCCTGAGTAAGCCTGTCTAATGCTACCAGTTGGAGTGGTGACGAAAGGCAAAGTTCATTAAACTTAAAGGCAGTAGCCCTTTGACTTCGAAACTTTTAATCAATATAAATTAAGAATATCAGTACCTGATTTAAATAAAAAAAGGGTGCAAGTATTCTGCAGGGTCTAGAACGAAAGGAAAGAAGTTTTTACTCGCCATTCTTTGATATAAACCTCAGATGTCCACTATAAAACATGTGTGACAATGACATCAAGTTTGTCAGTTTATGGGAATATTGGTACATTTCCTTTCAGTAAGCGTGGATTCTTTACATTCTTAAAACTTACTAATATCAGACCCTATTGTAGATAATTCTTTTGAAAGGTCATTCTACTTTATCTCCTAGTGTGTCATTTCCCCAATGCATTGCAATGTTAATTGCAAATCACTGATCATCTGCTAATATTTGGACATGAATCCAAGATATTGCAATTAAAAGTGCTCCTGTAGCCTTTGTGCCTTTGTGGAATAGATTTGGACCCCTTTTATAACTAGGTAGTTGGAAAATGTATTGAGTATTATGTGAAGTTTATATATTGACGATAATGCAGGGTGGTCCACAACTTGAAATTTTAGCATGTTGCAAGCTCAGAATCTGAGAATATTGCAGAAATTGAATATGCGCGGAGCGCACACGATGAGTACGTAGTACGCAATATTTTGCTGCTTATCTCTCTTTGTGCTGCTTACATTCAATGTTCTCTCTCATGTTTTGCACACAAATATCTAAAGTACCTGGTAGTTTGATGTTTCTTATGTTATGCACATGTTTTGCACATTTTTGAATACTTTTACTTTGAGCTTGTTGCAAATTCTTGAGGATGTTGCATAGCATGTTGCTGGCTTTTTAGGATGTTGCACAAGAATTTTAGCATGTTGCAGCGACATGCTAAAACCCCTCATGGACCACCCTGTAATGATAATCACCAATACTTATTTGGTGTATAATACATGTCATGTATAATGTCCTCATTCGCTCGTGATCAAGAAAAGGAAATACTGTGGAATGTTCACAACTGCAATATGATGCCCCATTTTATTTCATTGCTACAATAAACACATGATCGATACCAGCCAAAATCTGATTATGATACTAGATGACATCTTGTGGAGAATACTTATACTGCAAAATGTGAAAACAACAGATGGATGGATTTTTTCATTTTTTCATTTATCTATTCATTTATCTATTTATTTATTTGTTCATTTATTCATTCATTTATTCATTCATTCATTTATGCATTTATTTATTTATTTTTGTGTGGGGGGATACATATTAATGTGGTTCTGGTTGTAGATTGTAATGTAATCCTGCTGACACCTTGGAATAGCCATCTTTGTCATGTGATCACATTAGGCAATGATGGGCTATATTTGTGTCTTCTGAAGAATAATCACATTAACTCTCTTAGGACTGTATGTACCCCAAATTGCCATCAATATTGTACACTAAACAGAGTTCCGATGATAATGAATGAGTTAATGGCACAGTCCTCTGTCTGATATTGCATCCCTATAGATGGGACACACTTTTGTGCTTTCCCAATGAATGTGGCAAGTTCTCTTTCAGTACAAAGTTTAGGGTGATATAGCAGAATGAATAAAGTCCCGAATCCCATTGTGTATTTTGCAAGAATCTCAGCTGGTACTAAGTATTGTTAAAGCCTCCACCAGTGTTTGATAAATGCTAGAGTACTTTGACCTTTGAACCAAGCTATTCACCTGCTAATGGCGGTAGATTTCTCAAAAGTACAATGTTCAATTTAGATTTATTGAGATTGTTTACATATGTTCTGATATCAGTGAACAATTTAAAAGACATTGAAAGACATGTTAGTTTATCAGTGCTTTAAGTCTTTATGGCACAAGGGACACTCTCATAGTAAAAACACTGAAAAGCAAATGAAACAGGTTGTCTTATTATTCCATAGGTATGGTGTAAATGTGACTGATATGAAGAGATAATGACCCCGTTTACAGTGCGAGGCTCGGCCGCGGCTCGGCTGTGGCCGTGCCCAGCCCCGCTTCAGTGTAAACGCGCAAAAGGCCAAATGCGAGGCCCAAATTGGCCTCGCATTTGGCCTCGCTCTGGAGGTGGTCTCGGCCGCGGCCGAGCCCGGCCTTTTCTTGGTGTTGTTACGACCAAAATCACTCCGAGAATGATCGCACAAAAGAAACAATCAACTGATGTGCAGGCGGTTTATTAACAGTGATATTGTGGGTACAGACTGGTAATCGGCGTCACATCAGTACAACAATGATCAATAGAAACAGTTATAAATCGGTAGTGGAATCACTTACACGTATTAAGTAATTCTTTGAAAGTGTCCAGATACGATGTTCGATGCACAGACGTAACTCCTTGACGCACAGATGAATGATTCCTCCGACGTAACTCCAGAGGCGCAGGTTACGATAGTCCACGGTATAGATCCGGGGTAAAATCCTCGATATATGTTCACGGCGAAACGTGCAGAGTCCAAACGTTATGACGACCACGTCCAGTTGATGCGTTGAATGATGATTCACTTAATAATGTTCAGCTAAGAATCCAGCCCATCACAGCTTTGCCGTAGCAATGTCCATTGACATAAAAACATGGAGTCTATCTCCAATGAAGGCAAATTCATTCTCTGCAGGCAAAATGTCTCCCAGGCCTTATCTCCACAAACATAACAGGTCAGCAGGTAACACAGGACTGACTATAACAAGTCGCTTCAGAGCCAGAAGTGACGTAACTCTCAGAGCAGAGGTGTTGAGTACTCTGCCTACTGCAGAATTCCTCTGGCTTATATACTATCCATTCACCCCCTTCTAGCACATTCTATAACTCTCTCCAACCTACTAGCCAGTCCAAGTTCCAGGAAACCTGGATGACTCACTGCCTAACTATGTACAAAACATCATTACCAAGAATAACTACCAATCACATTGGGCTACAGGGACAGTGCCTCACTCAGCCAAATATGTAAGCACTTCCCAGAAAATTCTGGAAAGGGTGAAATCATTCTAGATTGAGTGAGTTATAATGTATTTCCTCTTACATGCATGTACTGTGTAGTTACATTGTATACCACCTAGAAAATTCTCCACTGATCTGGTCAGCCTGTATGTTGTATACCACATAGAATGTTCTCCATTAATCTGGTCCACCTGTGTACATACACATTAAAACAGCCAGGCATACAGTACATCATACATGTACGTGTACATAACTACTAGTGTGTACATTTGTGACACCATCCCCCATGGGAAAAAGAAAGCCTTGCTGTAGCAAGGGTTTCTTTTACCTTCACAATTTCTCATTGTTATTTACAACGAATGTGAGGTAAAGTCCAAGTCAAGCAACAATAATCACATACTATCACATGCCTTTTGGATAGCTGTATTAATTCCATGTTCTCTTTCCATGGATACTATTTACAATGATATTGCTTGGATTCTCGGAGCTTATACAATCATATCAAACTGTTTTGCACACATTAATGAATATATATATGCTTAACACATACACTGTAAGTGATATGCGGTGAAAACTTTTCACCTTTGACTTCTACTGTGCTATCCACTGTCTATGTCACACCAACTGACTTTCTGTCATAGCACTCTTTCAACATATTGACATGACACATCCTTTGATCTTTGCATCTGTCTGGCGTACTGATTACATAGTTCACATCATTGAGCTTCTTTTTGACACAATATGGGCCACTGAACTTGGCTTTCAGTGGTTCACCTTGTATGGGCAGCAGTACAAGAACTTTGTCACCTGGGTTGAAAGTTCGGGCTTTGGCATTTTTGTCTGCCTTTCTCTTCATAGAGTCTTGCGACACTTTCAAGTGTTCCCTAGCTACCTCACAAGCCTTTGAAAGCCTTTCACGAAACTTTGACACATAGTCAAGTAGGTGGACCTCATCATCCTCCGTCATGAATTTCTCTTTGATGAGCTTCAGTGGGCCCCTGACTTCATGACCGTACACCAACTCAAATGGGCTGAAACCCGTCGACTCATTTGGGGAGTCCCTCGTTGCAAACAGCAGGAAAGGGATGCCCTTATCCCAATCCTCGGGATACTCCTCACAAAATGCCCTAATCATTGTCTTTAGGGTCTGGTGGTAGCGCTCCAACGCACCTTGGGACTGGGGATGATAAGCTGACGACTTCAGCTGCTTCACACCCAAACGATACATCACCTCTTGAAATATGCCTGACATGAAATTTGACCCTTGGTCAGACTGCACTTCCTTGGGCAACCCATACCTAGTGAAAAACTGCACTAGAGCATCTATCACAGTCTTAGCAGTGATATTTCGCAATGGGATAGCCTCTGGAAACCGTGTAGACATATCCATGATTGTCAAGAGGTACTTGTGACCCGACCTAGTCCTAGGCAAAGGTCCAACACAGTCAACTAGAACCCGACTGAATGGTTCTTCAAACGCAGGTATCGGAATCAATGGCGCCGGCTTCACTGAATGCTGTGGTTTACCAGCGACCTGACATGTGTGACAAGTCTTGCAAAACTCAGCCACATCCACATTCAACCCTGGCCAATAAAAATGCCTCATGATCCGATCCTTTGTCTTTCTGACGCCTAAATGGCCGCCAACAGGTAACTCGTGAGCAATCCTCAAGATCTCACCGCGGTAACTAGGAGGGACAACAACTTGACGGACCACCGTCCAATCCTCATCAGCTGGCCTATGGGGAGGTCTCCACTTCCTCATCAAAATGCCATCTTTGACATAATAGCACTCAGGGACCTTTTCAGCCTCAGCCTCAGAACACGCCGTCTGAGACAAGCCATTCAACTCAGAGTCTGCCTGCTGTGCTTCAACCAAGGAAGACTTGCTAAACAGCCCATCACTGTTAGCCTCGGAGCCTAATACAGCAACCCCATCATTCAAATCCTTGAAAAAGGTTTCTGCCAACCAAACACCGGAATTCTCCTCCACATCAACAGAATCCGCATCATCTTGAACAGCTCTACGAGCCTGAGACCTAGTCACAACACAATCTGGGAAAATCCCAGGAAACTCCTCCTGCAACTGCTCAGTTTCAGCAACCACCACTGGTTTATGCGAAACAACTGGAGACGCAACCACCTTGTCCCCAGCCAAGTCATTCCCCAACAAAAAATCAATGCCTGCCATGGGCAACTCAGGAACAACTCCAACAGTAACAGGACCAGAAACTAGGTCACACTTCAAATCCACTCTATACAGTGGCACTGACATATAACTGCCATCAACAGTCTGAATCAAGACTTTTGCATTAACTGCACTATCTGGTGGAAAAGTCATACCACCATCCACCATCAACGACTGAGAGGCCCCCGTATCCCGCAGGATGACCACTGGCTTACCTGCCTCACCAGAAGTACATGGAGTCACCTCACCATCAAACAAAAAGCTACGATAGCTCTCATCCACCTGCTTCAGCCTATCTTTGAATTTGGGAGATTGACTTTCAATGGCCTGTGTTTCACTGAACGGGACACTGTTTTCAGGTAGGACACTTTTTGACATGACAAATCCCAAGTCCTTCTTTGTTTTGTTTTGCAACTTCCAACACTGTGACTTAACATGCCCTGTCTTGTTACAGTGAAAACATTTGATGACATTTGCACTTGTACTGGACCCTTTGTCAGATTGAGGCTTTGGTGCCGATGAAGTTTCAGAACTCGTGCCTTTTTCAGAACCAGCATTCTTTGGATTGCTCGACTGAATTTTGTCTCTCTTGTTTCCAGAGAAATTCCTGAAAGGTGGTCTGTTGTCATTTCTGTGGGTCAGCTCATACTCATCAGCCATCAAGGCTGCTTTATGCAAACTTGTCACTTTATGATCATCCAAATGCGAGCTCACACTGAAAGCAACACTCTTTTTGAATTCTTCCAAGAGAACAACCTCACGTAGGTTTTCAAAATCCTGATCCACCTTCAGGGATCTGTACCACCTATCAAACGTCATTTCTTTTTCACGAGCAAACTCAACATGTGTCTGGCCTGGTCTGCAGTACAAATTTCTGAACTTGTGTCTGTACGCCTCTGGCACCAACTCATAAGCATTCAACACTGCTTTCTTGACTGTAGCATAGTCACGTGATTGCTCTTCAGAGAGAGATGAGTACACATCAGCTGCTTTGCCAACAAACACACTTTGAAGGAGCAAGGGCCAAAATTCCTGTGGCCAGTTCAAACTGTTAGCCACCTTCTCAAATGACTCAAAATATGCATCAACTCTGTTTTCTTCAAACTTTGGCACCAATCGAATGTTCTTGGCCAAATCAAATTCAGAGGGAGCCCTTTCACGATTTCCAACAGTCTGTGCATGAGTCAATTCCATCTCACGCAATTTCAGTTGTTGCTCCATTTTCTTCTCTTCAATTTCAAGTTTCCTCATTTCAATTTCTCTTTCTCTTTCTCTTTCCTTCATTTCCATTTCTTTCTCCTTCAGTTGCAATTTAGCAAGCTCAAGCCGTGTTTGATCAGAAATTTGAGCTTGATCTGGAGTGTCAATTTCTTCTTTGAGCTCCATGTGACCAGCTACTAAGTTAAGAATCTCTGCCTTTCTTACACCTTGTGGAACATCTACATTCAAATGCTGTGCAATAGCAGTCAAATCACATTTGCGTAACCTTTGCAAGTCTTTGAGGGACAAATCTGTCCTCTGAACAAATGCCTGAACATCCATTGTACTGATTGACATTGTTACAATGTATAACACACAATATACAATTGAACAATCAACTCAACTGGTATTTTGTCTGTACCAATATTCTGGATTCCGGAACGTTCCAAATTCTAAGTTTTGGCTTAAATTCACTTCCCGGACAACCCCACAATTTTGTTACGACCAAAATCACTCCGAGAATGATCGCACAAAAGAAACAATCAACTGATGTGCAGGCGGTTTATTAACAGTGATATTGTGGGTACAGACTGGTAATCGGCGTCACATCAGTACAACAATGATCAATAGAAACAGTTATAAATCGGTAGTGGAATCACTTACACGTATTAAGTAATTCTTTGAAAGTGTCCAGATACGATGTTCGATGCACAGACGTAACTCCTTGACGCACAGATGAATGATTCCTCCGACGTAACTCCAGAGGCGCAGGTTACGATAGTCCACGGTATAGATCCGGGGTAAAATCCTCGATATATGTTCACGGCGAAACGTGCAGAGTCCAAACGTTATGACGACCACGTCCAGTTGATGCGTTGAATGATGATTCACTTAATAATGTTCAGCTAAGAATCCAGCCCATCACAGCTTTGCCGTAGCAATGTCCATTGACATAAAAACATGGAGTCTATCTCTAATGAAGGCAAATTCATTCTCTGCAGG
Source organism: Diadema antillarum (assembly GCF_040938485.1). Lineage (NCBI taxonomy): Eukaryota > Metazoa > Echinodermata > Echinoidea > Diadematoida > Diadematidae > Diadema > Diadema antillarum. The sequence goes on from NW_027271903.1 coordinate 19,078, forward strand.
CAAAATGTCTCCCAGGCCTTATCTCCACAAACATAACAGGTCAGCAGGTAACACAGGACTGACTATAACAAGTCGCTTCAGAGCCAGAAGTGACGTAACTCTCAGAGCAGAGGTGTTGAGTACTCTGCCTACTGCAGAATTCCTCTGGCTTATATACTATCCATTCACCCCCTTCTAGCACATTCTATAACTCTCTCCAACCTACTAGCCAGTCCAAGTTCCAGGAAACCTGGATGACTCACTGCCTAACTATGTACAAAACATCATTACCAAGAATAACTACCAATCACATTGGGCTACAGGGACAGTGCCTCACTCAGCCAAATATGTAAGCACTTCCCAGAAAATTCTGGAAAGGGTGAAATCATTCTAGATTGAGTGAGTTATAATGTATTTCCTCTTACATGCATGTACTGTGTAGTTACATTGTATACCACCTAGAAAATTCTCCACTGATCTGGTCAGCCTGTATGTTGTATACCACATAGAATGTTCTCCATTAATCTGGTCCACCTGTGTACATACACATTAAAACAGCCAGGCATACAGTACATCATACATGTACATGTACATAACTACTAGTGTGTACATTTGTGACAGTGTAAACGCAAACTGGGCCAAATGCGCGGCCAATTGCGTGGCCAATTTTAGTCTGGCTTCCAAACCCTCTGCCTGTATCTTTCGCTATTCAGGATATTAACCCCCTCAACGTCGAAAACTAGTATAGTTTAAGGTGGTTTTGTCCTGCAAAGGATTCTTTCCTTCGGCATAGGCCTGTGCCCGAACAGCGACTTCGTCGCCACGGAATTCATTTGGCAAAGGGTCTGAAAACCAGACAATTAAATTGCATTTGTTTACAAGCAGAGCGCCACTACGACAAAATATTGAAAGGTTTGAATTAAAAGCGCGGCCGAGCCCAGCAGTGTAAACGGACAAAATTGCGAGGCTTGGCCGCGCAATTGAGGCCGGGCTCGGCCACGGCCGAGCCACGGTCGAGCCCGGCCCCGCACTGTAAACAGGGTCAATGACTCAGTTTTCTGTGCTACACTGACATATGTGTCGGGTGAGAGACCGTCGGTGTATTCCTGTGTATTATGAATGATGAGAAGTAAAAGGGCATTACTTCTAGTCCCTCTCTTTAAGTTGATGAAAATCAGAGAATGACAGTGTTAATGAGTTGTTAATGCTTTTACACCTGACAGAAGTGGTCCCCAAATTTTGACGTCTGGTAATCATTGACTTTAACTCTTTATGTGCCATGGTGGAAACCCCCTGTGTGCCACATCATTCTGAGATACCAATGTATTCACGCTTTGAGAAAACATTGAACTGTTTTTCAAATCTATGTAACTTATATAGACTATAAGTTGGACATTGTAGTGAGCAAAGTTGTAGAAAAAATGCCGAGCTTTACGTTGATGTAAATTGTTATTCTAGTATTATTATTATTTGTGGTTTATGGGGTATGACAAGTCTATGAGTCTTTTTCTTTCAAATGACCAGTAGCTACATCACTGTAAAGACGAGACGTTTGCACACAACATAGTTACAGACACTTGTAATTTACACGCAAATCAAGTAGGGGACACCGCTTCCTATTCATCACCACATAAAATGCAAGCTATAATGAAAGAAATGAAATCGCGAGAAACGCTTTCATTGTACTGTGGCATTTGGCCATTTATAGATGGGTTTGGGCGGGGTTGTGCGTTTGAGCAGAATACTGTATACGCTATATATTTTGCAGGGGTTTTATTTTTGCGAATTTCGCGAGTCGGGAGCTATTCGCGAAATTAACAACACGCGAAAATATTACCTTCCAAAATGAATCCCTTGCCTTGATGATACGAACATTTTCAGTACTAGTATACCATGTCACGGCTTACCGAACAGACCATACTGGCTAAGCTTGTTTACGTACGTCCACGTCTACTTACGAATACTGTAGAGAGCCAATCCATTATCGCAAGGGGACCACTCGTCAGAAATCAAGCGCGATGGACTTAACCACTTCAAAAATGTTGAATTCTAACTTACTAGTTCGTAGAGTTTGGCAAGTCTTTTTCATGCAGTGTATAACTAGTATCATTCTTATTTGGTAGTAAGTTGAAAATTCACACTTTCTTTGCCACTTCATATTTTCTCTGGTCCCCCAATCGCGAATTTAACCACTCGCGAAAATGTGTGACAGCGACAATTCGCGAAAATTTATGTACGCGAAAATTATAGCGTATACAGTATGCGAATTTGGAACATCGTCGACTGAGTAGTTCGTGCAAATGTGGCACATGAAGAGTTAAAGCTATGGATGGGAGAGTGGGAACTTGTAGAAATTTGAAAGAACAAAACAGTCAATGGAATCCACCATTGCAATCCTAGATCATCTTCTTGGACCCTTCACTCTACACATAATGAGTGGACAGTGTGGGTTACTATGTGGATTAGCCAGGATAATACACACATACCCCAAGCAGTGAGGACTTTACATGGGTTATCCAGAGATACCCAGACATACATTGGACAGTGTGAGTTCCATGTGGGTTACAGCGGAATAACACAGACATGCTACGAATATTGAGGATTTTACACGGGTTACCGAAGCAAACCCATCCGTTTGAGGAGCTCACTTTTCCCGCCACAAAAATTGAAGTTTAGAATTATTTTTGGCACATTATCAACAGAACAAATAATAAGTATGGGTGCAGCCTTTTGTATGCTCTCAGTGACAAAAACATTGTATCATATCACATAGCTGGCTGAAACATCATCAAATAAAGCGGCTCTTGAAATAAATAGGTTGATGTGTCAAACTGAAGGCTTGTTGAATCTACTTGTAGTCACTGAAGCTGCTTGCAATACAGAGTTGGGATCCCCCCAAAAATCACTGAATACAATGAGCTGAATATTTGAAGGTGCTTTTATTTGTTGCGATGCAAAACCTTTTTTGATAACTATGCCTCGTAAAGCTCAATTTTGCAAGAAGCTGGAGGGAAAATTTGAAAGCTTGTCCTTGGAAAGGCATTGTGTTTTTGCTTTTTGAAACTCACATCTCACTGCACACTTTGAAAACTTTGAATAAGTTGGCTTTTTGAGGGGGAATCAAAATGAGCCATCCCCTAGGGGGCTTTTTGGCACTTCTCTATGATCATGTTCTACCAGAAGGCTTATTTCATTCTCCTGAAGGTGTTACGGCAGTTACTCTGTAGCTCTCTATACAGGAAGTTGTCATACGGGTTGTTAAAATGAATGACGAAAATGATTTTCTTCATCGTAGTGACTCATGTGAAGAGGATTCTCTTGAAAGCTTGATAGGTATCTGTGAAATTAGTCAGGTAAGTTAGTTGTTTTCTCCCTCTCTATGCTCATTTATGTAGAGAATTAGAACTGTTGGTATGAAAATTGCACAGAATTTTCTCCTACCTGTTGTATGATATGAGTAAATAGTGCTTTGTATTTTCTTTCTTTTGGGTTTCATAAGTTTTACACTCTAATGAAATGTTTTCAGAAAAAAAATGGTAATTGAACATAGTAAAACTGATAAAAGCGTCTGTTATGGTACTCACTGAATCGGCATGGCGAGTCAAATGTTAGTAGCTATAGATAGTTGTTTCTGTCTTTTACCCTAAGTTTGTGCTACAATAAGTAGAAAGGTGGTCCACCAGAATTCTGTCATTGAGTGTATACAATTTAGCTGTTGTGCAGAATGTATTTTTTGTGTGTGTGTGTGTGTATCCACTGCATATTTAGTATACTGTGCTGTTCTATAAACAAATCAAATGATTACAAAATCCATTTATTAGCTAACAAGATTGATGTGTGTGTCAAAAGAAGGAGAAGATAAGTTCAATAATTGACATATTTCATTGATTTTATGGACAGAGTCTTGAAGGAATTATATCAATATGAAGGTTTTGATATCTACCTTAATGTCAAATATTGAATGTCAGGAATGATTTCTACAACATCCATCCTGTTGTGTTTTTTAAATGGTCTGTCAGAATCATTTTGTTTTTCTGTGATTGCTTCTGAATAACATACTTGCAAAGAGAAGCTTAAATATCTTTTGACATGTGACTAGTGTTGTGTGACTTAGTCATGTGACATTGTTTGTATGGTTAATACAAAATCACTGGTTTCTTTCTTTTTATCAGGGCAATGACATTCACTGTCAAATGAGACTCTATAGTGTAAAACATTTGAATGGAATAAGTTTGAAGAAGTATTTTTTTTTTCATATCTATTTGCTAATTTAGACAGCTATGGCCAAAAAGGACGAGAAATTGTCAAACATACAGGTATTTGCTGAAGTGATAAGAAAGAACTTGAAAGAAGAATAATAATTGTAATGATTAATCCCATGGTTACAGCATAGCCTTGATACAATGTAGTTCTCCAAATTCTACGTGCAAATATGTACCCAATTTCACATTCTATCACAAAAGCAAAAATGATGAAGAACAAGAAGAAAAAAGAAGAAGAAGATGCAATCCCCTTGTCCCTGACTCTGCCAATATTGTATCATAAATGCACATTGTGCTCATCATACAAATATTTGTTTTTGTTTTGGACATGGACTGTCAATTTTGAGTCAGACAAATCTACAACACGTCATATCCCCCTTTTTCTTTGTTCATGAAATAAATTGGCGTACTCTGGAAGGGGTTATCATGTGACTAAGGTAGCTGATATTAGCTACTGTAAAAGTGGTTTCTTTCGCGTACAGATACTTTCGCGGTTTCCATCAATGCCGACTTTTTCGCGTGTGTTTAAATTTGCGCTCGGCAAAATCTGTGAATTCACAGTCGCCAAAAACTGTTTTATTTTGCACATGAAAACCCAAACTATAACCCAATCATTCTTTTATTTATTAAATAGAAATCAGAAGTAAAGGCAGGCTTACCTGAATTCCCGTCTCTTGATTACTTTATAACATGCTTGTACCTACATTGCGCGGTATTGCTGTGTGTGTGTTGAGCATCAATACACTCAATGCGCGGAATCTCCGTGTGTGCATGTGCGCAATAGCGTTGTAACAAGTGGCGAGTTCAAAACAATTTCGCGTGATGTTAAATTCGCGGTTCAACCTCAAAGCGCGAAAATAAAACCACCGCGAAAGAAACCACTTTTACAGTACCTGTAAGATGATGTGTTCAAGGTGCCATTGATATTCCAACAGCCGTGATTTTGTTCTCAATTTACTTCTCATTTTTACTCACACTGTCAGTTATCAGTTAATGTGCTGTCAGTTCTTTCACTGAGAAAACACTTTGTTGATGTGGTGAATTATCTTTCAGACAATTGTGTTGGTGGTAAATTGATTTGATGACAGGATTTTTACTGCGGTTGATTGCTATCATAGCCCTCTTCAAGTAATTATATCTATCCAGGTGTGTGCTTATTTTTGGTAGATACTTGATTGATGAGACCTATCTAGACTTTCATAACGCTTAATCTGGAGAACTTTGATCCCATGTCTGGTGTCGAATTCCACCACCTGGCTCCAATCTTTGAAGATCAAATACCAATCTTTGGCCGACATGGAGGAAGTGCAGCTATGAATTATGAAGAGTAAATATTTGTTTCTCCCGCTGAATAGTATGTTGAATTCCCTGTGTGGGTTTCTCGGACTACTGGTTTGTGTAATTGACATCAAATTTTCGCTTTGCTGCAGTTGTGCAATGTTGGTTGAGATGAATGCATATGAGGTATGATTATTTCATGAACATGATTTTAATGAGTGTAAACATTTTCCCTCTCATTGCTCACCTGAAACAGTCAATGAATTTTAATTTGTAGCCGCTGAGTACAAACATGTTTTCATGTCACAGCTTGTGGTGCTTGCATACACAGTACATTGTGATCTCCTCATGCATTTTATGAGCCCGTAAAACTAATGACAATGAAAAGTGTGGCACAAATATATAGGTATCAAGGCTGCTGTATGGTTGCAATAATTAAGAGCTGTAAGATTTTCTTGAAAACTTGTATTATGTGTTTACTGGGTGATGCAAATGGGTATTGATTATCGTTGCCACAGTGTCTGCCAAAAAAAAAAAATGTCCAGACCAATTTATAACGATGTCAGTTTTATCTCAGTTTTTGTGGAAAATCATGATTTGCCATGCAAGTGGAAAGACAAGATAGAGTCCTAGAGACGTGTGATCAGAAAGATCTAACAGTTGTTTGAATAATAAGACTGTAATATAACTGTACCATACTGCTTAGAAGAGGTTCATCTGCTTGGTAAATCTCTATCAGAAGTAAATTTTCTTAGTTCACTATCTGACAAGGCCTGCAGAAAACAGTAGGTGAAAACTCACAAAACCAAAGGTAAAATCAAACTGTGATTGTGAACTAAGAAAATTTGCTTCTTATACTGAACCATATTGTTTGAACCATTTGTGTGGCAACAAAACTTAAATGACATAGAGAAAGAAACAGGGTAATAATTAGAACAGAAGCATAGGATTTACATGAAGACAGAGAGATGAGGGGTGGATGGGGGAGCAGCATCAGAAATTAAGGTACATGTAGTTACTGAGATAGAAACAAAGACAGGTAGACAGGTAAATATGGAACAAAGGAGATACAGTGGACTCCCATTATAATGAAGTCCTCGGGACTGGCAATTTTCTTTCGTTATATCGAAATTTTGTTATAACCAAACAAATAAACAATAAGTAAACATAGAGTGGATAATGTTGCGGCTTGAATTTTTACTTCTTTACTGGAATTTTGTTATAACCATGTTCATTATAACGGGAGTGCACACTGTACAGATATAGTGGTACAGAGAGACAAAGATACAGATAAAGGAGAGAATGCGAGAGAGAGAGAGAAAAAAAATAATAGTTTGATAGAGTGAGTCAGGACAGTATTTGTCATAACTCATATCTCTTTCCATTCATTCTTTGGAATCTCCAGCTCTGTAATGTCAACTTTGTCATAAGATTATTCCTAGACTGTTCATTGCCAGTTGACCCTAAATAAACAAGAGGTGACAAAAATGCCCACAGATAACACTCCAGAAGGTTCCTTTCATTTGAACTTCCAGATATAGGACAAAAAGCCCATATTGAATATTCTGGTAAACGCCAGCAGACAAAGCATTGTCAATATACCATTATATTTTTTAGCATGCTTCATTAGTCTGGGGTATAATACTTATGTTGCAGGGATTGGGCAGGATTTTGCACAGTCTACTTTGTAAGATTCAACATCTATTCAATCCAATTTCAACTCACTTTGACTGTGCAGACTTTTCTTGATATTTCCTAACCTTTTGTATCTGTGCTCTTTATGTTACATACTTACTGTAAATGCAGGCAAGAGACTGTTCAACAGGGTGCATATAACAGTAAATGTGATTGGTTATACCACCACATTTTAATGTGCTGAAATGTAGGCAGCCATCAAAACCAATAGATGAAATGTGGGGTATTATGTTACCTTTGCTATATCATAGCCAAGTGCTTCATATTGTCATATGATGGAAAATTTGACCTATCATAGTATCATTACATTTATGTTGGAAATACATGAAGATATCCACATGCCACAGAAGACCAATGCAAACCCCTCCTCATCTGTTTCTAAATGTGCAGATTTAAATAAGATACAAATGACTTATAGGATTCTTGAAAATGGGTCACTCTTCCAGAAGAAGTAAACATTACCCTCTTTATTTGTCTATTCAAAGATTGTTTACGTGAGAAATAATGACTTTTGCACATATAACCTTGAGTCTTTGTGATAAGTGCCTAAATGATTTCCCAGTCCAGTGACTTCTTTCAAATTAAGTTCTAGCATTGCTGTGGGTTTTGCTTTTGTAGTTAATAAACAAGGTACAGTACTCTCCGCGTAATCGGGTATCGCTTAAACGGGTACTGCGTTTAATTGGGTAGTAATGTCAGAATCAGTTCCAATGCACATTGAAATTACCTGATAATCAGGTTGCCTCTCCGCATAAATGGGTAAATAATTTTATTCTTATCTCATTTCTACCCACATTTCATCGCATATATAACACTTTAAGAAATCAGGAATATCAAATTTTCCACGGCTAATCACATTCTCTGCTTAATTTGCAAAGCAGACCGATCATGTGGGGAGTGATTAAACATGAAAGCACATGTACACGTACCGACTTGTCACACGTAAACGAACATTACACATGTAGCTGGCACTCACAATTGCATAGACAGACAGGTGTTTAGTGCAGTGTACAATGCATGTATATGTACATACACATTGTGTGTGTCCATTGTGAATGAGCCGGGTTCTTCTGTTAATCGGGTACTCCGCTTAATCGGGTAAGAAACGCTCTGCCCGAGCCTACCCGATTATGCGGAGAGTACTGTATTACCAGATTTTTAAAATGTGTGACTTTAAATAGTTATTGTTAATGATTCCTACTATTCTCATTTTCATGTTCTAAGCATGTTACTTTTGCTTAAGATTACTGCCCCTCCCTTTCTATCCCTCCTACTCATATTCCTTCTTCTTTTGTCCCTCTTTGTCTTCCTTTATCTACTGTTAGTGCGTGCAGCTTCTTCTGATATAAATAAAAAATAATACTGGTTGTTGACTGTACCACCTTTCTATCACGTTGCAAGTGGTACTGAAAGTGTATTAAAATTTTACTACCCCAGTCTCAGTAATCACACTGGCACCTGCATTATACCTATATCCCTCTGGCAGGGTCCTGTGTGTCTGCACTGTGGTTAAGTTATTGTGTGAAATACATTTCTATCCCTTATGAGAGGGCAGAATTGTCTGGCATATTTCATGAGCTTGAACCTTTGTCTTTCATTTTAGGATAAGCATCAACTCCCCCTCCCAGTGTTGGCATTTGATTAATTCCAATTAAAGCTATGATGATCCTTTGCAACAGCAGGTCCATTCACATATGAAATACAGTGTACCATGATATCATCATGACATGTAATTTCTTGGCACCATTAAGGGGCAGATCCAGGAATTCTGCAAAGGGGAGGCTTGTATGTCTTTTGTTTAAAAAAAGAAGAAGGGGGGGGGGGGCACCCCCCCCCCAAAAAAAAAAAAACCAACGGTATTTCTGGCCCCCATATACACCTCTTCAGGGTTAGCACTGTGCATTTGAAGGTGTGATATATATCTGGTGGAGCATAAAGGAAGTGTGTCGGATCATGTGAGAAATACACAGCACCGGTATGATTGGATGGTATTTTGTGTCATTATTCACACTCAAATCTCATGAGTATTTCATTCGACCTTTGAATTAGCACCATAAATACGCCATGAATATGCAATGTGAAATACCATGGAATTTGATAAATACCACAGTAATTCTCAATGTACAATGTACATTCATGGTGTATTTCGTGGTGTATCTGCATCCACTATTATGAATTACTATGTGAAATAATGTGACATTATTCTTCTCAATGTTAACGCACCCTGTCCCACATGAAGACTTGAATTGAGTGATACAGTGAGGATGTGATACAATTCTGTAATCTTCTTTCATTTAGAAATAGCTGGAGGACATTATAGCTGATCTGCCAAGATAACACAAGTTGGCAGAAGATTATGTGGATTGGCGAAGAGACCACAGTTAGGGTTAAAATTTACATTAACCTGTTCCGAACGGGAACCTGGTAACCTGGGTATTAAGGCTATGGGCATTTCAGAATTTAGTATGGAACAGGTTAACAAACAAATGGAATGACCCATGGAAATACCCACGTGCCTAATCCTAAGTGCAATTCCCAGTGTTCAAAGTATGCCCCATGTAAAGCTGTAGTGCTGCTCTGAACAGGTGTATGCAAGTTGCAGACATTGTGATCACAGATCAAGGTAACCAAAATAGATCTTTTCTTCCCATTATGTGTCATGTGAGTATTCAAGGTGTTTACTATTGGCTTCTATGTGTCTGCACAGTAAACAAGCAAGGAAGAGAAAACTAGTGAGCAAAAAGTCCTTGTGCTGTTTTTGAGTGCAAACAATAGGTTTTCTTTCCCGCCTGCTTCCTTTCTCTTTTTTTTTTTTTGCATCAAAATCACCTTTCAATATTATTATTATTTTTTTTTATTCATAGTTTGGAAATGCTGTAACGGTGGAGTGTGTGTCTTTCTTTCAAACCACTCTATACTATGTACTTTGTACAGTGTCTTTTCTTTTCAGTACTCTTCCTTAAGACACTACACTGTACACATATCATTCTAATGACTATATGTATTTTATACTGTACAGTGTTTGAATACATGCCTGCCATAGTACTCATACATCAGGAACCCTTCTTGTTCACATCAAATCAAAGATGTGCAGGTCTTATACGATAGCTTGTAACAAAAAAGATAGAATAAATCATAAGCAAAAAAGTAATTTCATTCATTATACATTTTTCCTCATGAGGGTTTCCGTGTACCAGTGGGAAAAAGAAATTTGGAATTATAGCTTTATAACTTTTTTTTCAATTTTTCGATGATTATTGCTCTCAAAGTACAATTCAGTTTTGAAGCCTGATTTAAGCCCCTCCCAGGCTGAGAAAAACTTCTATTCACATGATAAAATCTGTCTTTTAGTATAAAGATGTTTGTGAGGAAAAGCTAATGCCTGGAACTGTGGCATGCCGGATAGCTGTGGTCAAAGGTCAAATGTTCGAAATTGGGGTCAGGTAAGTCCAGATAGCACACCTGTTTATCGTTCCCCTAAACCAGGGAGGTTCCCATCTCCCTGTATAAACTTACATCTTGACATCATAGTTTGCTGTGATGCCTCCCGTACTGGTAACTCGGCTAGCATATTAACCCGTTGAGGACGAGTCCTGAGTATACTCGGGTGGGTATCTATGGGAAATGCATGTTGTAGCAAAATCAAACTGTCCTCAACAGGTTAAAAACATGGATGTGTAAGAATGATACCCCAGTTGTAAGGGAGAGATAATTTGAGAAAGATGGGTTTCGATTGGTACCAGATTTTTCCTGACCCAACTGCACATCCTCCAGTTTTTTCAAACTGATAGTGTCCAAAAAAATTTCTGATTACTAAATGTGACCGTGCATCACAAAACGAACAAAAAATCGCACGGGTACACTAATTTTGTGTGAGAACTGAAAATAGGTGAAATGGGTCAACCTAGCCGATCTTGACTTTTTCATATTTTCTGAAAGAGCAAGTCTTCTTCTACATTATGTTAAAATTTGGGATCATAAAACAGGCAGGAAAGTGTGTTTTTAAAAGTTTATCTCAAACATTTTTTGGTGAAATAGTGTGATTAGGTGTGTCTTTAGAGTACCCTTTTCATTTCTTAAAAAACCTTGTACACACTTTTCACTTTCAACTCTAATAACTTTTGAAAGGATGATGCTACTGCTTTGAAAGTTGACATTAATTATGGACAGAATGTGTAATAAGGCACGCTCAATTTCGGTTTAATCTGATAATCCCTTCATTATTGTTACTCCTGTGGTTTACATCCTGTCTTTTGTCCCATTCATAGCCCAGCCAGCACGGCTTGGTAAAGATTTAGCGCTTGAATAGACACTGTGCTTCAGAGCCTCTTTTCTCAGTTCATACTTTTCCCGAGTGTGTGCATTCTTTCCAATATTTAGATAGGTTAGGAGAGTCCATTTGATTTGAGTTATATATGATTTTAAAGCTTAAAGTCTGCTCTTTTAGAATATGCTCAATATAACTAAAGTCTCATGTCTGGTGACTTTCTGTTTGTTTTGTGGTGCAGGGTCACATATGCTTTCACACTGCCTCTGGTGTTTGGCAAAAGATTTTAAAAATGTGCTTGTGTTCTCTATCAACTTTTAAGAATTACATTTGATTCATATGGCTACAGATTTGCTGCAGAAAGAATATGTGTAAAAATCATAGTGAAGCAAATGAAATACATCAAATACTGAATGTATGCCTTTTCTTGTTTTGTAAGGATGTAAACTGAGTATGTCAGTAAAGATGCAAGGCTTTTGATAAAGTTGTTGAATTGTGAAAAATAGATATTAATGTTGAATTTTAAAGCTGGTTATTTATGTGCTGTATTGTGCTTACACACATATATAGAAATGATTTGTAAAAACGAAATCACAAAATACCAACAAATAAAATAAATTTCTTTTTTAATCACAGAGTCTGTTTTAAAAGGCTTCGAGTGAACAGATAGGATGTAAAGTGCATTAATATGTGAGTTTTTAAGGCTTAGTCTGAACCTGTTAAGGAAACTGTTTTCTTGAATGCAATCTTTGCCTGTGACAGTTTGACAGTTTCTGGTTGGTAGTTTGTGGCACCTTTGTATAGTAGAATTTAGCACAAGTGATGAAGTGCATTTTTCTCAGATGTCCCACTTAATGGGGTTTCACACTTACGCCAGAACTCATTTGTAAACGTGTTTGGAACTGTGTGCCAACCAGGTCTTTTTCCTCAATCTGAGAGCAGCAGGAAACATATTTCTGTGAAACATGCTCCTAGACTAGACCAGTTCTGTAATGTTCTCATATGCGTGCTTTGTTCACAAAAGTCGCATTGAACAACCACAAAGCTTACCGGAGGCTTGCCCTACTTAGCAATATCTAAGTGCATTCCTGCCTATGGAACTTAATGGGAGGGAGCAGGTGAATGGAATGCTTTGTTACTAGGCTGTAGGAAGAGAAACATCCACAGATTGTGATGCATTAAAGATATTGTCTGGTATGTTTGACCTATTGACCTGAATTCACGAAAGTGGTACAATTCTCGCTATCGCCAATGACGTAAAAAACTCCTGCGCATGCTGAAGAGCCTTGTCACAGGTGCACTGTGGGATTCCTCGGTCCCTTGTTCGCTTCCGGTCGTCTCACGCGAATCGCAGTTCCCGTACGATTCAATGGAGTTTTTGTCTGCTTTTCCATTGTTAGCCCTTTTTTTCTTGGCTATAATTCAGCTTAAAAGAATTGAAAGTGTCTAAGCTTTACTGATTTGCAGTCACTAGAGTCATGGTTCACTACTGCAAGGCTTCAATGTGCTGGTCACATGATGGAGGGTGAAGAAATCTTCAACAAAAAATACCTCTTGATAAATACAGAGCGTGATGTAAGTGCATGTGCAGCCAAAACAGGGGCAAGTTTGTCCCATGAGCTATCCCATAATGCATCTAAAATGCTGCTCTGCGCACGGCACCTACATATTGGCGATACCCTTAATTGAAACCATGGACAATTTGTATGGAGCATCAAGTGTCGCATGGCCTATTTCGTTATGAAATCAGTCATTTCGTTGACGAAATGTTGTCATTTTGTCGACGAATGTTGTCATTTCGTTGACAAAATGTTGTCATTTCGTCACGAAATGACTGATTTCGTAATGAAAAATGTCATGTGACACTTGGCACCCCATAAAGCTCGCGCCAGCTCACCACCAGCTCGCAAGCTCAGGTTGCACAGTTGGCATTGGGCTTTAGTGTGTAAATACTCCACAACTCTTGACACATTTACGAAATGTTTTTCAGAAATATGATTGAAAACAAGTTCTTTGGTAAGACTGAAATCCCTCCAAGGGAAAAAGACTGATGAGTCAGTCACAATAGTGAGATGTCACTCATGGTAAACCCCTTGATGTGCATAACAGCTGAGGGTTATCGGAAAGGGGAGTTTCTTTGGGCAGTTTGTTGCTTCATGCATCGATTTGTTCATTCTGCCAAATCCATTAAGGGAGAGCGGGAGGGAATGTGAAGGTTGCACATCTCACTATGTTTGCCATTATGTCTCAAAAATATCATTCATGATTAGAAAAAATGCTAAATCGCAAATACTGAGTTTCCTGCCTTATCAAAGGCAATGCTGAAATCATTTCCTGCTTGTACAGAGCAAAAAAAAAATGTTGAATGTTTATGTTCAGTCATCAGATTCTGATGTGCAAGTAACCTTGATAAGACAGACAGACGTCAAACATTTCCTTCTATTGCATGTCTTTAAAGGACAAGTTCACCTTCATAAACATAAGGATTGAGAGAATGCAACAATAATAGTAGAACACATCAGTGAAAGTTTGAGGAAAATTGGACAATCGATGCAAAAGTTATGAATTTTTAACATTTTTGTGTTGGAACCGCTGGATGAGGAGACTACTACAGCTTGTGAGTCATATGCGTACAACAGTATAAAGAAAATGTAAAAGAAAATTCCACATATTTTCACTTTTTTCGCATAATAAAAAAGCACTTGACTTGCCTCTTTCTAAAGGCGGGGGGAATAATATTACCCATAACATTTGTCGGTAACGAGTCAGGGGAATGTGTACTTCTTTCAAAAGATGGAATTTTGTGAAATTCTCTTTATATTTTCCTTATATTGTTGTACGCATGTGACATCTAAGTTATACATACACTGCAGTAGTCTTCTCATCCAGCGGTTACTGCACAAAAACTTCAAAAATTCATAACTTTTGAACGGATTGTCTGATTTTCCTCAAACTTTCACTGATGTGTTCTACTAATATTGCTACATTCTCTCAATCCTTATGTTTATGAAGGTGAACTTGTCCTTTAAAGGTTCCAGTCTTTGAGGATGTGAATACAATTTTTCTCTGTAGTCTCCACATGGTTTATTTTATCCATCCACATGCTTGCATCATTTTTTTTTGTAAAGGGGAACAAATACATTTATTTCATTTCATTAATTTTTACTTAATGAAACATGCATATATAAAAATGTGACAATAGTATGGCAAGTATAACATGACAATGTGACAAAACAAACAAACAAGTAAACAAACAACCAAAGTTATCAAGTGAAGGAGATAATGAGAAGGCGATGGGCCTTATTTCAATTAACCCCGGGAAAGTAAATACCGCGTGACGATAACAAACAAAAGATTTCCCTGAAATCATTGATTCTTCATTATCTTCTGTTTTAATGCTGTGCAATTGCTTTAAATACACATATCATGTGATTGAATTGTTAAATAGACAATAAAGCAAAGCTTCATACAGTATGAGGTTGAATGCATGACTAACCATCTATTAACTCCTTATGTGCCACATTCTACAGAATTTGCTAACCATGATCTGTTTGTACAGCCAGTGAAATGTGAAAGGTATGAGCTGAATTAGACCTTCAATCATTATAAGAGCACAAATAATATATCTTATGCCATAAGGCAAAACAGTTAAAGATTCCTTCAAATGTATGTACATAAGCTTTTTAGAATTATGTTTAGCATTCTTAACCCCTAGAAATAGTTTCACAGCCATCCAAGTCCACAAGATTTTATTTGCGTAGATGTCCATAATCTGAACTCGAGTCTTGATACTTTATGAAAACCTAGGCATTTTTTTGGTGGACGTATAAACATACACAGCAATTTTTTTTGCCAAAGACTGGGTGTGAATTCTCACATGCTTCAATGTTTTTCACAACATGGATTGTTATTTCATATTTCACAAAGAATCAAATTGTGTTTAAAATTGTTGTGCTGCATTATTATGCAGACTCTCATTTTAGTTTTAACTCAATTATTATGTTTATTGAAAACTTTGGTATTTGTTTTCTTGTGGCCACATGAGCCTACACACTGATTCTTTTTACCAAAATATTGGGTGTAATTTCTCACATGCTTCAATGTTTTTCACAAAATGTTTGTTATTTCATACTTCACGACAAATCAGGTTGTGTTTGAAATAATCATGCTCATTATTATGCAGACTTCATTTTAGTTTTAACTCAATTGTTATATTCTATGAAAACTTTGGTATTTGTTTTCTTGTTGCTACATGAGCCTATGCACTGATTCTTTTTACCAAAATACTGGGTGTGATTTCCGACATGCTTCAATGCTTTTCACAAAATGGTTGTTATTTCATGCTTCACAAAGAACCATACATGTTCCGTTAGTATTGTTTTGCTGTATTATAATGCAGGCTAATGGCTTAGGTAAACAGCTTTCTTTTCTTATATTTTATGAAAACTTAAGTATTAATATTCTTGTTGCCATACAAGCCTACATGCTGATTCTCTTTGCTAAATAATGGGTGTGATTTCTCACATGCTTGAATGTTTTTTGCAACATAGGTTGTTATTTGACATGCTTCACAAATAGCCAAGTTCTGTTTCCAATTGTCATGCAGCGTTGAAATGCAATACAAGTTTAGTTAGGTAAACAGCTTGCATTTCTGAGCGGACATTTCTTCAGTTCTCTGTTTATGTTGTGACTGAGATAGGTGCTAACCATAGAAAAATCTGTCCCATTGATTGAGCTGGTAAGACTGACAGTGGAGTCTTTAAATCCTTGGGTGTGTTTATTGGGCCTTGGCCAGCCAGTCATAACACAAAGCTGAAATCAAGCCCTCTGTCAATAGCGCCATCTAAAGTTTGAGTATGCCCAGGTGGATCAAAACTAACACTGCACTGATTGGTGAGAAGTGAATGTGGAGATGGTTACTATTGACCAGTCAGATTCATATGTTGTGATGGTGTGTCAGCTGCATGCTGTAGGAAAGGGAATAAGGAAATTTGTGCGTACGTGCTTTTTCTGTGTGCTGGACAGGAAAAGGTAGTGTGTATGTCCTGCCTATTTTAGTTTCCTATTCTTGCTCCAACATGAGTGCTTTTACTGTGTGTGCACGTGAGTGTGTTTAGGTGTGTATTTATGTTGTGTCATTTACTAGTACTTCTTTCTTTTCTTAGTCTAAGGGACGATAAAAAAAAATGCATTATGTGCTCAAGGACACTCATACACACACACACACGCACACACACACACACACACACACACACACACACACACACACACACACACACACACAAGCTGGATGGTAAAGTGCACAACATTTATGGTGACATAATGTATTGTATTTCAATATGCATTACTAGTATATCTACAAGAGGTGAAAGTTTTGCAAGCTTCAAATCATACTGATCTTCTTAAATCTCTGTGATGATTTATTGCACATTGACTCATTTTTGGAAGGGTTTCTTTATTTTGCTACTTTTGGTCTGAAATAATCTCTTTGTGCTGTTTCAAATATTTTCAACTTCGTAAGAGCATTGTGTGTGTGTGTTTTTTTTTTTAATATACTGTAAGTTGACTTGTATTGTGATTTGTTCACTGATTAGCACACATGGTGGAGTATTCTCTTCTCTGATTGATACAGATGTCTGGAGATTAATTGTCAATGAATAGAGATTACCTATGCTCCGTAATCCCTTCTATGTTACCATCTCCTTCCTTTTGGACTTAAAGGACAAGTTCACCTTCATAGACATGTGGTTTGAGTGAATGCAGCAATATTAGTAGAACACATCAGTGAAAGTTTGAGGAAAATCGGACAATCCGTTGAAAAGCTATGAATTTTTGAAGTTTCTGCTCAGTCACTGCTGGATGAGAAGACTACTACAGCTGATGATGTCACATGAGTACAACGGTATAAAGAAAATATAAAGAAAATTCAACATATTTTCACTTTTCTCGCATAATAAGAGAATGCTTGACTTCCCTCTTTCAGAAGGCAGGGGGAATAATATTACCCTTAACATACGTCAGTGACAAGTCAAGAAAATGAGCACTTCTAAAAAAAAGTAACATTTTGTGAAATTCTCTTTATGTTTTCCTTATACTGTTGTACGCATGTGACATCATCAGCTGTAGTAGTCTTCTCATCCAGCAGTGACTCAGCAGACACTTCAAAAATTCATAACTTTTCAACGGATTGTCCGATTTTCCTAAAACTTTCACTGATGTGTTCTACTGATATTGCTGCATTCACTCAATCCACATGTCTATGAAGGTGAACTTGTCCTTTAAGTACATTCCAACACCTTAGTGGGCTGGTTTACTTAACGACAAGGTCAAATTTATGTGGATAGACTAAATGCTGATGAAAAAAGCTTAGCAAGTTAAGCTAAATGATTGGGCACCTAATATGTTAACCCACTGAAGACAAGTCCCGAGAATACTCGGGCAGGTGTCTATGGGAAATGTGTGTTGTAGCAAAATCAGTCTGACCTCAACGGGATAATGTATGCTGAAAATATGTGCTCTTGTATTTTCTCAAGTGTAAATCATGGGGGGGGGGGGCACAAATTGACAAACAAAGTGAAGCTACTATTCTGATCTGTAATCAATTTATCTGTGTGAAAATGACTAGTAAAGTAAAACTGTCTGGTACAAATGTCTTCAAAGTGAATATTGTACAACCTAAAAGACTTCCACAGGTGATGTGATGTATTGTGATATGACAGTGTAAGGGAGCGATGACACATAATGTAAAGATTTGTGTCATGTCAATGCTGTTACGTGGCATATGGCAAATATGGACACCTACATATGGCAAGAAAGAGCAGAAAAGTTTTTTTTTTTTAAGTGATTTGGGAAATTATGTTTTCTAACAAAGAATGGAGTATGCTTGTGCTGCCCATCCCTCTGATATGGAATAATTTATTTTAACACCTAAACATGTGAACCCATAACTTCTTGATGAAACAGAATGAAATACAGTGGCATAGAGATATGAAAGGAAACATATACATAATCTTTGGACATCCTATAACAGCCAAGCTAAGAATTTTTTGAATGATTGACAGTAATAGGCACAAGAGTTACACAGATACACTGGAGTATGATTGACAAACTGCCTAAATTCATTCCGTGTGAATGTCAATCCCTTTCTGTAAGTCTTTGTGGAGAAATAAAGTGTATGACAGAAATTGATGCCTTTTAGAATGGATGTCAATGTCCATAAACGCAGGGCTTTATGAATCTTGGTCTTGTAGGGTACTGTGCTAAGGGTACAAAAGTGTTTATCTTGTGTGAATTAGGGGGGATGTTTAGCCAATTATTCAGGCTCAAGTACTTCTATTCACCGAAAGCTTTGTATTGAACTAAACTGCCTTTTCTTGACACCATATAAGAGTCAAGTAAATAGAATCTCCAATTCAAATGACTTTAAGAAAGCTTAAACTCAAATTCTACACTTTGGCAGAAATAATCAAATAGGAGGGAAAAGTTTAAAGAATTGAACGTGTGACATACACGTATTGCCCTCACATCGAATTCATCAGACTGACATCTTGTAGCATAAAAGTGCTCCATTATGGGTTAGTTAAAGTTTACCATGCTTTCAATTCACCTGTATTCATACAATGTAGCATGTACTGTATATTCCACTGAATGTCATCTATTGCAAACACCCGACACTACATATTTTAACAATTCAAAGTGTTTTGCATCTCAGGGAATACATATTTATGAGTTGCAGTGGCACTTAAAACTCTAATTTATTAGCATGACAAATGCACAAAATAATATTCAGTAATATTGTGTTGGGAATGAAGCTAAGTAGCAGATGCTCACCTTTTATCATGCACTGTAGTTTTTTCATGAGTAATTTAAAAGTTGAGATATCATGCCTGTCAAAAATTGTGAAGTATAATGGGTGATCAAGGGATTATGAGGTCAAATCTAAGCTACATCAATCCATATGCCTCCCCCACTGTAAAAAATCAGGAGATATTTACATATAAATTATTTATATACAATGGAAAAAATAGAGAAAGAAAGATTTCTAGTAATGCCTGTAAGTAAACAAGTCATATATAACAATATATTTATGTGAAGTTTTAGATAATGTTACTTTCCGTGTATCTCTAATTATGTGAAAGGGATTGCATTCTCCATGGATGGCCAAACAATAACTATGGATTAGGTATTCTTGATTTGTCCCGGGTCAATAAAATCAATTTCTTCTTAGAATCTTGAAAACACTGTACTTTTTTTTTTTTGGGGTGTATTTCTGAACAAAAAAGATGAAGGATTCCATGCCAGTGACGTCATTCCACACATAACCAACAGAGCAAGTTTGTTTTTCTTATTGTGTCCTAAAATTAATATAAATCTTTGTTAAAGCTACACTCCCCCATTCACTGAAATTGTAGGAGTTGTCTTGACTGCATACCAGGAGCTAAGCTGGCTATAAAAGATTTATTCTGTGAATCACATCACACTCTTTGATTCTTCTTGGGGTGTGGGTAAAGAATTCTTAATCCACGTAAGATGCAAAATAAACTGAGTGGCATTTTAAACCAAGAATAGAGGAAAAACTCTATGGATGAGCGAGGACCAGAGAAAGCATGGCGTTAGAAAGATTAAAGGTGAAGATATCTGAAAATGGAATGCTAATTCCTATGACTCCAACCACTAACTGCTGTTGGTGGTTATTGTCCCACCCACCAGTGTGGGTAAATGTTTTGGGGACTTGTGGTCTTAGATGCACACCCCATGAAATGTGCCTATTCTCCCATAGGTTCAACTGGCATTCTGAGCAAGGCGGGGCTTGATTTCAATTACATCTAAAGATGAGGATCACGTTTTGCGGTTACCCTGTACTGTACTTAAAGGGACTAGGAGCAGTGGACAGATTGAACCCTTCTTGCAGTTGTCAGATATGTTAAGTTGCAAACCATGCAAAAAGACATTTAATGACATTTAAAGACATTTAATACTGTATCTATGATGTTGATTGTCTTCTTCTTCTAAAGAGAATGATACCGTGGTTTCAGCCCAGTGTGGACACATTAAGACAGCAGTATTTAGGTTCAAGTGGCTTGTAGGCAATGTGTCACATAGCACCTGATTTCTGATCACCTCAAAAGGGGTAGAGAATCAGGGCATTGGAAGGGAGAAATGCCCTGCTGAATTTATGTAATTCACATAATTATTGGGTTGCAAATATTGAACTGAGTGAGCTTAAGGTATTTTTGAAGAATCGTTACGAAAGGAATTAGAAATCTTTTTTGAAAAAAAAAAACCTTCTGATTCTCACAGAGAGTACTTTAAATATGGCTATCATTTGCCATGTGCCTAGTCCTTTGTCTATTCAGTTAAATGCAAAGTTGTGGTTACTATTGTCCAGTGTCAGTTGACTGGGGCAGAAAAACCATTATAGTGGTCCTCCAGTGGTCAGCCACAGAACACTCCAGAAGACAGTCTGGCCATTCTGTCTGTTTTCAAGCCATGGACAATGAATTTTGGCCCCAGTCATAGAGAGAAAGATTCAATCTAATCTGGTGGAGGATCCTCACTAATCCAGCTTTAGCCATAATGATTGTCCTCTTTTTTATCTCTATCACTCCACAGACATGGAGACCTCAGTCACACTACCGTGCCTCCAGGATTACTTCATGCTGTATAAAGTTTATGTGTGCTCTTTCATATTTTTCTGTGGTCAATTTTTATCTTTCATCAAGTTTTTTGCCCCAGTGCAAAAACTAGCCATGAATTTGAAAAATCATTAAATTGACTTTATTGCGATACCTCATGTCCAATTATGGGATTTTTTTAAGGACTGCTATAAAACTTTTTCCCCCATCATATTTTTTGTTTGTCATTGAATCAATTTGAATATTATAATATCATGTGTAGCTGATTAAGAGATATCTACAGGGACATTCAAAATGAAACTTGTATTCCCTTCATATTTTTCTTGTTTTTTCTCCTTGACTCTATCATTTATCTGAGTTCAAAACCTGCCCTGAAAGTTGCTGTCTTTGAAAAAATGTACAATTAATTGTACTGTGTAGATGATTGTGAGATATCTTCAGTGGCCCTTTTTAAGCATGGTAGGCACATCAAATGTATGACATCAAAAGCGTATTTTGACCTAAAAATTATCATTTGTGGAGAATGATTGATTAGGTACTACGCTTGTATATTTCTCTCATATAAATTGCATTTTGTCAATTACAATACACTTTGGAGATCATGCATGCTAAAAGTCACTTACTGTACGTGCACATTGAGTAATAGCAGAGATGTGTAGTTGGCAGTGGTTGGCATGGGCAGATCCAAGCTATAAATGCATTTCAAAACGACTTTGCATTTATCAACTGTACAGAAACACGTTTCTGGCTCAAACGTGTTTACAATTGCATTTTTTCAATTTTTCAGAAGCGCATTTCTAACCCCATAATCAAAACAGCTTTGCATTTATCAACTGCCCAAAACTCTCTGAAAGTTGTTTGGAAACCTTAATTCTGCACCAGAAGTGATTGATAAAATGCACCCTAGGATCAGTAGGATTGCCACAACTGACCTCAGGATCTAATAAGATCTGATATGATCACTGTGATCATCCCAATATGATCTGATATGATTTCAAAAGTGGTGCAAATTGTGAGAGACATGCACAAGTATTCTACAATCAGCTGCTCATGGCCAGTCTTGGCATTTGTAATGGATTCCATGATTGTGGGAACATTGCTTAACTCTTTCCATGGTAAATGTTTAAAATCTATAGAAATGTCAATGTACTAACTCTTTGGCCAACATCTTCGTCCCGTTCGTTTCTTTGACAAACTGTCCCCATCTTGTGACATCCTGGTGACCTGGTAGCAAAACTTAGAAAAGAATAGATGAAATACTTCCCATTTTATTTTGGTATCATCGGTGAAAAGAAAAAAAATCAATACTGCAACCACAATTGAATGGCTAGCTGGGTCATTGTTTTTAGGGAAACTTGTAAGGTTGTGTGGATGATACAAGGCTTCGGATTTTGCAATTGAAGTCTTTTCCCTCCCAGAAATAAATCCCAAGAGAAAGTTTCATGACTTCACTCTATTGACACTCAGCCAGTCAAAGCGATCTATGGCTGTTTCCGCACTGGCCTAGAAACGTAATTGCAATGCTGAGTTACAATTACGATTACAATTATGATTAAAATGACGTGTTAATACACATGATTGAGGAATGCTTCATGAATTCTGTGGTTTTGAATTTGAGAGCGAGGAAAGGAGGTGTGGCTTCCTAGTTCTCTAGTTCCTGTCAATCACTCTTGAGTAGTAAGTACACATGCTTTGAGTGCAGCGAGAGCATTTGAGGAGTCTGTTTTTTTTTTCCCTGTGGAAAGTGGTTGAAAGGTCACTGTAAGCTCCACCCCAAAAACATGATTTGGAGGTCAATCCATTCACATGATGGCTTCATTCCATAATTCTAGAAAATCATGATTGGAAAACACCTCTGGACTATCATTGGAATTACGAAAGAAATTACAATTAAAATCACTCTCCATGATTCCAGTTTGCATACACACGGCCAGAATGCATCATTTTAATCGTGATTCTCGTGATGCATCATTAGAATTGTAAGTCAAATAACACACTCTAGGTATGTCAGAAAATAGCCTACTTCTTGGTTTTCTGCCTCTAGAAAGAACTGGAAGGAAGTAAAGGAGAAAGTGTTCAAGGTCCCACTCATTGATTTTGACAGTAGTGTGAAGGATGCAGCGTCAAATATAGTGCAAGTAGAGTGGACTGTCTTCACATCAAACTATCTCATATTCCAAGTGACATGAATTTACTAGATGGAATATAAATTAAATTGTGAAGGTTTTTAAGGTACAGTCTGTAAGTGCAGACTAGAAGTACCTTTGGCTGGAGGTCCCTGTAATAATGAGCCTTTCTTTAGACAGAGATGACACCTCGGTATAAAACCTCCCAACTCACACCAAGGACAGCTTCCCACTTACCTGTCAATTGTTTGCCGCGTTTCACTTTTCCCATCTTTGCAAACGTGTTTCTATTTGGAAAGGTGGTACTTTTGTGAAAAGAACTGCCTTTTACGTGGTTTCCTTTGGTCCGCTAGTCCAAATACCTCAGACTTGGTTTGTAAAGAGATGGAGTGAATAGTAGATCCTGTGGATTAACTCTTGGCTAAGGCTAAAAAAGTAGAAAGGAAAAAAAATGTGTGACTGCAGATTTTTTTTCCTGAAGAAATTCAAAATGCATGCAAATTTAGCTAAATATCTACCTATAAAGGCATTGTATTAGAATTATTAGAATAAAAAAATGTCTTTGGGAACCTTTGAAATTTTCATTATCTTGAAGATGATTTCAGATATTTACCAAAAGGAGATGTTTTGGAGATTTTGCACAGCCTTCCTTTGAATTATAATCTAATCTTCTATGGCCAAGTCTTCTTTGGGATACAGATGACCCTGTTTTCTGTCAGTGAATTGTTGCCATGATAACCATTATTTGTCAGTGGTCTTACTTGCAGACACTCTTCTGTAACTGGAAGTGAAACTTTATAAATCCCAAATACAATACACTGCTTTTAATGCTCTTTCAAATATTCCACTTTATTTAGTGTCCTTTGTTAAGCTTTGCTTCTTATCTTATCTGCATGATTTGCTACATTGATAAAGCATCTAAAGCCATGATAGCTAGGATTATGTGAATTTTTGATTGTGAATTTTATGTTCTGTATTTATCTGTATTTTGTTTTTAAGTCATGTTTTTTGTATCTTTTGTCTGGCACCGTGGAAAGGATTATTTTAACCCTTGACACACTTTATTCAATCTATTGAGCATATCAACCATATTGAAATATTTCGTATTGATAGAGTCTGAGGTAGAGACTACAAATCTTGTCAACGCTCCCTCCCTTCCACCCCCCCCCCCCATGTCTGATCTCCTCACCCCACCTCCTGCTTCCACTTTTGCTTTTGTTGCTTCCATTTTGCACCCATCCATGCCGAATCCTCCCCCCAGTTTGCCCCTGGCTTGTTGAGTGCTGTTGGTATCTTTACCCCTCCCATACAGTTGTAACTCTGCGTCACTCTCTACAGGTCTCCCAAAAGTCATGCACCCGTAAATACCGACAGACAATTACCGCCTGTTGGGCAATCGTATCTATAAGGAGATAAACAAACACTATTTGGTTTTCACCTCACCCCTTGTTGCTACATCAACTTCTTCTGTCAAGTCTGTTTGCATCCAGCACGGGGATCAGCCAGGTATCCACTACCTGTACCTGTGTACTGATACCGGCTCTTCGGAAGAACTCAAACGGGGAAAGATCTTCCCCCTCTTAATCACAATTAGAATATCTAAATGGACACCTTTCTACTCAAGAGAGTTTTGACAATGAATTCCTTCTTTCTGTGTTTGTGCCACTGGAAGAAAAACCCTTTGCCGAGCCTCTTGCATTAGTGTTGCTCTCGGTTTGTGAACTCCTTACTCTTTTATTGTTGGTTTCGCTTATCGAGTAAATTCCAAGGGGGTGCCGTCCTGTGTGTTTGAGAGGCCCTCCTCCGTGTTTCGTGGGACTCCGGCGGTGAGACATGAAATGATTGCATTCTTTTGGATTTTCATCATGGCTGCTAGGGTGTTGCAAGCTCTCGTGAGGTCCATCGTCGATCTGGTTCCAAGGAGACGAAGACAGGAGACCAATGATGAGGTTAGTGACTGGTTGGTGGTAGAAGGTTGATGGAGTGGAAGACTCTCAACCAAGACAAAAGGGGAAAGGATTGACACGAGAAAGTGTTTAGCTGTGATTGCTTGGTGTAATGATTTTTGTGTGTGCCAGTAGAAATGCATTTAATCTCCATGATGAAGATCTTTTCTGTACATGTAACATACTGTGACATAGATGCAAAATTTTCTCTTTTTGAGGGACATCCATGTACGACATGAATTTTATGTGTTAATTGCAGTTATTAGTGGTTTCATATCATTAACCTTATTACTACTGTATAACTTGTGTGATTATGATGATGATTCATAATTTTCTCATGGGATTGCTGAATAAAAGTAATCAGCCAGTTGTTTGTCACTTATCATCCATAGCATAGCTGGGATGCACATCTTCCATAAAACAGAAATCTCTCCATGTTCAAGTTCAAGAATGAAATCAAACGAAATTAGCATTTTAAGTTTTTATCAATATTTGATATGAAACAAACCAGGAATGAAATGTCAAAATTTGCTGTGTTAACGGTGTGAATATCCCTCTTGAGTTAGATAAATGCAGCCTTAGGTCAGAGAGTAGAGTCTTTTCCATGTATTGCAGGCAACTTTCCATGACCTTTGACCCCAGTTTGAAGGAGAAGAGGCTAGTTTATGTATTCTTCTGCCAATCATTCATCAGAAGACAATAAAATGAACTCACCTCCAGTTTTTACCTATAAGATGGTTGATTTGCTTACATAGGATCCTCTCCCACCGTCTGTTTGTCAGTATGTTTGTCAGTATGTTTGTCAGTCTGTTTGTTGGCTGGAGAGTCTCTCACAGTGCTCTCCCACCCAGAGAATTCTGGGTATTTCAACTATCCCAACTAGCATTTTGTGGCTATAATCGTAGGGTCCCATGGATCAAAAAGGGTATTTTCATGCCTTCTCGGGGATGTATATGATAAAAAACTCTGAAAGAGAAGCTATTAATTGTTTGAAAAATAACCCCTTGATCCAAAGAAAATGTTAAAGATTAACACTTCATACAATGTGTGTATGTTTTTTTATGGTTTGATATGCTGTTGGGACTGAATGGAACAGGAATGATTCAACTATCATTTGCATGTAAAATGGAAAGGTACTTTTCATTTTCTACTGGAGAAATATTTATCAGCATGCAACCCCCCCCCCCCCCCCCCCAAAAAAAACAGTTGTATGTGTGTGTGTGTGTGTGTATGTGTGTCTGTATAGTATGTGTGTATGATACATATACACTTTATTCATACACAAGTTTAGCCACTGCTACATTACAGAGTATGTGTGAACATCTCGAATACGAAATTTGTAGATGAAGCATAACCTTGACAACCAGCAAAATTGGTGAAATAGGTCTATCTACAGCTGATCCGATGCGGCAACTTATGGTATGGACACAGGGAACTAAGGAATTCAATCAAAATGGATCAATATGGATTTGGATGTATAGGACCCCTAAAAAATTATGGGATATGGCTATTTCCTAAATGTTACATCCATACTGTTAAGGATGAATTGAAAGTGTAAGAAAGGTCAACAGGAAAGAATTACATACAATACAATTAAGATGATTCAATGAGACTTTGAAATGAAAATGAAATTGTATCATCTAATATGACAGTGAAAAAAGACCCATAGAAGTTATATGTTGATTGAATTCGACGTTCAAACTACAAAGTTGTGTTTCTATAAATGAAATTGAAACTGGTATTTGGCAAGAATTTGAACGTCTATCCAGCTTGTGCGAAATTGAATACCAACTTTGAGTTGTTAAACTGTATGAATTTCTCTCTAAAGTGAATGAAATAAAATCTAAAAGAAATGACATGGAATAAAATTGAATACTCAAAGAACTAGAAAAGCACTTTGAGAGCGCAGATCTCCGCTAAGCAGCTACTTTCCACTGATGATCTTGTTCTTCCGGCCATAGAGATCAGTGATTTGTCATTGAGGCGTATTTATCTGCAAAAGCAATTATGGATTGAAGTGTAATTGTGTGTGGTGTTATTTATTACTATCATTTTTTTTTTACAATGTTATGAGCTCTGCCTCTTATATCATAAAATACATGTAGGCCTACATTTATAATATTACATTGTGTGCTAGAATTATTTTCTGACATTTTTATCCCATATCACATTAAGTAGGGCATGGCACGTGAGTAGTTGGATGAAAACTACAGTGACAAAAAGCATGTGGTAATAGATTCCTTGTCTTGGCATGAATAAAAGTTCCAATATCTCAGCACCAAGCAAGAAAACATTCCTTAGCAACAGCTGTGGAATCACATCAGATTTTCTTTCTTCTTTTGATGATAATATCTGCAGACAGTCTGAATCAATAATTGAGTCCAGACATTGACCTCAAAATGTCTTTGATTTACCCATTTTTACAATTTAAAGGACAAGTTCACCTTCATAGACATGTGGGTTGTGTGAATGCAGCAACATTAGTAGAGCACATCATTGAGAGTTTGAGGGAAATCGGACAATCCGTTCAAAAGTTATGCATTTTTGAAGTTTCTGCTCACTCAAGGCTGGATGAGAAGACTACTATAGCTTGTGATGTCACATGAGTACAACGATATAAAGAAAGAATAAAGAAAATTCAACATATTTTCACTTTTCTCACATAACAAAAGAACACTTCACTTCTCTCTTTCAGAAGGCAGGGGGAATAATATTACCCTTAACATATGTCAGTAACAAGTCGAAGATATGTGCACTTTATTCAAAAAGTAAAGTTTTGTGAAATTCTCTTTTTATTTTCTTTATATGGTTGTACGCATATGACATCATACACTGTAGTAGTCTTCTAATCCAGCAGTGACTATGCAGATACTTTAAAAATTCATAACTTTTGAACAGATTGTCCGATTTTCCCCAAACTTTCACTGATGTGTTCTACTAATATTGCTGCATTCACTCAATCCACATGTATATAAAGGTGGACTTGTCCTTTAAGCCAACTTCTGTTTGTCGGTGTTCTTGTCCTCATCTGTACCTCTGCACACTTTTCAGTCTGAATTCCAAGACTAAGGCTGCACTAGTCTAGACCTGTGAGAAGTCAGCTCTATGTTTGAGACCATCCAATATCCAGCAACTCTAGTGGCTCAGGGCAAAACATATTTGGACTATATTGCTAAGGTATCAAATTTTGTTTGAACAGGCTCCATGGGTTCGAAATTTCTCTACATCTTGGCCCATCTATTTCAATTCTTCCCAGTAATTCGACAGGAGCACAATAAATACAACCCCGTGAAATGGTAATAGCGTGCTTTTGGAGCTAAAATTTGATAAGCTGGGTCTACCTAACCAGAAAAGTCACACATGTATTCCTGTTTAACAGACAGCGAGATAATGGCAAGTGGGTTAGAATTTCACCTGCCCGATTTTCCCAAAGCTCAGGGATATTTTCACAGAGAGGAAGGTGTTTTTATAAGATGAAGAGGTCTGGCTGCACATATATTTGTGAGAATTATTTTGGGTTTGTTGCAATAACTTTCTGACTAATAATGGGTAAACCAGTCTCAGAAAAGAAAATGTAACACTAAGTAAACTGCCTTTCAGGCTTAGAATACCGACCTTAAGTTTTGATTGAAAAGAAGTGTTCATGGTAGCCTTTATGGTGTAGCTGCTTGCCCTTTATGCAGATTAAAGTATCAAAGGAAAAGCTACCTTGTGGATATCCTCTTTGCCTTAGTGATATAATCCTCATTTGGCACCTAGCATCGGGATTAGTCATCAGCTTTTGATGAATTATCGTCTAGTTAGCAATCAGCCATCAAAATGTGTAGCGTTTGAGGAATCCTACATTTACTGCAAGGTTAGAATTGTGATTACTTATGAATATTTGTCACTAATACTTAATAAAAAGTTTAATTTAATAAGATTTTAATTGGCACATTATGGTATGTTTGTATCTGTCAGTGATAATGTTGGTGTATATGCTATATATTACAGGAGAACATATTCAAACAAGAAAAAGGAAAAAAAAAAAAAAAACCTGTGCTATATGAAATGATAGATACATTTACATTCCAATGAAAATCTGAAAATCAAACTTCATAACCATTTTGGTAAGTTCGATTAAGTAAAGTCAATTCTAAATGATCTCTTTCAGACTGAGTATCAATTTTATTCTTTTCACTTTTATACCAGTTTAAACTGATATAAAAGTGAAAAGAATGAAATTGATACTTAGTCTTCAAGGGATTATTTTTAACATTTATTTTCAAAGAATGAATAAAGCTGGAAAGACATGCCAAATTGTGTCACAATACAGGTTATGACATCACATAGCAGGCTTTCCCATGGAAAGTAAGAATGTTGATACATCACATGTGGGACTACATAGAGTCTTGGCCCAAAGGAAGAAAGAAAACAAAAGTGAAAACATTGACGCGCCACTTGTGAAACTGCCACTCCCAGTAGATTCTCTCCTCCGGTGCACTACAAAGAGCCTTTCTCCTTCTTTCTATCCTAGTGAGGATTATACAGGTGTATTGTGATGTATCCTCTTCATTTTGTAGGCTCCACTGATTTTTCTTTGACTTCATAAGGACACCAGGTATTGAATGTGTGCCATAAAATTCTGGCACCTTCAAAAAAAGCCATTTATTCTCGATGTGTCGGATCTTTCCGTCAGTTGTCAAAAGTTTGTATGGACATAATCTGATGCCAGAATGCGTCTTCAAGTAGGTTGACCTCCAGGGTGAGACTGGAGGATTCAATTGTAATCATATGATCACAAAAGGTATACCACCTCCACCAAAGTATAAATGGTACCAGCTGGAAACCGCCATGGATGCTAGGATGTGACAGGAAAAGTCAACCACTTTTTCACCCTAAAAAAAAATGTCTTTGGTGATTAATACAAAAGATGATCCCAAATTGTGTAAGTGTTAAACTAGGCATTATTTACCATTTGCAGATGAAACAAAAACCCAGCTTTCGTGCCTCAAAATAGTTCTAATATGTGAGTTAGGGATAGAAACAACCAATGTAAAAATGCTAATCAGTATAGTCAATGTTAGGTATTGCTGAATATACAAAATGTAAACAATAGTTATAATAAGATTGTTTTCTAACTCACTAGTCTGCATGTTTCCTTCTTTCATTACTTGCATTTACTTATTAATTTCTGTGAATGTTATGATGCAGAATATTTGGTGGCAATAAGAAGAATCTCTGATCATACATACCACTCATGTAATGGATTTCTTGATAAACCCATATAATTTGGTGACTTTGAGACAATTCTTAATAGGCAAATTGATGGAGTGATGTCCAAATACTATCCTTATGAATTGCCCTTTAAGGCCAGAAAGAGGAAATGTCAAGGGATGTTTTCACTTGGCTGGCCAGATTTCCATCTTCGGTTTAACCTCCCAATGAAGATGGACTCCTGAGGTTCTCTCCTCACTCTTCGAATAAATTCACAGCCTCTGGCATCGAAGTTTAAATTTCAGACTCCGTGTGGAAGTGGTGTGTATCTGAGGATCGTGGGATAGTCAGCAGTGGACGATTCCTCTGAGGGTGGATCTCCCAGAGGGGGGTCAAAGCTGTGGCTCCATCATCGTTGAGACCAGACCAGAACCGAGCTTCCAGTTCGGTGGTTCCCAAAATTTGATTCCAGTCATAATTATTTGAGCATGTGTGTATTCAGTCATGGCCTAGTTTGGATAACTCTCAAGATTCCCTCTAGGCCTCAGAAACTGATCTCATTTTTGAGTGATATTTGCTTGTTTCAAATCTTAGATTTGAGTGATAAATTTGTTTGTATAACTACAGATCTAAAACCATGATATTTGAGTGTTTAATGTAGTAAATAACTTGTTAAAGCTATCTGGTATGTAATAGATTTATTTAAGAATCATCATTCGCAGCTGAGGCTCAATTGCAGGTGATTTTCACAAAACATATTGCAGAACATGGCAAATGACAGTTACATTATTAGACCATGGAGCTACAATCTGTAGCTACAATCGGTAGCTCCATAATTGGATGAAGTGTGATAAAGAGAGCATAATACTGGACATGATGGACTTCATTTTAAATAATGATTTAACTTGGTGAAATTCACATATTATAATTCATTTCATTCTGAAAATTTGTCTGCACTAAATAGATTCAGTATGTGCGCTATTCATTCAAGTTCTTATTTGTCGGTTCTAGATAATCATGTGTATCTTCCAAGCCTCTGTACTTGTAATGTCCGTATATTTCATTAGAAGATATTTTTTTTTGCTTCATAAATTTCCTCACATACCATTATTCCACTCATCTTCAACCAACAGCTCTGTCGGAACTGACTTTAAACCAGTTTATCATTTTTGTTACCTGGGCTTTCATTCATTCCTTAACACCCTGCATCTGCCACAGAGATTGCCAGAGTTTGGCAACCTAGACTACTGCCATTGTTAGGGTCAATAACTTGTGTAGGCAAAAAGAGAGAAAAAAAGGCTGCCTCATGAGAAAAAGTGAAATATGATATTCTTGAAGTCTAGCGGTATCTAGTGAGTCTGTTTTGAGTTTTTTAAACATATCTATTCTTTTTTTTCATTCTCCATGGGTCATTGTCTTATGGACTGTTATTTGAAGTTTGAACTTGGATCATTTGCAGTCAGAATATGAAAGAAGATCTCTACAGCACATATCTTTTGTGCAATATACTGGTTGTGGTGTGATAGATTACACCAATTTTGTATGAGAACAAAGTAATAATGCTTGCCTGTCTATAATAATAACTTGCTAGGAACGTGAAACCAGATGATTACTGATTCAATAAGAAACTTCATGGCCAAATTTGTGGACATTTTCACCACTGTGACAAATAACTTTGATATTGAGGATTATCACTTTACTTCATAAATCGTGGCATCTTTTTATCAATCTTTCACTAAGAGGGCAAAGTGCACCATTTATACTACCGAATCATTTAGATCATTTAGGGTCTACCAGTACTTGAACAGACACTGACCTTAAAAAGTTTTAAATAATCAATTACACAAAGTAGCATGAAACTCTAGACATTTAATAAATGTCTAGAGTTTGAAAACTATCAAAAAAATACTGAAGGCTACATACACTGACACACAAGTGTACACAGACTGGGTTTGTAGATATGGGACAAAAAATATCATTCAATCTGAGAAAAGTATGAATTCAATGAAATCTTGCCCCATAAATAAAGTCTTGTCCAGGCTTCATGTACAGGTACTTATCATTAGGCCTCCCTATAGAGTCTGAAATCCTTAAATTTGATTGCCTTCCTCTCCCAAGACCTTTCTTAATTCAATTCAAAATCAAATATAGCTATAGAATGATATTGTATATGTAACAATATTATATGCTGTAAATGTTTTGATATAGTGTCCTTCTATACAAAATTTTGATGACAGAGGATGAAGTTTAAAATGTAATATGGATTCGTGCAAAAGTGTCAGATTAGAGGTTAGAGGTTTATTCATACAGTTCTGTTCACAAACTGTGTGAATGACCGACATGTGTTGGAGAGTGGTCGACATCAAATTGAAGAGGCTTCAGTCATGTTAAGTATGTGAAGTTATTTAAAGTGGGCCCACAGATGGCCGCTAATGAGTGTAATAGTGTATCATGCTGTGAGGACCTAATGAATGAAGGACGGTTATATCTTGAGTAGATTATGTCAAAGCAAGAAGGTGTGCTGATATCTATACACTGGATATGGTACAGTGTTGGTGCTCTGTGTTCTGTGTAGTGTGGGTGCTCTGTGTTCTGTGTAGTGTGTTCTAAAAACTGTCTGTGCATTATTTTAGTATATTCTGTTTTGGGTGTACTGAATGCTGTGTTCTGTGTACTGAGACACTTTACAGACATGGAAGTTGCACCACCAGGAATACTAAAAAACAATTTTGTTTACATACTGCACATTAGCTAGACACATATACATTCAAAACTTCATTTTATATATGGCATATTTTTTTTTCTGTTTATTTTTTCCCACCTCATCTCTCATCAAAATAAGCATGACACTTCCTGTCATGGTGCTGGCAGACGATAAATGAACGGAAATCATGCAATATGGCACCTTATTACTCTCAGTTTCGCAAGATTAAGGTTGAGAATTTCCCAGAAGAGCCAAGTGGTTGATTTAGGTCTTTGCTTGCTCCAATCCCCCCTGCTCCTCTGGGCTACTCACCCTTGCCTCTCTGATCGCTCTACCTGTGTTGTCGACGATAGCTGAGCATCATGTGTTTATACTAAATTCTCCAAATAAGCCCCACTTTTGTTGGCTGAGAATGTCTCTCATGAAGACCAATATAAAAAGAGTATTACATTCATACACGTGTGTGTGTGTGTGTGTGTGTGTGTGTGTGTGTATAATAGTATTTGGCACTTTTGTAAAACAATCAAATGTATTAAAAAAAAAAATCCTGTCAGGATATTGTCATCACAAGTTCACAGCTCCTCTATTACATTTTGTTTGTTTATTTCGTTAAGCACATTTATGTTTGTTGGAACAACAGTAATCAGTGAAAATGAAAATATTACAGACCACAGGGATATCATTAGAAAGACACATGGGTCTGCACTTGTGTAGGTAGATCTCTCGTATTAGTTTTATCATTCAAGAATAGAATGCCTATCTGTATTTGTGTTTTCCTTCATACAAAACTAATATGCCTTTGATCAGAACTCTTGGCAGAAGTCTGTGACAGTTCAAAATATTTATCTCATCACATGAGTTACGATGGAGATGGAGACCTCTCCGGAGTGAGATAGATTTTGAGGAGTAAGATATACCGTGAGGAGTTTCGATAGCTACAGGTGTCTCACTCTGGACCTCCCAAACACCTGTTTGTCTCTGTCTCATCGAAAGTTAGAAAACTTCCTCCCCCACATCCTCATCACTCAGAGCTAAAACTTTGGCTGGATTCCCAGCTTGTCCTTCCTCTTTCTCACAATGTCACTTAAAGGACAAGTTCACCTTCACAGACATGTGGGTTGAGTGAATGCAGCAGTATTAGTAGAAGACATCAGTGAGAGTTTAAGGAAAATCAGACAATCCGTTCAAAAGTTATGATTTTTTGAAGTTTCTGCTCAATCACGGCTGGATGAGAAGACTACTATAGCTTGTGATGTCACATGTGTACAATGATATAAAGAAATTATAAAGAAAATTCAACTTATTTTCACCTTTTTTCACATAACAAAAGAACACCCGACTTCACTCTTTCGGAAGGCAAGGGGAATGATATTACCCTTAACATATGTCAGAAACAAGTCGATGAAATATGCACTTTATTCGAAAAGTAAAGTTTTGTAAAATTCTCTTTTTATTTTCCATATATCGTTCTATGCATGTGACATTATACACTGTAGTAGTCTTCTCATCCAGCAGTGATTGCGCAGATACTTTAAAAATTCATAATTTTTGACCGGATTGTCAGATTTTCCCCAAACTTTCACTGATGTATTCTACTATTATTGCTGCATTCACTCAACCCCCATGTATATGGAGGTGGACTTGTCCTTTAACTCCTTCTGCGCCATGGACTTTGGACTTTGTGTACAATGCCATGGAGTTGTCCTACATGTATGTCAATTGACAATCAATGCACGCAAGGGGTTAAATGTTCAATGGAAGAGAAAGGTAATATTTTCCTCCCGATATGCTATGAAGCATTATGGGGTTTTATGAGAGTGATTGTAATTTATGACACAGCAAAGAGAAATATTAGTGGAATCATAGCACTAGTGGAAGTTATAGTGATGGTAATACTGGCACCAACAAAAATAATGATACTGTAAATAATGATAGGCCAAATGATGTCAGTTATGATAAAGAAGTAATATGACACTTTAAAAAAGGTAGATAGTAAGATTTTACAACTTTTTACATGGTTTTTTAAAATAATTTTGTAAACTTTGTTTGAGCCACAGACTATTTTCATGGTGACATGGACAATCTTGATACATGATAAGCACAGGAAACTGAAAGATTGTCATCCTAGACGTAAGGGGAGAATTCAGTATATTGATATTGGCAAAAC
Source organism: Diadema antillarum (assembly GCF_040938485.1). NCBI lineage: Eukaryota > Metazoa > Echinodermata > Echinoidea > Diadematoida > Diadematidae > Diadema > Diadema antillarum. The sequence goes on from NW_027271903.1 coordinate 54,333, forward strand.
ATTAACTCACCATGTGTAGCTTTAGTAAAATGTGCCAGTTTAAGTAACTTGAAGTGCCACATATTTTCAGTGTGGCCTATTTTTAGACAAATCTATTATCTATAGAATAAACTATTTGATATGTGATAGAAATCTAATTTCATTTCACTTTGCTGGAGTTGTTGGGGGTATTTGCCAAGTAGAGCAAGGACGATGACATGGAGATTTCATTAGAAAAATGATTTATAAATATTCATACAAATAAATTCTTAAGGACTTCATGTCAAAGGTCATGACCTCTCAATTCACCACCAGTAAATTCTAAGTAATCAACAAAAATATATATATATTCGGTGTGTGGCCAGCCATTTTGAAGCCATTCAAGACTGATCTGGAACTTTTCATCATCAACCTCAATCAAAATGAAGGATGTAAAGTGTTTGGATATAGATCCACATTCAAAATTCCAATGGAAGATTGACAAACCCCAAAAGCTTCATTAGATATATGAGTTATGACTTTGATAGTGATATTTTCTGTCTTACAGACATTTTTCATGCCATCATATACCAGTTAATTTCAACTGGTTTTCATTTGGACCTCCAATCACATCATATCAGGAATTCAACAGGGGACTTTGAAGGAATGTAAGTTCGGAATCTGGAGGCATAAGATTAGAAATGTATGAATCAGTATTGCAATTCGTCAGGGAAGATATGGTATATATATGAATTTGCAAGTTCCATGGTCTGGTAGAATTGGATGAAGGATGACGATGAAGACATCTTGACAGTCACTGGGGAGACTGGTTGCTGACGCCATGGAAACCAAGTCAGTCATTGGTTGTTTCTTCAGTGACCCACAGTTTGCCCTTTGGGGCTAGTCTTGGTTCAAGCTGTTCAGATTAATTACTAGGCTGTCTCCCTCTGTGTCGCTGGTGCTTGCACTATGCAAGTCGTTTGTTGCACTTCTGACAAATTCTACTCTCTGACATGGTCTAATCAAGAAATATCTCTGAAATTGAAAGCAGTGCAAAGACATTATATGTCATCACTGTAGTTGAAAATTTCATTTTTCTTCAGTTCTGGAAGTCTGCATTAAAAACAGCATAAGCTAGAGAACAATATTTAACATAATGATATTTTCAAAGTGAGTGTACTCGGGACTCGTCTTCAATGGGTTTATTATGTTTGAGCTATTTAAAATGAAGATTTTTTCATGCCAGGTGTGAACAGCCCACCTTTCTGATTCTTGGTTTGTGTCCTTTCCCAGTACTAATCAGAATCTGAGTTGTGCTTCCACCAGATGTAACAATGTTTTTACTAGCCTCTTATCGAGACCATGAGGTGTCTCCTGAGGTCGTTTGACATTACCTGATTACTGAGGTCAGCTATGTGATAATAAATACATCATACATGTGTGAGGAAAGAAGGGTGTCATTCTCTTGGGGGTGGGGATAGTGAGTCAGGAATACATCCCATTAGATCAGTACTACATCATGTTTCATGATGACCACATAGCACAAGGTATTAATTTTGGAATTTTGAGGGTTGTTCAGAATTTTTATTTGTGTCTGTGTTTTGTAATGAACAAAGAAGGAGCTACATGTTCCCTTTCCATTCTTTTCATGCACATGGTTATTGTGCAAATGAAATCTGTAAGATACTCTCTAAATTCCTTAGGTTGGAAATCAACCTATAGGATTGTGGTGAGGGACCAATCCAAAATTAGTTTGAGAAAAGGTTGACCTCTAAATCTACTAGATTGAGGTTTTCAGTCCTAATTTAAATTGGCCCCTCATCTCATTCTAAACAGTTTTATAGATTTTACACCCCTTCATAATAAAATATATAAGATTTTTCAATAAGGATGTTGAAAACTGCTTAAATACTCCATAACATCATCAACTTTCAATGAAAATAAGTTGAGATCTACTTTGATATTGCAGAGCAATGTCTTTGTAAAAAAAAAAATGCAAACAAAGAACACAATACAGAAATATGTATTCATGCCAAGTTGGGGAGAATGTCATAGCAGTGTTGTTGTAGGTACTGCAACAGTAGTAGAATTCAGAATTTTGTATTCTATATCCATGCTACTTACAATACATATGAATCAGTAATTAACACTATACAGACAAACACCTAAGGGCTGGAATCACTTTTAGATTACCTAGAAGTGATCAGTCATTTGAAGAAGGATGTGTATTCCATATTTTGTGCTTTCCTCACCTCTAAGGGAGTAGAGAAGTTTTAAGGGCTTTTTACACTTGTGTTTCTTAACCCCGGACTTTCTCTGACCCAGGACTATCGTTAGTCCCGTACCAATTTTTTCAGCTTTTTACACTCGCCAATTAGTCCCGTACTATCTCTTGTCCGGGGCTAAGGAGAAAACTGACCTTTTTACACTCGTATTTCTTAGCCCCGGACTTTCCAAACCACATGAATATTCATAATTACGCTGTGTACTGTACACGTACACGCACGCACCGGCAGCACTTGATTACCTCCCTTCTGATTGGTCAGTGAGGGTCGGACGTCGTCTCCGTCGCTTAGCCCAGGATTATTTTTTCGTTCTGTTTACACTCACTTGCTTGGCACCTTAATTGCGGTGCTAACCCCTGCTATTTTGCAGGGCCAGATAGTACCGTACTATCGGTGGGGCTAGCCCACTTTGGCAAAAACGAGTGTAAACAGAAAGTGGGCTAAGGATAGTCCCGTACCAACGGTGGGGCTAAGGCCCCCCCTTAGCCCCACCGTTGGTCCGGGGCTAAGCAAAAATTTACAAGTGTAAAAAGCCCTTTAGTCTTGAAGAGAGACTAGATGACCTCCACTAATCACCCCTTCTTTTTTTAAACCATCGTGCCCTTCTAGGTATGAATGTAAGATAACTTTCCTGCATGTTGATGATAAAATACCTGTATACTGATATCATGGTTGCATTTGTCATTGATAGAGAAATACCTATCTAACCAGTAGTTTAATTTGGTATTCAATATAGAAAAAATAAGGACTTTGTACACCTGTCAGCATACTTTGTCACTGGGGGGACAGGACCTCGTATCTACAAAATGTCAAATGTTCAGGAGAGCAAAAAAACATGGCAGCCAAAGCACTATATCAAATGGGATAGCCTTTCTTTTGACATGTCGTGGTGGCTTCATTTTTGGGGTAAGACTGCTAGGACTTGGACAGGACATCACTTATCTGATTATCTGACCATTAATCCAAAAAACTCATTTTCACCAAGTTTCAAATACGAGGTCTTGTTGCCTCAGCGACGATATGACAATTAACACAGCATGTGTGGATTATATGACCAGTTATGAAAATGTAGGAACTATGGTTTAACTTCAAAGAGTTTAGCTAGTGCCACTGGAAAGCTATAAAACAAATATCTCTTTACTAGAGCTCAGTACAAGACATGGGTAAGCAAGAGATTATCTTTATTGCTATCCAGAAAGCAGTAGACGGCAGGTTCGAATCCTGCCGGTTCCTTTTTTCCAACATGTTTATTAAATTACAGTTCAGCAGTTACGCTCTTACAAATACATTATTTGTACAGAGGGAAACAAGTGTTGAATTCTTCATAGCACAAGATATGGGTAGCAACCCATTTTAATTCTGTCTAATGAAGCATATATGCATTTTTGGGATTTTAACCCGTTGGAAGACGAGTCCCGAGTATACTCAGGCAAGCGTCTATGGAAAATGTGTGTAGTAGCAAGATCAGTCCATCCTCAACGTGTTAATGATATCTTCCAAGAAGAAATATATGATTTCCTTATCTCTTTGTTTTCTTGAAAAAGTCAAAATCAGCCTTACCCCAAATTCTGGGTAATGCCAATTTTGGGGATAAAGGGGTATCAAAATTTTGTAGGTAATAAATAGTGTTTGATGGAGAAGAATAATCAGAATAGTGTGCTAATCAGTCTTTTTCGAGTTACAGAGGGGCAAGCATTGTGCAAAGTGTTGTGGATATTAGATGGAGACAGCTTTTCGTGTACGACTGGATAATGTTTCCAACAATTGCCTTTTCCTATTATTTCTTTGGTCTCAAGAGCTCACTTATTTGATAAAACAGAAGACTGAGCGAGAACTCAGGAATATTACTATTCTTTTTATTGCAGCCATTTAATCAGTAATTTTTGAGAATCCAGTGTGTATGTGTGTGTATGCCTTCCAGCTCTGATGTTTAGTCCATATGCATCAAAGGAACTTCGAAAACCTATCACAGACTTTTAGTAACTGAAGAGATCACAAATATCAAATATTGAAGAAAATCAACAAATTTGAGATTTCTGTAGAGGTCTGACTTTGTAGACTATTTCAGAACAATCTCCATCTCCTTCTGCTCCATACTGTTATCTGCCTTGGCTTCATCATCCCATTCAGGCACTGGTGATGGATAGGCTTGTCAATAATGTAACCACCAGACTGCATAAACTGTGTAATGTCACTGCCAAAGACAAATCATCCCAGTATCTATTTACTTAGTCTCTGTTTCAAGACCTTACTTTTCTCCTCATTATGTGTTTATTTGCACTGTATACTGTATCATATCCATCTCTTCTACTCTTATGTCTTTCTTATGTCATCATTCTATACTCAAAAGCAAACGAGACTCCTTTTGAAATTATTCTCTTTATTGCTACCTTGTATATATATGTATATACACAAACACGCACACACATACATGCACAGTGCACTCACATACAGATTTATAACTTAATATTCTATACACTCTACTTTTAGTAGAATTTCAAACGGGGGAAAAAAAAGTGATTTATCCTTCAATACTAATAAGTGACAGCTAGAATCCCAAGGGACACACCAAAAGGATTTGAGAGCTGAAGTGTATTTTTCATTATTTTCCTTCAGAGTATGAAAGTCAAAAACAGCTCTGAGTATTGATGTTATTTCCCTCCATGACCCAGTGATAGGAGTTCAGAGAGAAAGGGGTAACTCGGTTGTCACCCATAAGTCTTGGTGACCTTCTTCGGAGGATGCCTGGGTGAGATCGAGGGGAAAGATGCCAGGAGTTGAACTTGATGTGGATCACGGAGGATTTGAAATACGGTACGCTGGGATGTCACATGGTTTCCTGCTGCGGCTAGGAGCAAGGAGAGCTGCCGGTATCTTGTCATGTGATCTGCACACCAGAACTGACAGATGGCTCGTCCGATACTCTCCTTGGTGAGATTGCGTGACCTTGAGAGGGAGTCTTGGGCGGATGATGGGAGGAAGGCTCTGAATCCTGATGACCATCACCTCATTCCTCCTTTCACTGTAGCTGCATTCACACACAGAAGTTATCGGATTTTGCCTTGCCATGCCAAAATTGATTTTTATATGCCGCTGTTCTCAAATGGCAAAAAAAAAAGAAAGAATAACTATATGTATATATATATATATATATATATATATATATATATATATATATATATATATATATATATATATATATATATATATATATATATATATATATATAGGCTGCAAATGAAATGTTTCAAATCTCCAGACTAAACACTGACCAGAACATAAACCTGGGCTACGAGTGTGTGGGCCTAGTGTGGCAAATTGCATTACGGGATTAAAAATAGAATTGTTTCTTCATTTACACATGCTGCGCAGGCAAATTATTGGGAGTTTTAAAAAAAATATCAAGCTGGACCAATTTTGCATCGCAATACACATTGTGAGAATTAATGGTTTTTTTTGTGTCCAAGCAAAAAAAGTGAGAGTTTTTGCATCATGTTGCCAAGACCAGTTTTGCAAAAAGCGTTGATTTCAGGAGTGTGTGAATGGGCATAATCTGTGTGAAAAGAATCCTTTGGCAGCATTGGGCAGACTGCCATAGACTGGTTAGATATGAGTTACATTTTGCCTCCAAGTTGCATTAACCCACAGCTTACTGAGGCCGAGTTTGCCATACTTTAATCCCATAGGGAATTACTATTTTTCGAAAGCAATGGGGCAACTCCCTGTAGTGCATTTTTCAGTAAAGCCATTGACATGTCATGTGACACAGTTGTCATGATGGGTAAATAGAAAGTTAGGTTGCAAGGAAAGTGGCAGATTTCCAACTTCCAAGTGACGAGTTTCATATCTCGTTTGAAAGTTTGGTTGTAAGGAAAGTGGCAGATTTCCAACTTTCATGGTCAACAGCCATGCGCATCATTCTTGTGACATTGAGTATTCGTCATCATGGTGAACAACAATGTGCTGGAAATAGGGCAGCATTTCAGCTGTCCCTCTCAGCCTGTACAGATTGTACCTCGTTGTAGGATGCAGGTATCTACCGGCAACAAGAAACAACTTTTCTGAAATTCAAGACTATACCGAGTGATTCTATTGCCTTTCTTCCTCTACATCATGGAGGAGGCATGCTGGCTGCAAGCGAAGATTCGTCTGCGAGATCTTCATTACTTCCCCTCGTCAGCTACGCTATTCCTCTCTTCGAGCAGGTTGTGATTGTTTGGGCTGGAAACCGAAATCTCAGAACAGCAATTGTTTTTGTGGGTGGATTAGATTACTCGTCTTCTTCGGGGGCTGATCTGTCCCCGAGTCGAGTAGGTGGAGCTATGGAATGGCTGCGTATGTTCAAATTCCCAGCTGCCTTGCCCTTCCTCGATTTGCTTGGGAAGGGATGGATGGCTGTATAGCTGTATGAAATACGGCATTGCAGCGATTACTATTCCAACAAGGATTGCACTCCCATAAACTCATCCAGGCTTGGATTCCAAACTGAGATGAGCTAAACAAGCAGGGTACCCTCATTCCATCTTGGGAAATTTATGTGCGCTGGTGGATATAATGAAGAGAGACCCCGTTGGCCTTTTACAGCTTTGTCTTTCAAGACAAGTATTTTCAACTTGTGTCTCGTAGAGGTGTGACACATACAGACATTTCAATTTGCCAATGAGCTGACAATGAACTTTTCCTGGATAAGACGTGACTGCACATTTTAGTGCTCAGCAGTGACAACTTATTTCCACACATCTGAGACTTAAAGGGATGGTACAGTATTGGTGGAGATGAGAATTGGGCTTTTAACTTTTTGCGAGATACCAAGAAAACACTTATGATATAGTCCAGAGCATACCATTTTAAGAGGAATTCAAAGTTTATTTGATGAAAATCGGGTTTGGAATGACTGAAACGTCCAAAAACAAAGTAAAACAAAAGTGATCGTAACAAAGTGTGGGTCCCACACTTTATCAGAATCGCTCTGTTTTGGATATCTCAGCCATTTCAAAACCAATTTTCATCAAATAAACGTTGAATTCCTCTTAGAATTACATGCTTTTTCATATTTCATAAGAGGTTTCTCATTATTTCACCAAAAAATGTTAGAAACCTGAAATTAGGTCTCAACAAAAACTGTACGACCCCTTTAACCATAGATATAAGATTTTTGGCTTTTTTCATTTTTTGCGCTGCAAAAAAATTTGTAATTCGCTAATTGTTTGTAGTGAGTGAAGGAAATAATCATTCATTAACAAAATTACCCTAGATAGAACATTATTCATTTCTTTCCTTGCCCAGCACAAGTCATCTGGTACACTTCCCAGCAGCTCTCATTCACGCCTCTCTTCCTGTCTGTATCCAGTAACACACTCACCCTACTGAGGCAGCCCTGTGTGACTGTACAAATACTTATTACCTATGCAGTATTCTCTAAAAGCAGACCTAGTTTGGCCAGGTGCAATGATTAATCATGTATCATGTGTCCCATTTTCTTGACTGCCCCTCGAAATCAGGACTCTTATGATCATCACTGTCCTTCGATGACCATCCACTGAATGCTGTGTGATAGTTCTGGGAGTCGTGGTGTTATACAGGACTTCGCAAGTTACAGAGTGACTGGACAGTGAGACTATGAACATCATTATAGAGTTGCTAACTAGATTATATTCATGGAAGCGTATTCAGGAGGAAAAAGGAGATAGTGCATTCCTGCAGTCCTTACCCTGTTGAATTTCTACATTCCATGGCAGGTCTGATTGCACTGTGTAAACTTCAGTCTGTTTTCTTAGACTAGTCTCCTCCTCTGGGCTCGGATGGCACATGTCTGCTCCTCTGCGATACAGACTGCAAACAGCAGCCAGCACATCACAGCTACTGGTCGGTCCTTTCAGGCAGCAACTGCGCCGCCCCAGCCCCCTTCTCTCTCTCCTGTCTTCATTCTTACCCTCTCATCTCTACATCAGGATATATATCTAGCTCATGGATTATGTTTCTAAAGAGGAGAGCTGTCACAGATTCAGCAGTATTTGGCTATTTCATGAAGAGTGTGATATTGGCCACCTTCTTTGTGTCTGTGAGTGATATATGGTTTCAGCCAGAAGGAAGCGAGCTTTATTCTGCCTCCATGCATGAGTTGGGAAGAAAGGAAAGATACAACCTTGATCTCCTCCTCATCTACCAGAGGGAATCCGTCAGGATGTGTGGATCTGAGTTGATGATGCCATGTCGGAAATTCATCCCTGGTGATGTGGAGTTTGGGAGTCATTCTTCTCACAATTGAGCAGATGTGATTTGGCGGCACCAAACTGGATCATATCATGGAGTAAAAGCCTGAGTGATTGTCCAAAAAAATTTAGAATTTCCTATTTACTTTCAGAATGAAAAGTTTATATAAAAGACAAGAGGAAAACCGGGCCCTCTCTGTTGTACCTGCTGCAAAAGGTTTTATTCTGTGCCTGGAACATATAAAGCAGGATGTAACACCCTACCCTGGATTATCTCTGTCACTGGTTAAACTCTTATCTGTATCTTGCTGCTTTTGTGTCAAAACCTTGTGATGTACTTCAAGGGGGAAAAGTAAAGTTTGAGGAGAGATTTCTCCTTTGTGATGACCACACAGACTCTTAGCTGTGACAAGGAATTTGACAGACCATTCTGAAACTCAAAGTTTGCTGATGTATGTAGTAGTTTACTGACTGTAATCGGGGGAGAGGTGTTATTGTTCAGTGCTGCATTAGGCTGCATTTAGCAAGCAGGTTAGGATGTTTCAGAAAGGGATGTGAAAACGGGTAAAAGTTCAGCTGTTTACTGACAGGTGTCTTTGATTCATGCAGGGGGGAAAAATGACTACCGCTCCCAGTCATGGTGGGATGGGATTGACAAAGTCAACTTCTTCGTCATCATCATCACCATCATCATCATCATCACTACAATCATCTTCGTAATCACCATTTAGTTCTGTCATCTAAGGAGTGTTACCATGGTGATGGAATTCATTGGAATGCATATGCAAGCTGTGTTAGGTAACAAGGAGACGATCAAACCCTGAGGAGGGCTTAAGGAGAGAGAGAGGAAAAAAAGAGAGAAAAAAATGGATGGCTTTCAGGGATTGCCCCAAATCTTGGCCTACCTGTGCCGAGATGTTGGCTCCACCCTACTGGTGTTGTCATGTTGTGGAGCTGTGCTCCTCAAGTTTGTGGAATGGTTGCTAGGGGCGACATGGACCGGATTCTCCCCAATACAGGTGAGATTGAAAGGGTTACGTCAATTTCGGAGAGAGCTTTTCTTTCATCAGTCATAGACTTAATTGGTAGTTACACCAGGTTCTAGACTGTGCCTTTGGTTCAGAACTGATGGTTTGTTAGTTCTTTATATATCAATGAAAAATTGAGTTACCGTCTAGTATCTAAGAGTATTGTTTTATAGACAATTGACTTAATACCCCCAAAATATGATTGTGTGAACTTACTCCAGCTTGTTAAATGTCAGTGATAAGCTAAGTTATCAGGCTTTATTTCGTCTGTTGAGAATGAGAAGGGCTTTAAGTTGTCTCGAACACTATGGGTTTTGTGATCACTTAACGCCCTTATCATTCTCAAGCGACGATTTATAGTTTGAGCAATAATGTAAGACAGACAAAAGTAACTGTCATTAAATCTGTTAGGCCTTACTGTGTTCTTCATGCTTTTTTCATAACTTTTTTTTTTTCAAGAACAGGTATGTGGATGAATTTTTGCAGCTTTACTGCAGAGGGTCATACTCAAAGTGTCTTTTCATTTTGCTGTTAGTGTCCTTTTGCTGCTCAACTGATCTTCATTACACACATTACTTCTGTGAGTGTGTCATTCCTACTGTCCAAGACACAAGTAAACTCTCCACCAAAGAGAAATGATTTATAGAAAATGTTTTTCAAGAATTACTTGGCACAGTAATAGCCATCTCTAAATGAAAGTAGAAACAAATGACAGTTATAAATATTTCAATCAGTAGAGGTAAGTGAGAAGGCACTTAAAATGACCTTTTGAAAATGACACATGTATGCAGCACTACAATAACTGTCAAGCAGTTGTGACTTAAATGCTCCACATCTTCTGTGCAAATTAAAGTTGAAGAAAGGGAAATTATTATGGAAAACCAAGCATAAGGAATCATTGTCTTAGATCATGTGTTTAAAAATATTTAAAAGTGAAGCTCATAGTCTCTTGAGAAAGATAAACCTTTTGGTATTTATTTGTAGAACATTATTATTTTGCATTTGAACAGATGACCAAAAAAAAAAATTCTTCTTGAAAACCTCTAAACTTTGTGAGAAATCTCACACATTTGCTGTCCCCTCAAAAATGATATACATGATCTATTTCCTTCTAACTTATCTCAATGGTCCTTTTAAGTGCTGGAGGGTGATTATAAGAAAATGTGTCTGATTTCCTGTTTTGCCTGGTATGATACACATCCGCTAATTGAAAGGCATGTGTCAGGTGATGTTTTTACAGGACCTATTAGATTGCAGCGTAGTGGAACAGGGAACCTATTTTATGGTTGATTGAATACCTATAAAGCTTACCCAATTCCATCCTACAAAGATGTATTTTGTTTGGAGGTGATTTCACATTAAACCAAAATAGGGATTCATTAATAACTGACTCCCATGAATTCCAAATATGAGACAAACATGGTTTTGAGGCTCTGCATTGAACTATTTCAGGAATTGGAGACTTAATAGAGCAAGCAGTGCTGCCCTGATGTTGATTGAGAGGCTTCGGAACTGGAAATTTTAATGAGGAGGGATCGGGAACTCCCTCCTCTGCGCAGGCTTAATGAGCGATTACGATTCTATTTTGTCGGCAATCTGGTTGGTATGGTTTTGCCATACATTTCCAGGCCGCCGAGCTGAACGGTTTGGATATGTGAGTGATAATGAATATTGCAGGATTCCAGCCTCAGTGCACAAAGCCGCCATGGTATCCACTTTCTGTTCCCTTACAAATGTTCATAGGAACTGTTCTGGTAAAAAGCAGCATCTGAAAGAAAGTATCTTTAAAATTCTTTTCTTTTCCTCAAAAAGAGTAAATGTGACATATCTTTTATAGCAGATAACTATCCTAGCTTTTGTTTGAATCAGTTCTTAATCAGTACCAATCAGACAAATGTATGATATAATTTCTTGAAAGTTGAAATCAAAGTAACATTTGTATAGCCATTTATGAAATATGCAAGATAAAGTTGTGTATTAACAATAACACAGGTCTAGCTGATTTAGTTTTCTTCAGAACAAATGAAGTGAAGAATGAAGTAATGGGAATAATAAAAAAGTCCTCATTGACACATAGGGGGTTGTTTATGATTCAAAGCTGTATCTACTTCCACTAGAGCAATAGTCTACTGATAGGGATATTTATTTTCAATTATTCTCCTTTCCCTGTATTTTTCCATCAGTATTGATATGAATTGAGACACATATGGTTTATAGGTTGTGATTTTCCCTTCATGCTGTGAGTGAAGTGCTCAGTGGACAAAACTGAGCAAAAGCTATTGGCTATCATCAGTGTACTGTAAAACGAGGAATGTTCGTGTGCACTTTAATTTCGCGGATTTCGCAAGCGCCAGGATTCGCGAAATTAAAATGCACGCGAAAGTTCTTGTCTACACTCTATGCATTGAACGCCAGTGGCACTTCGCGAAAATTTCATGCCACAAAAAGGCCGTCGGCTCCAATTCATGAAAATCTCATGCCGCGAATATATCATGTTTTACAGTATTAGAATCTTGCCTGCATGCCTAAGAAGAGGCCACGTCATCCAGTGTATAGCCAGGGACCTCCCTGGTATAGCACAGTAACCTCATACTCTCAGTGTATAGTCTCAGTAGGTGCTACTAATTAGCTTTTCAAAGAATTCCTCACTTTCTGTAATTGTCAGAAAAATCATTTCTCTTTAAATGGAACACCCTAACACTAGACGTGTCAAACTGTTTGAAGAGAAAGTAGGTTGTGTCAAGTACTCTCCCTGCTATCTTGCTATAAAATCACTCCATTAGAGGTCAGGGGTCATGGGCCCAGATGGAAACCCTCACAACTCACCTTATAAAAATCATAAAAAGACACTCTTTTGTCTCATATTATTTGCAGTGTCACAAGTAGATATTCAGTGAGGTGATTACCTGTAAATTGGTTTTGGTTATCATACTATTTATCTTCATTTTTTCAACTGCCCTAGTTTTCCTTTCTTTTTCCTATATTTGTGTCATCACTTCTGTGTCCTATTTCTGTAATCTTTAGAAACACCACTGATTGATGGGACTTGTCATAAAAGCTTTGCTTTTATGTGTAGGCCCTTTCATATTTTATCTTATTTCATTAGACATCCAAGCATTGCAGTGTCATTTACCATTAAACAATATTGTGTATAACTTTGTCTTGATGTATCTTTTGTCAAGAAATATGCAATTTACAGGAAATAAAGATATAAAGTGCTGCATACTTTTGATGCAAGCTTGTAATCAAACATCACAGATATAAACATCTTACCATAACCTTGACATCTGAATGATCTTTAAAGGACAAGTCCACCTTCATATACATAAGGATTGAGAGAATGCAGCAATATTAGTAGAACACATCAGTGAAAGTTTGAGGAAAATTGGACAGTCCTTTCAAAAGTTATGAATATTTTAAGTATCCGCGCAGTCACTGCTGGAAGAGAAGACTACTACAGTGTATGATGTCACATGCGTACAACTATATAAGGAAAATAAAAAGAGAATTTCACAAAACTTTACTTTTTGAATAAAGTGCACATTTCTTTGACTTGCTACTGACATATGTTAAGGGTAATATTATTCCCCCTGCCTTCTGAAAGAGAGAAGTCGAGTGTTCTTTTGTTATCCGAGAAAAATGTAAATATGTTGAATTTTCTTTATTCTTTCTTTATATCGTTGTACTCATGTGACATCACAAGCTATAGTAGTCTTTTCATCCAGCCATGACTGAGCAGAAACTTCAAAAATTCATAACTTTTTAACGGATTGTCCGATTTTGCTCAAACTCTCACTGATGTGTTCTACTAGTATTGCTGCATTCACTCAACCCACATGTCTATGAAGGTGAACTTGTCCTTTAAATTTCAAATATAATTTGTTATCATTTGTAGACCTTATAATTGGTGTCCTGTTCGGTCTGTAAAATGAAATATGCTATTGTGTGTGAAGCAGAAAAAAAAAAATTGCTCGACACAGTTCACTACATTGTGACTTGTTTATTCAGGAGACACACAGCATGCCAGTACTTATATTTCTTGCTCTTGTCATGAAGATATGTTTTGGGTATATTTGAGAAAATGACAATTTCTGTTGCTACTTTATAAATATTGAGCAATGACCTAGCATTAGTCAAAACAGTTTGACATACCAAAATGTCAAATTTAAAAGTATGTTATTATAAAACAGAAAAATAAGATGTGATATCTTACTCTGGGGAAAAGAGAAACATTAGTATTTATATAATAATGTGTTGACAAGGTATTTTGTGAAATATCTTCAGATTTCACAGTGTTGAGTGTTATAAAGGAATATGATTGCATTCTTACACCACGGATTAGATTAGACCAATATATATAATTTAAATGTTTGTTATTATGAAAACAGAAAAAAGTTGTGATATCTTACTCTGGGGAAAAGAAAAATAAGTATTTGTTTAATATGTGTTAACAAAGCATCTTATAAAGTATGGTAAGATATCACAGTGTTGAGGGAAAACCTGTTATCATGGAATCTGATGCCATTCTTACACCATGGATTAGATTAGACTCTACCCTTGAGAAATAATGATTGCGGAAATAAGACATATAAATGAATCAATTTTCCGGTGCCCTGGATGAAATTTGATAACCACATTTTTTTTTTCTGTTACGCTGTTTGGTGAGAGTGAAGACAGATCTATGTCCTGTTGGGTATTCTTGTCCTATTCCGTATTCTCAAGTCTGTTGACGGGAGGATTTTTTTTTTAACTTTCTTAATTTGTGATGATATCCTGGGCTGAGTGTATAATGACTAGTTGGCAGGACCACCCTTTGAGTGTGTCACTTCTCAAAGACAACAGAGCAATTACTTTCTTACTCATCAGCAATTACTGATGAATACTCCTCTCCTCCAACCCCCCCCCCCCCAAAAAAAAAATGACTAGATTAAAGTATGCTGAGATACTGTGAAACATCAAAGGACCCCAAGATATGCTAAGAAACTCTAGGAGACTCTAGGATGTGTTTATACTTAACCTTTTTGGACCATAATCAGTGTTTTGAAACATGATTACTGGAAAACATGATTGCATCCTGGCTGAATTTAGTATAAATACCATTTCAAAACGCTGATTCAAAATGCACAAAAAAAGTGCATTTATGATCTGCAATTCTCTCCAGTCAAGTTTACTTGGGAAGCACTGAATGTAAATCAAATATTGTATTCTGAATACTGTATAATGAGGAATGTTTGCGTGCATTTTAATTTTGCAAATTTCGCAAGCGCTAAGATTCGCGAAATTAAAATGTACGCGAAAGTTCTTGTTTACACTATAGGCCTCTGCATTGAATGCCAGTGGCAATTCACGAAAATTTCATGCCACAAACAGGACCGTCGGCTCCAATTCGCGAAAATTTCATGCCGCGAATATATTATGTTTTACAGTAGCTTGCTTCAACAGGAGTTTATGGTTTTTCAACAATGCGGAGTGCATTTTCTTGAAATAAGCTCTTTCTCAAGCTTGAAAAAACTTGAGCATAAACAGCATCACCATGGAAATAATTTGTGATCAACACTTTGGATCAGTGTTTCAAACCGCTGATTCTGCCTTCGCAAATTGAACATAAATACATCCTGAGAAGCAAGATTAAATGGATGGCGGTGTGAAAGATTCTTGAGAATTTTGCCAAGGATTTTTTTTTTTTTTTTTTGGGGGGGGGAGGGTATTTGTAGTGGGTGGAGCCAAGATTTCTAGACTCTGACCTGAGATTTTGGGTAGAAAACTTCTGCTCTTTGCTTATTGCTGTAATTTTATCTCTGTTTATTGCTGTTTTTTTACTAATAATGTATATTGCAAAGTCACCGAGGATTCAAGGAAGGACCTTGTGGAAATGGACTCTCAGATATCTGAGCCAATCAGGAAGAAGTCAAACATATCTTGAGCTAAACATTTGGCTCACTAATACATTTGGGAAGATAAGGGGAAGTCTGAGCTATTACTTGCATTTTTATGTGAACTTGGTAGTTCCTAGCAATCACTTGATATCTTAAATGCTGGAGTAGTACTTCTATGCAGGTCATGCTGTGGCTAACATACAGTTTCTAGGTGTAGAATCAAGTTCATAATTCTTCCTGTTATGGTAGAGACAGTAGTTGATGTATATGATTGTTCAAGCAAACAATCCAGAACAAAACAAAACCAAAATAGGAAATTCACACATGGCAGAATGGATTAAAAGAAACAACATTCACAAGGATTTTTCTTCAGACACATGGAATTGGAATCTACTATTAGATATGAATTGAAGGGCATACTTTGATGTCTTGGAAAATATTGGATCATATATATAGTTATGACTGTAATATGAACTTTTATGAAATATTTGTTATTACTGAGAGTGAATGCCATTGTACCAGTCAGCCTAGTGACCAGCAATGCCTCTGTGACTTGGATATTTTATTCAGATAGACAGAAATTATGAGGAAATTATTAAGTTTTATTGACAACTCATTGAAAATGGGAAATGACACAGTTTATGAAAACGTATTGAACCTATTTGCGCAGGTGAAATTATCCAACTCAATGCCATAAAATTATTTAACCTACGTGTACTGACATTTAGTCATCATTTTTTTTCCTAGTTTCATTTAAAATGTTCAATATGCTGTCGTACGTGCTTCATATATATTGGAATTAAATCCTAATAAAATCCTCTAAATCTGATGTCAGTTGAAGGATAATTCTGATAAAAGAGTGTCCACTCTCATTTGGTATTATGCTATACTTTCAGCATGTATACCATTTTCTTTGTCAATTTTACCCCATTACCGTAACTTTGTATTCTATATCATTGTGATTGTAGAGTCCCAGCCCATGCACTGCAAATAGAGTTACCTCAAATTGGGCTGATAATTGTGAAGTCCCATGCATAGGAAATGAGGTTTAATAGTTATCCCCTCTCTCGCTTTCAAATGAGCAGCACACAGTGCGATACTGATAATTGTGTTATTTCAGCCTGTAGAGACAAGAGCCAGATTACCTGGAAGTTAGTGGACATGCTTGTTGATTGAAGGTGTGAGTCACAATTTACTCAGGATGGATTTGCCCAAAAGATGCTGCGGATGTAGACCTGGTATTTAAAGTGATTAATGGAGAATGTAATTGAAATCTTTTTTTGTCTTTGCAAAGTTCAGAAGTAACATCTACTGGTACATTTTGAAGCATCATCTTACATGTTGTTCAAGGTGAAATAATAATTTCTCTTTAACCCATTGAAGACGAGTCCCGAGTATACTCGGGCAGATGTCTATGGAAAATGCTTGTAGCAAAATCAGCCCGTCCTCAACAGGTTAAGTTTGTTTATTCCTTGTCAATGTCTTCTTTTATTTCCCTTCCTCTTTT
The DNA here is from genome assembly GCF_040938485.1 of Diadema antillarum. Taxonomy (NCBI): domain Eukaryota; kingdom Metazoa; phylum Echinodermata; class Echinoidea; order Diadematoida; family Diadematidae; genus Diadema; species Diadema antillarum. Next base: position 71,199 of record NW_027271903.1, read on the forward strand.
CTTCCATCTCTTCTTTTCCAATTCTTCTCTATTTTTTTTTTCATTTTCCTGTTTTGAAGAAATATTTTTGCTAAGGAAGAAGTAGATACATATTAATTTTCTCGATGCATTTATTTGTAACAACATCAGTTAATTTTATTAGATGTGTTCTTTGTGGACTTGTGTTTACATGAGATATGTTGATGTTTTGTGTGTGTGCGCGCGCGTGTGTGTGTGTGTGCGCGTGTGTGAATATTTTCTGTTGGCAATCTTCACCTGTTTATGTCAGCTTCCAGTAATCAACAATTACCCATATTTAGCTCATAGTTTCAGTTTTGTGATATAAATGGTACGACCTGATCTTCTTGTCCCCTACGTGATGCTAAATCTGAGAGTCAAGCGAAAGCAATTAGGGCCCCCGGAATGCACTTCTGAGATGAGATTGGGGAGATTGTGTGCATGTGTGTGAGAGAAAGAGAGAGTCAGATAGGCAGACTTACATACATAGAAGCCAAGACTGTGTGGCCAATTTGATGAATTTGAAAGATGGTTGCACAAATATTTAAAAAAAGTTTTCAATTAGGGCCTATTTCTTGGATTTGAAAAATCAGAATATTGTGCTGTGAAATGGGCATTATAAGGCATCTGTATTAGATAAGAAAAAAAATGAACCCATTTACTGTGATGATGTGTCATTTTGACCAATCAAGTGAATTCAGTAATTATTGTTGAAGCATAACCTCTATATCATTATTTAATTCATTGAATTGTTGGCTTGATTTTACGTTAAATGCCTTGTGACTCATTAAATATCAAGAAGGCATGCAACTCATTGCTTGCAGCTGTACAATACACTGATAGTTCATGAATTCAGAGTGTTTGATATAACACATAAGCTGTAACAGAAATTCTCACCTAAATATGATGGAAGACTTGACATGGTTTTGCATTCTCCTGCTGACAAACACTGTACCAAGCTCTAGCAAAACAAAATTCACTGGGATCTTTACTTCTGCATACCACATAGTTCATGAAGTACGGCAATATTGACTTTGGGCACGTTTGTAGAGAATGTAGAGAGGGTGAATTGGGCAAGACACACACTCTTGTGAAGAACTTGTAGGAGCTGGATGGTTTGCCGTCACACTTGGGGTTCTACCCCATTACAAGCTTCAAGTTGAGCGTGAAATGAGAAGCGCAGAGACCCGGTGCTATTTTGGTGAGGAGATTAGGAAAATTTAGTTCTGGTTTCCAGCCCTTGGCGTCTCAAAGGGACATCTCACGAAGTCAACCTGAAGCGGACGAGAGAGAAGAGAAGTGGAAGTACAAAACCTTGTGAATAGAGAAAGATTGGCAGTAATTGTTGCAAACTTTATGTCAGAAATTAGGTCAAATATGATGCATGATCGGATGATGCATTCTAAAATGTGAAGCAGGCTGTAGTGATGCACGGATGATCACTGAGGTTTCAGTATGAGATTAATGCAGTATGCAGTGCATGCCACGTGGGCCATTAAAGATGAGCAGCACTGCAATCAATAGTTAAAGGTGATGTTCAGAGTAGGACTGCTTTGTGCAGGAGAATGAGTAAAGGGATGGAGAGACGAAATCCCCAAAGGGGAAGATCAAAGATTGTAGGAGAGACTCGATCATGAAGATACATCGCAAGCCATCTTTAATCCGAAGCACCTGGAGAGTGGAGTATGCCAGGCACGGTCAAGCATGGGTTGAAGTGGAATGAATGGACATAAGCTGCCCGTGAAAAATTTCATCACACTTAATTTTTTTCTGTTCTTAGCCAAGTTGGTATGCAGATGCTGGCATTTCTGAGAAAATGCTATGCACAGTAACAAGCACCAGTTTATGTTTCAGTGTAGTGAAGTGTTTGGTTTGTTATGACACAGGAGTAAATACTGGATTTCATTACACAGGAATGAACACTTGGCTTGTTAGGACAGTGGAGTAAACTCTGGGTTTTGTTACACAGGAGTAAACACTTGGCTTGTTACTAATGTTATTGCACAGGAATAAACAGTGGATTTTGTTACACAGGAGTTAACACCAATTTGTCATTTCCCTGAAAGTCAGCACAGGGAGTTATCTGTGTGGTTCTGTAGAAAAGATTTCAGAACTAATAATGGGTTGAAATAAAGATGTTATTCAGAGGGGTGAAGGTTCAGGTGCGAGTTTCTCCACTTTGTCTCCCTCTACAAATCAAATTTGTTAAGATCACAACTGCTGATCTGTAATTAACAAACATGTTGGAAAAAAGGAACCAGTGGGACTCTAACCTGTCATCTTCTGCTGATAATGGGTTGCCTGTCGCACTGGACCCGTCTTCACCATGGAAGACTTGCATGGCTGATTAGAATAACAAGCTCCACTGTATGCTGTATGCATCTTTGTAGGTGCCTTTCAGTCAAAGGGGAAATTATGTTATTTATCTCATAATATTTTTTGTTTTGACATTTATCAGCTGTATGTATAGTCTTATCAATCATTCTGCGACAAAGGTTATGGATGCTACTTATAGTAAGGTGTAATGATTTGACATTATATGTTAGTCACATTAATGTTAGCTAAAAATAGTGTATTGAGAATAGCATGAATTATGGCACATGGTATAAATAACTGATTTCCTTGTGGAGGTAAAGAATCTCTGATGTAATGCATTTTAATTTTGTGATCTTACTCGCATTGCATGTACGCATTTCTTTTTGCATCATTGAGTAAACGTGGTCTTTCCTGTTTTAATTGCTCTGTGCTACAGAGGTCACTTGTGGACTTATTAATTCATGATGAACGTGAGATCAGGCTGATGGAGGTTTATATGAACGTAATGAAAGTTCATTATGCAACCACCCACTGAGGCACCCTTGGCCCTCCAGTCCCTGAGATGTCACTTGAAGTCATTCTTGATGAGACTTACCTTGTTAAATTATATTGTGTCATCAGCTAAACTGGAATGAAATAACTCTCAGCTTGATCACAAAATATCAGCTAAGAGCTAGAGAGGAGTCTTAATTGCACTTTTTGTCGCTCAGCCTGAAATATGCCAAAGAAAGTAGCAACAATATACAAGCCTATTTTATATGGAGCTATTCATTCAGTTCTAGTCACATGTGAACTACTACAAGGCCCTGTGGAGATAACCTATTATAACTAATCAAAAATTCCCTATGTGGGTTGACTTTCTTCTGCAGATACACTAGATGACAATACACATCTTTGTACTAAATCAAGTTCATCATTCCAGTCTTTTTAGTTTTAAGAATGTTGATGTAATATGACATGATAGGTCAAATTGTCCAGCAGTTCAGATATAATTTTCCACAAAATATCCCCACCTCCCAAGGTACCCTTATATTGATATAAACACAAATTCCCCAAACACCAAATGTGCCATTTAAACTTACTTTTTTGAATTTTATTTCAGCTAAAAATAAGACAAAGGGACAAAAAAGTCTTGTGTGTCTACAATGCCAAGTTAGTAGGCTTGCCCCATAGTGGCCCGAATTCACGAAGGTGGTACAAATGAAACCATGGTTACCATGGACTAAAACCATGGAGCGCCAAGTGTCGCACGGAATATTTCGTTACGAAATCAGTCATTTTGTCGATGAAATTATTATTTGGTAATGAAATTACATTTGGTAATGAAATTACATTTTGTAACTAAATGAACATTCCGTCCACGAAATGATAATTTCGTTAACGAAACGGTCATTTTGTCGATGAAATGACCAATTTCATAACGAAATATTCTGTGCGATACTTGGCGCTCCATGGTTTTTATCCATGGTTTAAACCATGGTTTCATTTGTACCACCTTCGTGAATTCTGGCCTTTATATCTAGACATCCTTATCTATAATCTTTGGAATTATTACACAAGGACATTTCCAGAATTGTTCTGAATGTTAAAGATGGCCCTTCCCTTTTGCATTCCTTCCCAAATAGCACAGAACATGATATATTCCACCAGAATGACAAGACTATTGTAAATCTATAACATTTCTGTGATATTTGAAGGTTGTTAGCCGTTAAAATTCAAATAATGCACCAAACGCTCAACGTAACGTATTCTGTGTACTAGGCACAGCTGCATACATTAATCCTCCTGTGGTTGTAATATGATACTTATACTTCGAACAACAGATATGCATGTTAAAGCTGTCAGAAAAGAAGAATTCACTAGCTTCTCTTACTTTATTATCAATGGCAAATAACAGCACACCACTTACATGAGCTACATGTACAACTAAGTGCATCACACAGGTCTGTAAAACTAGACTAGTATTTAGATTTGTAATTTTTGCGAAGTTCGCAAAAATTATTCAAATCTTAACGGTCAATTTAACTAAACAAATAGAGACCCTCTTGAGTTCAAAATTTACAGGAGGTTTCCAAATAGTGTTTTCTTCAATACCTAAGTGTTCTCACCAATTTTTCAAAAATTTGCATGCAAAAGGGATTGGCTGTCTTTAAACTCAATGATATCACACATTACTCATTGACGACATGAAGTGGGGGACAAATTGAATGTCTGCCGAACTAATTAGAATATTAACAGTTTGACTGTGGGTAGCAAGATTTCCTGGTTGGGTGAGGGGAATGGGTGATTCAACCGGTTTGCCGGCAGTGTGAAAATTTGCACATTTCGTTTCTTGCAGATAAAGCTCGCCAAATGAAGTGTATCTTCTTGACACCTAATGCTGTGAGCAAGATTCCGTAGGCACTAGCGGTACAGTCAGTATAATGTGATTGACTTTTAATTTGTTCTGGCAATTAGCAGCTTATGTGTGATGTACAACCTGCTGTAATCTTCAGTCACAAGTGTGTGTGTCACATGACTTTTAATTTACTGAGATTGGATTTAACAAGACTGCTAATTATTTCCTTGAGGGGAGGAAAGATTTTGATGATGTTACTTTGGAACCTTTCCAGCAACCTGGGAAGTTAGACGTCGAGTTTGCTGAAAATTAATTATCCAAAAAGATTATCTGCTGTCATCTTGCCTGGATCTTTCCTCCTTTAAGCCCCATTAGGGATGTGTCATCCATTCGATGAAGAATAGTGAATGTCACTTAGCATTCCTCTAGATGTCTCATTTATCAGAGGGGATACAATTGTATGCATGAGACAAACCATCAAACAGAACAGAACCCTCAGTTTTCTCTTCTTATCAAAATACACTCTTTTTTATACACAATTTCACTGCATGTAGGGAGAAATATCAATGGCTGTATCGATTCACGTTATCATACTATTCATCCACAACAATGAGCCACGGTCAATGTGGCATGCTGGAATAATTGTCACCAGTCAGAATTTCTCGGTCTTTTCAAGGGCAGCCTAGACAACAGCTGCAGAGATGTACAAAGGGTATAAAACAAGTGCAACAACTTCACACTGCTGGAGTTTGGTTCTCATGTTAGTATGCTGTGAATCAATATACTGAAATAAGGAATGTTATATTCTACAGCTTGTACATCTCTTCACTGACACTGTGAAATTTAAATGTCAGAAAACATTAAACATTTAGTAAGTGAAGCACAAAATTATTTGCTTCACTTCTCTGAAATATGTGTTTTTACAACGGTAACAAAAGGCCAGTTTTATGAATACTGCAAGAACTTGAGAAGGAGGAGTGATGACATTTTAATGGAAATCATAATGATGAGAAGAAGGAACACTGTAAGAATATTCTCTTCATATATTTTGCTGCCACTCAATTAAAATCGAGGAAGTAATGCTGAAAGTATTCTGATGAGACACATGAAAAATTGTTTTACAAGCAGATGTGCATATATATTGTATAGCCTACATAATTATAGTCAGGTGTCATAGATTGTAAATTGCATGATAATTTATAAAATCTCATTCATCAGCTGTGTTGATCCTGAATGGATGCACAAATTGAGCTGTTCAAAAGTATACTGTATATGCCGAATATTTTGAGAGTCAGGCGTTATGCGAATTTATAAACATGCAAAAATATTGACTCTGATCCAATATGAATGAGAAGTCCATGGATACATTTCTCCATGCAGTAAGTATTATGCTCCACGATTGCGAATTTAACCACTTGCGAAATTGACGGGAAGTCCCGGTTCATGAAAATTTAAACTCGCTAGATATAATATGGCATATACAGTTGTTATATTAGGTGAGTTGTGAAATGTCTTCTTGCTGTGAGGTGTTTGATATGTGTTGTGGCATCTCCTTTCGGTACAGTCAACACCTTTTTGGGGGGACTTGTCTGAATGGGAACACCCCTCAATTGGACAATATATCCAATTCAATTCAATGTATTTCTACAGTGTCACAGCAACATACCATTTCCAAGGCAAATTATTGCACCTCAAAGGAAGCAAGTGTTGGTCCAATGGACTACAATGTTCATCAAATCTTCATACAAGAGAGAAACTTTCTTCTATTACTGAGGGATGAAAGCTGAATAGAATGATTGTTCATGTAGAGTAAAACCAGACACATTCATGGCATGAAACTTTTGTGAATTGTCACTGGCATTCAATGCATTGTGTAGACAAATACTTTCATGTGCATCTGACTTTCACGAATCTTGGCTCCTCGTGAAATTCTCAGAGGTTTCATGCATGCAAAAATGTGTGGTTTTACAGAGTGTTGAAGCTTATTCCATGGTTGTCCCAAGTAAGTGGTGGTGATTGTACTACCTCGACTGTTCCTAGCTCCTCACATACAAGGCTTTTTTCAGTCTCTATAGGCATGTAATGTTAGGTGTGGTCACATTCTTAGCAAAACAAAGTCTTCTCCATCACTTTGCCACCTCGTGAGACATGACCGTCTTGTGTATCACAGCTACCAGTGTCAGTCTCTCTTCTCTCCACACCAAATTTCTTCTCTGTCCCTTGACAGCTCCACATGCAAAGGACAAACCCTGTGTCATAAGAGACCTTGTGCACTGTATTATACCAGGTACAAAGGGACTTGTGGTCCTTCACAACATTTGTCACCTCAAAATAAAACATTTGAAGTCTCATGAGTCTTTTGCTCTGCATTTTTTTTGGGGGGGGGGGGGGGGGGGTGGGGGGGGGTGGGGGTGGGGGTTGGGTTGTTAGGTCAGAAATGCCTCAGAATCAAATGATCCAGCCTTTGTAACTATGAATCATCTTTTTTGTTTATGTCATAGAGATGCATCTCTAACTTCAATGACTTTTTACTTGTCACTTTTTAGTTTAAGAAAAATGGTACTGAAATGATCACGTATGTTTGCTTGAAGTTCTTTATTTGGAAGTTTGTGTGTTTCAGTTATATGTCATAATTTGATAAAGACATGTGCTGCATTGGGTACTGCATCGTTCATCAAAAATCCTGAATTATGCCAGTCAGCTGGTTTAGGTCTGTGGTGACTTCTGCACACTGGCAATTTACATTATGCTTTATGAATCTCCAGTGGCCTTCCTCTTACTTTACTTCTTATATAATACTCTCAAACTGAAGCTGTTTATTACCTCCGCCAAGGGGGGAGGTTATGTTTTCGTTACCGTTGGTTTGTTTGTTAGTTAGTTAGTTCATTCGTTCATTTGTCCGTGTGCAAAATAACTCAAAAAGTGGTGAACGGATTGGGATGAAACTTGCAGCAAAGGTTGAGAATGACATAAGTAAAAAACGATTAACTTTTGGTTGTGATCCGAGAATTTTGGGGGAATTTATGACGGATTTTAAATATTTTTGCAGGTAGGGTCAATGAACTTGGGAGTTCAGGCTGCGCATATTTGAGGTTTGCATGCTCGCACTAAAGTGCGTGCTCTAGTTTCTGCTAGAGCAAGGCGCGCCGTGCAGCTGAGGGTTTATGACGTAACAAAGGCTTCTATAATTGGGAAATTGGGTGACTTTCAGCACACAATGCTATAAAGTAAGTATGGGTGGAAATCACTGATATCTCTATGGAAGAACAAGATCAGTGGTGGAAATGAGCTTGGCGGAGGTCTGTGCTCTCAGAGTGCTTTTCTAGTTATTAATGTATCAAAGGGTTAGTCAACAAAATAGAAGATCTTGTCATGTGACATCATGTGGCATAGCACCCCTTACTCTTGTCTTTAACTGACACTTAACTATTGTACATTTTTGGAAGGACATATATGAATGGCTATTCCCTGATGTGTCAAATCAGTTACTGTATACGCCGAATATTTCGCGAGGTTTTTATTTTCACGAATTTCGCAAGTCAGGTGCTATTTGCGAAGTTAAAGACACGCAAAAATATCGACTCTGATCCCGATATGGATGTGACGAACGCATGTACATTTCTCCGTTCAGTACAGGACTCCACGATCGCGAATTTAACCACTCACGAAATCGTCGGGAATTCCCGATTCGTGAAAATTTAGACTCGCGAAATATATGGCGTATACAGTATGCTGCGACACAGCTTCCCTCAAACGAACTAATTCTTCCGTAATATTATATTTCAGTGTAGAAATTTGGGTCTGTTATTGTAAACTAGCCCTTTCCTCATCTTCTGATTGGTGTGGTGGACATAGATAGCTTGGAAGATTGATGGACTCACAGGTTATGGAATGCCAAGCGTGACTGAGATGTTGAGGACACAATTCATTCGATGTTGTTCAAGGGACTAATCCAGTAGTTGAGAAAAATCACCAGAAAAATATAATTGGAAATATTGTTACTGTTCATGTAGAGAAGTTCATTTACAAATATCATGAATGTAAGGGTGGAAAAAATGTCAAAAGACAAAATATGTTTTCAATCCTACTTTTAGAAGATTTTTTTTAGTGATATTTTTAGTGATATGTAATTACTTCAATATCATGTAAGTATTTCACAACATGCAACTTATTTGATAGTACTTATTGGTGTGCATTGCACAAGTAATAATTTGATAGTGACAGTCTGATTGAAACTACATGATATTTAGGAAAATTAACCAGTATTTATCAGAGATTGCTAGATGGAAAGCTAATGTCGCTACAAATAAGAAATATATGGTTGAGTTCAACTTAACCCATTGAGGATGAGCTGATTTTGCGATATTACACATTTCCCATAGACACCTGCCCAAGTAAACTTGGAACTAGTGTTCAGTGGGTTAAATAAGGTGAAAAATGTCTTCTGCTCTCTCTGTGTCTCAAAAAAAAAGAAGATAACTATGCAATCAATGAAATAACTATATATCACATACCAATAGATGTAAAGCATTTGTATGATATAATTGGTGTAATGCATTATATAAGATAAAAAACTTCATGAGAAAAGTCTGAATGTGGTGACATAATATCGCACATCCCATACCATCCATCCAAATGTGTAAGGATTTGAACTCGGTTATATTCATGCATACTTTATGAGATGAGAAATAAGTCCCTTTAAGCTCAGCTGAAAATCGATCAATTTGTAAACTGGGATGCGACACTGTAGCAGGAGGATCAGGAAGCTGTTAAGCTGTTTTAATGTCGTCACAATGATGTATTCTTCAGATGTGCCCTTTGATGTATCCCCCGGCAGAAAAGCCGTTTTCCCGCCTGTCTAATTTGCCATGCTTTGCTCATCAAGGCATTGTCCAGGTAGCATGAAACACTGTCAAACATTGTCAAAGATCATTATTGTGTACAAAAAGAAACTTTTTAAACCCAAACCTTTCTGAGAAAGAGTTGAGATCCTTATCTACACTCACATGTAAACTCAACCCATGTGCTTGGAATGTTTTTGTTGTTGTTTCTATTTCTTGGTATGCTTGGATGGATATGTTTTGCCAACAAAGAGGACTGACCAAGTTAATTGTAATTCTTGCATTTTCATCTTCCTACCTCAACTATTCCCAGCAGTTTTCTTCCCATTCTTTAATATTGAATGTCATAATCCACATTGTCTTCTAATCAGAGGGAGCATTTTCATATCTTGCCTCCGGGCATGTGCACTTTATTCCAAAAGTGCAGGTGAACTTTCATGAACATGAGGTAGAGGGATTTTGGGGGGTTGAACGTGACATGCTTTTTGTGTGATGATGACATGAAGAGCCGAACAAGTTCATGCCTTTTTTCTACTCTCTCCAAGGAGCATAAAATCCCCTGTAGGACTTTGAATTACCACCAGCTCCCTTTTTTTCCTATCAGTTGATTTCATGATTGTGAATACTCTGGTAGCTAGAGAGACTTGTCATTTTGTATGTAATGACTTACATAGAGCCTGAGCCTTAGCCAGAGTTAACGGCAAATCTGAATGAACCAGGTCTGAACTTTAGACTAGAAATGATCCTCATTTTTCACTCTCCCGTCTCCTGATGCTAGGGGAGATGCAAGATGATTAAAATGAGATTCAGATTTGGAAGAGACGGTTCGTAGAGAGTTCAGAAATACTCTTTTCTCTCCATCTCTTTCTCTCTCTCTCTCTCTCTCTCTCTTGTTTCATTTGTATGTCTGGCATTTTTTTTTTCAATGAAGGATATTTGCTATCTTTGTAAGAGTGGTAGAAATGGCAAATATTGTATGTTGCTTCATTTGTAACATTACATATTGCAATGCTTGTGACTTTGGTTTTGGTAGATTGCACATATTGAAGTGTTTTGTTACAAGCCCTCTCCCGACACAATGTTTCCATGCATTGGAAGTTCAGAGATTTTTGTTCTATCCGACAATCAAATATTCATTGTTCTGGAGATATTCTTTATCTAATGGGAGGGGACATTTTTAATATGAAGATACGTGGAGTAGAGTAGTGTGGAGTGCGTGATATTTATTGAATTTGCTGTGATAATTCTCAGCAAAAGAAGATACTTTTGTGCTTCAACCCTTTTGGGTTTGCTAAATTGTAAAATACCTTTGACATCTATAGCTAGTTATCTGTAGCCTACTGGGTTCGTAGTGCACATTGCTGCGTGTGCTAATAAAGCACGAATGAGAATAATTGGATAAGTAAGTCAATATATCCGTACTCTGGATATTCAATTAAGCATGAAATTCTGTGCCATGGAGCAAAAATTTCAATCGAGTTGTCACTGTCAAGGTAGCCTCCCTCCACTCAGGCTCCGACGCTAAGTGATAGCATCAATATTACGTTGCGTGCAAGTTTTTGACTTGGGAACTGGGCAGTGCAGACTATTGATCAGTGAGCAAAGACATACCAGTCTGCCAGTAAACTGTGAGATAGGAAAGTGTCTGGATTTAATGTAATAAAGGGATGATGTGGGGATGTAGGGAGGAGAAAGCTACAGCAGGCGTCAGAAACATTTCAAAGAAATGTCCCCCATTCAAGACTTTTTGGATGCATACTGATGAATTATCTCATATGTTAAGAAATAAAGGCACTAACCATAATGTGCCTTTGGAAAGATATGGATAACTGCAGAATGTATAGTTTTAACCACCTTTCAGAAAATTTCAGGTGTGAATATAGCTCCGTCATTACTCTCAAACCACTTCAGTTTTTTGTTTGTTTCAGTATACCGCACATTATATGCTCCATTTGTTTAAATCATGTCTCTTTTCTGGATATGATTATATGCCACTCAAAATGAGCATTCTTAATGCCTGTCCTTCATTTCTTTTTTTAAATCTTGCAACTACATTTGATAGTGAAACCTATAAACATGTAGCTGACATTGGACTTACTTTTGTTCAACTTCACCCCCCCCCCCCCCCCCCCCGTATTTCTAACGATTTGTAGTAGTCCAAAGCTTCTGACCAACTGCAAATTACAACCCTTTACTAATACTCACCATTATCTTTCAGTATGATAATGTAACATTGTAATTGATGATAATACACTGAAAAGTACTGACACATTTTTGTACATTATTCCTAATAGCCCTTTATTCATAACAATCAAATAAGACATTCTTTTGTAGGTTTGGTGATGAGATATTCACTTATCATCAGGCACAGCTTTTCATGGAAATCTGTTTGCATCTGTGTCTTCAGTGATAATTTACTTGAGTGAACTTGCCCTGAGCGTGAATATGTTACATCCGTATCCATGGAGTGTGAACAAAGTTTCCTAGAGATACGTGACTGAGAATGAGGGATCATGGATCAGTGGCGAATGATGTGACAATTGGGCATTTACAGCTTGACAAAAACTTCCTGTATTTTGAGAGAGATCTAACACCGGGAGCCAATTTTCCACTCCAAATAACTCTGATGAGGCAAATGTGACAGTGCAGAGGGTCAGAAGCTATTTTGAATAAGTTCTTCTCTTAAATTTGATTGCTCCCTAATCACAGAGAATTATTAATTCAAAGAAGTTATAAAAACTTCATAGAAACTAAAACTAGTGGCACATGAAGTGGCAAAGGAAAAGTAAAGTCCTGTATTTAAAGAGATAAATGTATTTTTTCTTGTAATCTGCAATGCCTGTCTACCTCTCAGTGCTGCAAAATATTTCCTAATCACTGAGAATCATTAATTTTAAGAAATTTTAAAAACGCCATAAAAACTGAAACTAGTGGTACAAAAAGCTGCAAAGGAAAAGCAACTGTATTTAAAGAGATAAATGCATTTTTCTTGTAATCTATAATGACTGATTTACCTTCTCCTCAGTGCCAGTGCAGTATTATTTTTCTACCTGTCCATGGGATGCTACATGTAACTTTAAAATCTTGTCCTCTTTGATATATTGTCCAGCTATCTATGTGTGATTTATTGACTATTTATGCTTCCACAGATGGATGGAGCCAGCGTGAAGGCAATGCTAAGAAAAACAAAAACCACTCTTAGAGTGACAGCAGCTGTATCTGTCTTCTTGATGTGACCTCTGCTATAAATTGGTCGATTGGCGGTCAGTACTGGCCATGGTGTAAAACTTTGAACCAATAAACAGCCTCCTGGGATGTGACCAGACACACTGACCAGTGATTGCCATCTAGAGACAGTATTGTCATTTATGTCCATCCTTTCTTTATCTGGTCTGCTACCAACTTCCAACATGAAAGGGGAATTACCACATAAATTGAAGTGGGTTTTCTTTGGGAAACTTTGGCTTAGCAAAAGAATCAAAGTTTCACTAAAATTGGACAAAAATAAGAGAATGGGGGGGGGGAAGTATAATCTCTTGTGTAGTGGATAAGACTTCTGACTTTGAGAACAGATGTCCTGAGTTTTTTAGTTCTGCCAAGAGTTTATGTCGGTGGATGAGATGTTTTTTACCCATGATGTCCCTCTTGACCCGGGTGTAAACTGGGTACCCAGCAATGTTGGGTAATAATATCGGCAAGGCCCTCTGGTAGAGCAGTGCTAACACTGAAGAGACTACCCTGGATAAACGAGACATGGTTCTTTCCATTTGATAGTCTTAACTCTAAAATCCACAATTCTTTTTGCAGAACTTATCAGAATGTTTCGAATCTCTATACCTGCAAGTTCAGTTGTCCAGGGTCATTTATCACACCAGCAGGAATGTATGGATTGTAAACTGTGTAAGAATATTACCAATTCTTGCATTCTTACATACTGTATTGGGAAAGCATGCATTTTCTGTGCAACATCTGATACAAAAAAAAAAGAAAAAAAAAAGATTGCAGTGCTTGTGTGTGAGTGATTACTATTTCTATTCATTTACTGTGTGATCAGGACCTAACTGCATAATGTAGAGGTATTCTTCCTAGGTTTCTTTTCTGTAGAGATTGGCTGGTGTAGAAGCTGGTCCTGCTGAAAAGAAATCTTTATAGACATAAGGCTAAACACTTCACCTACTATCAATGATGATAATATTCGTGAATTTTGACCATGTATCACTCAAACTGAGGTTGTGAGTATTACGGCCCTGGACATCACTTTAAAGCCTAGACAGAAAAATAATTCCATCATCAACAAATCATGTTTTCTCTCATGAAATAGGTGCATATTCTGTGTCATTTACTGTGTTTTGAAAACTCATTAACACTACCATTACCAGCAGTGATCTGTTATACACAGTAAGGGGGTTGACTGAACACGAGAGGGCGGTCTAGTAAGTGACTTTTTGTGTCTGTCTCTTTCCTCCCCTCTGCCATGTCAGGATACTACCCATGTTCAAGAGGAAGATGAAGACACCACAATGCCCTCCCTGGAGGATGTACTCACAGATATCTACCATCCCTTCGAGGATGTCGCCCCCTATGTCACTGCACAGGTCATTGACCTCATCGACAAGAGGTTCAAAGGTGATGGGTCAAGGTTCATGAGGGACTACCTTCTGCCATGCAGGACACTCCTGTTACAGCTCAAGGAGCAGAGTTGGGTAAGTGTCAAACCAAGTTTGGTGAACTGTGACTCTAGAGGTGAAGGGTCATGGGGTCATGGGTCAACTGACTACAGACAGACAGCCAGCAATCAAAGTCAATGTGTGTATAGAAATATGTGGTTGAGAATTTGCAGCATAGTTTTAACATAGGATTTTTAAATAAGAAATAGGATAAAATATGATACAGCTAAGAAACTTTCCATCCCAATTAAAAAACTCCTGATTGAGTATCTTAAACTAATTTTTCAAACAACTCTCAAGCCTGCTTCATGAATATCACCTTAGACAGCACATTCAAAGGAATAATTTGAAATAAAACATCACAAAATGAATAGATATGATTATAACATGAAGAAAAGCATAATTTTCTGAACAAGACATTCTGGACAAAAACCAAACCAAACCAAACCAATAAACTCAATGATACTTCAGACTTAATTCAAACTAGAGATTGTAATTTGTCATTACTGACAAATTAAGGTGATTCGATTTTTTTTTAAAATCAATGATTCGACTCCTGATCGAAATAGGCATGACCATACAGGTTTCATCTGTGTTTAGAGACATTGGCCGTGTGATGTTTGGATTCTCATTTAGAAAAGGGAGTCATATCCGCCATCTTTGGTACCAAATTCTGTATACACTAGATAACGAAGATACAGCAACAAATACATATGACCTTTGACCCACCTTTACACTCCCAAGATGGCATCTGAGGAAAAAGTGGTTATTTTGTGAAATGATTCTTGCGACATCGTCTATACTTGTGCAAAATATGGGAAAGATAGGACAGGTATTCGCCAAGATACAAGATGAAACATTTATGACCTTTGACCCTAATTTACATACCCAAGATGTTGTCCTATCAAGTAGTTGTTATTTTATGAAATAATGTATGTGACATGAACTAAACATGTGCAAAATATGGTGTTGATAGGGTATGTTTTTCTTGAGTTATTGCAAAGAAAGTTGCAAAAAGAAAGAAATATTTCCAATACATCGAAGATAAGTTTTAATTTCAACCAAGTTTTTTGACGTGATCCCGGCATGGTATGAAAAAATGAAGGGCACACTTACGATAGCCCAAAGTCTCAGCTACAACATATTAAAATCTGGGAGAAATTCACCGAAGCATAAGTGAGCTAGTGCTCGATAGAAATAGTCATGTCAATTTTCATTTCCAGAAAAACTGCACTCCCACAGAGATAACACGTAAACTGGTCAAATTCGACAAGGTTACTTTCAATCCATTTTTACGAGGTCATGCTGTCATTCAATCAAAATTGTATTATTACATAACTGATAAAGCATTAAATTAACTACAGCATACTGAAATCTTGGTGAAAATTGGCCAAGGATAAGTGAGATACGCTCGAGTAAACTTGAAATTTGATGTCATTTTGAAAATTTACTTTTTTTACTTTATTAAGAAATTTGATATCTTTTAATCAGTTTTTCAGCATTGCCAACCCATGAAATGACATGTACAACTTATCAGCTTTCAAAATATGTAAAGAAAATGGGGGGTCATCGTCCATCCTGACGAGTAAAATCGGATTGAAAATTGGCGTTTTTTTGGCATAGTTGCACTGTATATCGCCATTGACGCGCGCGCGGAATTTCAACTTTGACGGGCCCGTATGACGTCATATAGAGCCGGATTGACTTAAAACTTGGTAGAAATATTCCTTGACATTTCAGGCATCCGATCAAAGTAAGAAACCGGGAAATTTCTATTGCATATGAGCTGTGCGTGCGTATATGTGCGATTTTTTCAATTTTTCAAAAAATGCTCCAAATGGTCTGAAACGTGTGCAAAAAGAATTTGAGCTCGATTGGAGCATACAAATATTTCAATGCGCGCGTACGCGCACGTTTTAAGGGTATAGATGAATTTTGAAAACATGAGTAGAATCAGCTTGATTTGAACTATATGTGACGTAAATTCATTGAAAAATTCCATTCCATTATTGAGATATGAATGAGAATGTGTTTTCATATAATGACGTCATAGTGACGTCACGGTCGACTGATCACTATGATTTTATTAGATCTGTCGTCTTTGGCACATGATACATATATGGTATAAGTTTGACATTGATAGGTAATGCACTTTCTGAGCTAACCTCTGCACAACTTTTGAGGAGAAATAACGAAAGAATCAGTGCAGATACAGAAGGTGATCCGAAGGATGCTCGGATCACCTAATTACAGCTGCGCATATGTTAATAGTGAACTCTTTCATGCAATTAGTTTTTCACATCAAGTCATTTCCGTGTATACTTCTCTTGTTTATGAGAGTATTTCTCTACATGTTTTGATATTTCTAAATCAATATTTGCATGGTCTATTTTCATGCTAGTTCAGTAGAGTGAAAAACCTGCCAACATTTATATACAACAAAGTATTATGTGTTTACAGTCACTTTCCTTTTCTCTGTAGATTCTTTCTCTATTTAGTTTTCAAGTTCTGTAATATTTTGATAAAGGATTCCTCTGGAGATCACAGAACAACCTGTATTGCTGATCGTGCTAAACTATAATCTGAGAAGTGATATTATTTCTTTCATATCAACATCCCAGTTAACAGTAAACTGTGTTGACACATGAAGGAATTCACTCCTATCATTTGCTTTCTTATAGAAGTGTGTGATTTATATATATCAGGAATTTTATTTTTTCTTCCAATCAGTCTTGAAGTTAGGTCATAGGTTTGACATTTCAATGGAGCACTAGGTCAAATTATGCTGAGGTCAAACTTAGGGGTCAGAGTGTGAATATTTATATCTATTCTTGTCATTTATGTATGTCTGTCTGTCAGCCATAATGCTAGTTAGTGAGGCATCATTGGAAGTGATTTATTTGTGTTGTGGAAGGCGACAAGCAACATGAATTTCTCCAATATGGCAAAAATTCATGCTCATAAATGATAGATCTTTGAATAGTCTCTAGTCTCTATGAGGTGTTTGTTTAAAAAAAAAGACTGATTTTGTGTGTCATTAAGCAAGTATAAATATTTATCAGAATGCAGCTATGCAGATTGATTTTTCTATTTTCATTCTAATATTGTTTTGTTTGTTTGTTTGTTGTTGTTGTAATGTGTTTTTTTTTTGCTATCAGTTTTGGGCGTTTTGCTAGCAGTGTGCTATTATGCACATTAGCCAATATTTGATGCAGAGTGTTTTCTGTACAGCAGTCTCCGGATGTTAGACATTCCATGGTCTTGACTCGTGTGATTTGACAAATAATGATAGCTGTCTCGGAAATTTGTTGTTCATTACTATGAAACTTGATTGTTCTCTTGAGCAATGGAGGATTTTTTGCCCCAATGGTGAAGACACTGTAGATGTACTGTTGCTTCATCTTTCCTACAACATACACAACAACAACACTGAAACAACACGTGAGCGGATAGTCGTGTGTTTCTGAGTAGAAAAGAAGCAAGTAGGTCATGCAGCTAGGTGATCAGGGCAAGGATGTGGTTTTGTGGATCCAGGGTTGTTGTGAGAAGGTGGAGAAAACCAACAAGTGGTTCCTGATTTTCCATGCTCAAACAGAATGGGGAGGGCACGGAAGATTAGCTGCACATTGTCTGTAGAGGGCTCAGGACCGCCGATCACCCGGCTTCAGTGCTCTTCACTGCTGCTGTTGTCAAACAGTGTGATTGTGCCCGCTTGTGGTTGCTGCTTGAGGTTCACCTAAAATCGTTGCACTTTGCAGGTCTTTTTTTTTTCTGGTAACCCTGCTTGAGGCGTTGATGTCTGACATTAAATGTATCCCGCCTGACACTTGCAGGCTTGTACAATCTCAGTCTGATAAGTAGTGAAGAAGGCGAGAAAACAGAGAATGATTGGACACCTTTCCTTCTCTTCCCCTTCCCCTCCCAGCTATTCTCTCCCTCTCTCCTCTACTCTTTCCTTTTCCTTCTCTCTATCTCTCTCTTTTTCTCTATCTCTCACTTTCTAATCCTCGCATCCTTCTCAGTTTCTACCTTGCAAGAGGATTTTGTCTGTGTTGATGATGATATCCAGAGGTGTGAAGAAACCTGTACCAGTTTTAGCATTTGATCCTTAGTAATCTCATTATCATTACCTTCTCCACCCCACCCCTTTCTCTCCTTCTGTGTCTGTAAAATTTCTCCTGTTCACATGCATTTTAATTTCATGAATTTCGCAAGAGCCAAAATTCGCAAAATTAAAATGCACACGAAAGTTCTCGTCTACACTATTATATGCATTGAATGTTAGAGGCAACTCGCAAAAATTTCATGTTCTAGGTTTCAGGTTTTATACCAAATTTTTAAAACAGTACCAATAAATGCTTGACGCTGAAAGAAATGTGTCTTTTGATGCAGTAAGTGCAAGCATGGCCTGTTTTAACATCTGTTATATTTAATGTATTTATATACGGCCAGGATTCATTTCCTGTACCACTGGGATATCAATATAACCCTCTCAGAGGTTTCATCCAGGAGGAAAGGTGTCATCCAGGCAGTGTTAGGCACTTTCAATCGATGGAAGCTTCTGCCTCAGTACTCACCTCATGTTTTACTCCTGATTTTATGCTCTCCTTCACTGCTTGAATTGCTCCCTACCTTTCTTTTATTCATGTCCTCTGCAAGCGGAGTCTCTGTTCACAGTAATAGGTAAATTGCAGTGGGTAGATGGATTGTGAGAGTCACTGGTAGGCAGTGACTGGAGGGGGCAATGAACTCACAGAAAGGTTCATATGCAAGGTTACTCTCTTGAGCTCTGTATGCTCATACACAGACTCATACACAGACTTATACAGAGACTCATACACAGACTTATACACAGGCTCATATACAGGTTTGACATAGCACTGACACAACTCAAACATAGCTTTAAGTCAAAAAACAAAAAATGTTAAAAGTGTTAAATGATCAAGAAATTGATTTGTAGTGATGTCTAGCTGTTCACTATGTTGATTGATACTTGACTGTGAAAGATCATGTCAAAGGTTGAAATATTTGGCAATTGATTAATGTAGAATTTATCCAGGGGATATTCAAACAAATAAACAATCAAAGTAATTAAAAAATATGTAAATAGAGATTTATACAACAGCAGCAGCAACAACAACAACAACAACAAAAAAACCTAACTAATAACAAACAACTACAAAATATAAATCAAAATGAAACAGAAACTACATGGCAGATGTACATATTTATCTAGACAATGACAAGTAAGACAGGTAACTATGCCAAAATGAGTGAAATACAATGTGAAAGTAAAATGCATAATGATACGCCATATATTTAGCGAGTCTAAATTTTCATGAATCGGGACTTTTTGATGATTTCGCGAGTGGTTAAATTCGCAATCATGGAGTATTGTGCTGAATGGAGAAATGTATATGTGAACGTCACATTCATGTCAGGATCAGAGTCAATATTTTTGCATGTATTTATTTTCGTGAATAGCACCAGTCTCATGAAATTCGAGAATATAAAGGCCTCGCGAAATATTCGGCATATACAGTAACTGGTTCAATTAAAGAAAGACTGAACATACAAAAAGAGGAATGTAGCCTGCCCATCCCAGGACGTTTGAAAAAGGCTGAAAGATAGATGAATGCTCCTAGGTACTGTCAATAAGGGCAAGCAAGAAAAAGCAGGAAAACAAGTAAATAGTAGCTGGTAACTGAAGGACAGAATTAGAAATGGATGCATTGAGGTAATGCTTGAAAAGAGATGGAGAAACTAATGATAGATGAGGTAAATAATGAGGGAGGGTGGAGATGAAGGAAGGGAAAGAGAAAGTCAATTCGTTTCGTGTTGGCCGCACTGACTTGCATGCAATTGTCCGTATTCTACTGGAGGAGGAGGACAAATAATCTAATCCCTCCCTCTCTTGCCCAAGTTTTGTTTGAAAAGTAACCATCTGAAGTGAAGAGAAACAAATATAGCATCCTGCTTCAGTCAGATGTAAACAGGGAAATGAATGCAAATCTTTCCTCTTTCTTTATGTGTGTGAAAATTCTGACCCACAGCCAGCAGCAAGGTTCTGTGTGTTTTATTTTCAAAGGCTTCGTATATACAGGAAGGACAAGGGGAGCTTTTGTTGGAGGAAAGCTATCGTTAGTTTTGGATCTCTCATTATCTTGATGGTGATTCCTTGTTGCCATGTTTCCACAGCAGTCAATAAATGGCTGAAAGAATAATGGTTTGTGGACTTTGCTAACTTCTCTGCCAAATCCCCAGCATTTTGGTAGGAATCAATCAGATAAACTGATACTGTATATAATGTGCATAATTACATACCCCGTACCCTAATTTGTGGCTCAATATCACGCCGACAAAGAAAAAAAAAATGAAGACAGAGGAGGGATGGAATGAAAAGTAGGATATGTATTTGGATAGATGAACCAACAAATAGCGAGAGAAAGAAAGAGGGGTGGGAGGGGGAGGGGTGGTGGAGGAGGGGAAGAAAAGAAAACAGAGATAGGAACTTGGTAGGTATACCTTTGGAAGAAAAATACATATGATGAAATAAGTTGTCCTTCCTCATGTGAAGTCATTACCCTAAGAACTTTTTTTTGGATGGTAGAATTGAAAAGAAGCTTACTTCCTACGTGTCCCATGCTAAGTACTCAGTTGAAGACTGAATAAAATCAGGTGAAAACCCTCATAAATCTGTCCTTGTCTGCTGCACATACAGAATTACTGAATAGAGAGAAAGAAATGAACAAGTTTGGGAGTGAGGAGTGTCCAAGAGGAGAATTCTCCAAAGTACTTTGTTTTGGATTTCATTCGGCAATAATCCATGCTTAAATTGCTGTGCGGCCACTTCATGCATTACTAATGCCAAGTGTACCGTCAACATTTCTTGTGACTGCTTAATAACCATTATAATGCAAAACCTTATTGAACCGCGGGATTTATGGCCGGATATCAGTGTTTGATTTCACTGGCATGGAAAAGAGTGATTACAACTGAAATTCTTTGATGCTGGAAAACTACACAAAGAATTTAACCCCCCCCCCCTTTTTTTTTAAATCACAAAGTGGGAGGAGAAATTCATGCGAGTAAAGCAGTTAGTTATACTTGAATCAATTTGATGGCTTAGGGAGTAAATGTACTTTGAGAGAAGAGGAATTCAAATGGGCTAAATTTGTCAATCACTCAGTTGCAATAAAAACAACTTGATGCTAGAATTTCATTAATTTGGGTAGATTTGTGTTGTGTCATGACCAAGGTTGAAACTTACTTTGTTCAAAGTTGACTAAATATTGGGACAGGATGGACAGATAAAGTTAATGCTAAAGATTCAATGCCACGAATCAATGATCACATACAATGAACTGATGCAGTTTAATTTATGATAGGCAGTTCTACTTATGCCTTTTTGAAACCTGCAAATATCACATGTATTGTCATCTATATTATTTTTAGGAAGTTAGGAGGACTTCTTCCCATTTCATTTCATTTTAGTAAACTTTTAAAGTATAAGAGCCAAAGATTTGTGGGTGTTATATCATTGCACCCCTTCCATTAGGGCTTTAAGGACTGTAGAAATTACATACAATACAAGAGCTGTAATATGAAATGGGAATGGTACTTTTCATTAGAACATGTTACTAAAGACCAAAATATTTCAGTTTTGCTCCATGAATTTTACATCTCATGTCACATGTCAGGTCATGACAGACAGAAAAAAAAGGATTATTGCTTAAAAGTGGTCAAGGTTACTAGGTCCAGCTGTCCCACAATTTACTGAATATATCTTGATGTTTCATTGCCCACGTAATTGACTGTACTTTTTTTATCTCTCTCTTTTAGAAGCACCATAAAGTATTATTGGTTGATTCTTTCAATATCATCCCTTCTTATCCATCTTATTGAATTCATTCTTTACTCCCCTACATGAAATATATGGATATTATAAAAATATATGAATGTAACATTTCGTTGTAATAAATCCTATACATTTTGTATAATACTATCCTGATAATATAATGCTGTAAAAATTTAGTGCATATGATTTCTCACTCCATAAAAAAGTATTACATATGACAAGTAAAATTTTTACATGCTTCTTTTTTGTGCTAGTGCCATATCACACAAAATGCACAAAAAGTTCTACACTGAAAATGTTCACTTTTACAGTATACACGTTGTATACAGTAAACATATAGATGTAGCAGTAAATGTGTTTGCAGGACTTTTGACTGATTGATTATTTTTATTGTCATTATCACATGTATGAGCCCTGCCAAAGTCAGAATGCAATATTGTGTGTTGATATCTCTACCCTAGACTTGGCATTTAGGTAAAGTATATGACTTCATTGATATTGTAGCTTAGGAATAAAGATATACATGTGCTTTATAACATAATACAAGTGATTTAGAAGCTTACAAGATAGGGCTCAACTCCATTGTCTCCCCATCATCATCCCTGTGCCAGCCCCTTTCCTAGGGTCAAGAGTTGTCTGACCGGCCCCTAGGTCTACAGCAAAGGGTCAGCAGTGATGTTCCTTTATTACATAACATTATGTCCCTGTGCCCCTTGTCAACCAAAACTCATCCAGGGTAGCAGAGTCATCCAGGATAGCAGTATTGTAGCAGAACAAGAAGGGTGAACTTCCCCCGCGTTCACATTAGGCGTGTCTTCATCAGCCCGAAGTTCAAACTAGCGGGACATTTTGCGGTCTTAGAAAATAGCCAGATACAGCGAATGTGCGTCTTCATCAGCTCGAACAGCCTGCTTCGGGAAATTAGTCCGAAAATTGACGCATGCGCACTTTGCAATATTACTCTGCCTGGCTCGCGGTTCGAAAGTGGATTTCCCCGCTCAAAATCTCCTATATCACCGTATGTACGATTCTACAACCAGGGAGGTGAGCAGTGCAGCAAATTCTCTCCAAAGGGATATTAATAACGCTACTCTTTCTTCTGTCCAGTGAGGCATCTTATATATGAAATTAACGATTTGCAATGTTTAAACAAATCCAAAATGCACACAATCTGCAAGAATCTTCAGCTAAGGTAGAGTGGACCAGAAGAAGAAGTTTACATAAGAACAGCTAGCATGCACGGCACTGAGTTTAGGGAGGTGAGAGAAATCCCTGGTTTTAAAGATGACAACAACAGTAGGCCTATAGTACACACATGTGATCCTTGAATACACCGTGCGTGTAATGTACTACTGTATACACAATCACTAGCTGCTTGTACATGCGCTTTCCATTGCCAGCTGGCTAACCAGAAGCGTGGAGGGATCGAGAAAATTTCGGGCTGATGGAGACGCACCCAAGATAGCGCGCTATTTCACGAAATAGCGCCCTAGTTGACGAACTAGACCAAGATTTTTGGGGAAATTTTCCCGATCAAATAGCGCGCTATCTGCGTCTTCACTACACAGATAGCGCGCTATTTTGACATCGGACTAGTTTGGTAACCGCAAGATAGTGCGCTATTTGAAACTTCGGGCTGATGAGGACACGCCTATTGGTCCCCCGCACGCAGGGACAGCCACAAGAGATCTTATCTATTTTACGACTGACCGTTAACACTGGTATCTCATCTGTCCCTGAGCTGTGGGGGCATTTTGGGGCTTGGAGCGAGCTCTGCCACTTGAAACCAGGCATAGCGCATGCGACGCTATCAATTGTGCCCCAAGGTCACTCTCCCCTCCAAATCTTGTCCCCGTACCCGACTTGCTTCGCGGGGACGAGGGGACCAGTCCCAGCGAGCGTTCACATTATGGTTTTTGAGGAGAAAGTCCCACAGCTCGGGACTTTCCACGCGTCACGGGGACCAATGTGAACGCAGGGTTCATTGACTGTAATTTTCATCTCTGACAGGGGTTCCTTCAGGTGATCTTATGTAATATCCTAGGTTTAGTGTTTCAGATAGGCCGCCTATCACTTTCCCCCTTTTAGTAAGGGAAATACATGTGTATGAGTCATAAAAACTGTTAGAGGGACCCCTTGAAATTGATTTTAATCAATTCACTCATTAAGTAATTCTAATAGTGGATTTAACCAGGACGTTGAATAGATGTGTCTCAATGTCACAATTTTGAGAAGAATGTTGTGATGATATTTATAAATGTGTCCACGGTAGTTTGACGAGAGGCTTATTAATTATCATGTGAACTGCAGCAGTCGCATTTAGTCTTTGTTGTGATGGATATTAACCCATTGAGGACAGGCTGATTTTGCTACAACACGCAGTTCCCATAGACACCTGCCCGAGTATACTCAGGACTCATCCTCAACGGGTTAAATGAGAGGCAAAGCTGAGGAAACTCTTATGTAACCTCTGATATAATCTTCTGATCTATGCAGCTCAAAGCAAGGGGAATTTATTGTTTTCCTTCCCCAAATGTGAGGTAGATTTCCTTTAAGAATCTCAGTGAATCATTTCTGGTTAGGGAAGACGGTACCCCCTACCTGTCATACCATTCTCCCCATCCCTCTCTCAGTTATTCCAAGGAGGTACGATCCTTGGTCATTCTCATCATAGTCACTGAAAGCCATTTCATTTGACAAAGACATATCTTGACACGATAACCCGGTGGCTGTGAACAAATGCCCTGATTTTACAGGAAGAGATTTATTGGAAGAGTTTCTCCTCTTTTTGTTGTTGTTTTGATGTCACACTAAGTGTAGGTGTGATACTCGCTGCTTGCCAAATGTTTCACCGATGTGAAGTTCACCTAAAAGTAGATCTCTTCAAATCTGGAAGGGATCTATTTTCTGATCCGTGTGAGTATGACGATGTGACTAATCCTCCATGTTTGCCATGTGCGTCTAATGAACTCCCCCGTCGTCGTGATCTCCTAGTGTTCTTGGACAAGTTTGGGGAATGAGAGACACTTTGTTTGTTTTTTCTCTATGTGTTTGTTGTCAAGAGACAACAGGCGTTTCCTCTGATGGGGGGTGGGAGGGGGTGAGGGATGAAATGGAGTTGCAAGCAACATACTTCAGCTTTCGACGAAACAGCCATGCTGTCTAAATCGGGTTGCACGAAGGACTACACCTATGGTAGTAAGCGGAAGCTGATAATGTCATCCCTCACCACTAGTTTTCTGTTGTCTGCGTGAAGATAAAACAAAAAGACACAGGATGTGAGTATGATGCTATGGAGCTGGGGTTTTTGTTGCTGGTATGTTCATGAAATCATGGTTCTAGTGTTATTTTAGAGAGTTCATGTCATACCTGGCACTTGCTACCTGATACACAAATGACATTAACATGTGTCAGTCCAGATCTTGTTGTCTTGGATATAACATTATATGTGGACAAAGCACAAGGCTCCTTAAAGGACAAAGGTAGTGATAGCAATGAATTCAGACAATGAACATGCCATCAGAAATGAATCATGAAAAGTGTACATGCACCTTACCTTTTTAACTTTCTTGATTTGGTAATCTTGGAGATAGATTAACAATCTATGTGATGTTAAGATGGACACAATAAGAATATTTTATCAAAATTCCAGTAAGAATTTGTAATATGAAAACTTATGCTGTTCCAAACATATTCTATATAACAAATTTGTGATATATCTGATATTAAAGGACTATTGCATTTTCAGAATTTATCTTCTGTTTTATTCTCATTTGAGGGGGGAAGGTAGAGTATTTTTCAAGTCTGTGAGCCTCAATGTATCAAGTGGACATCTGGTCAGCAGGATGGTCAGGAGCAGGTGGTGGACTGTTCCTCTGAATGATTGAAGTTGGTTCAAAGATGGACAGAGTGAGGGAGATGTGTCTGGTGGCCGCAGCAGGAGTGCAGTCTTGAGAGATGACCCAAACAGACCCTGCTGACCAGGGTCACCAACAGACCTTTTGCCCTTCTCAGCTTTGATTCAGCTTTTCTTTGTAAAAATCTGTTCATATGTTTTTGTTTTTAATGATACCAGAAATTATCCCCATTGTATTTTCAGGTTTGATGTATGAACCGCCCATGCAAATGGAACCCATACATCATAGCTTTGTAGGTTGAAATCATTATGTATTCGCCTTCATATGGTAATGTGGATAAGTTTACTGGAGTTCTGAAAAGATAGAAGCTTCTGCCACATAGATGATGGATTCCTAGCCCCCCCCCCCCCCCCCACCATCCCCTCCCATTCCCCCATGATACACCTTGGATGACTGTTTGCGAATGGATATGACAAATCATAATCCAAATTTATACTTTAGGCAGACACAGGATGCCAAACTGATCACCATTCCTGGAAAAAAAACACAAATGTGCACATCAGCTTAAAGTACAGAGAGTTATACCAACAGTGTCTGACGGGAGGACGTTAGGGGTTGGGTTGTACCTGTTGTCGTCCCTCTGGTCAGGTCTTCATGTTGACTGACAGAAGCTAAACCTGACAGCTTGCCTTGAGAGTAGTAGGGGGAGCAGGTCTCTCAAAGGGGTTTCCAACTCAATAGTCTCTGTCTCATCTTGTCCTTGGATGTACCGCAGAAACAATTAAAGACTGTCCCATCAGTCTGCCCTGGCTGGCCAGGAGCATAAGTAGACATCTGGAGGACATGAGTGGACATATAGAGGACATTTACCATTTGAATGAGGTGACCACACCTGGGAGGTTTTTGTCGGCAAGTGAATTAAGGATTAGCCTTCCCTAGTGAAAGGTAGCTTCTTGTTTCGAGAGGTGGGGATGTTTAGAGATTTGGTGCCTGGTTAGGGTGTGTTGATGCTGCAAAACTTTCCTCAGGAATTTAATGACACATGTGTTCCAAGGAGATGGATAAATTGCTTATCAGGTGAGGACTAAAAAACTGCTCTTTGGGTGAGTACATAAGAAAATACTTTTCTTTTCTCATTTGTGAAGTCATGTTTCATTTATATTGTATTCGAAATGTGTTGCATCTTCTCTTCGTTAAGAGGCGTATATCTGCTGCTCAATGAAGGACAGGGGCTTTTACGCTCAAGCTATCAATAGAAGTCACTTGCTAGGCCAGTTAAAGATTGCCAATTACATGTGTACCTTATGAGTTCGACAGACTGTGCTCATGTCATTAGGTTAGCTATCTCGTGGGGGTAAATGGAGTAGACTAATTTCAGCAAGATTTAAATAATCTGTTAATTCACTTATTTGCTTTCCAAAATGTGTTGGTGTAAGGAATTGACTAAGGGAGGTTGGATGTGGTACATGCTGTGATATTTGAGATTTTGTCGCTGGTTTTCCTTGTCTTGTACTATTCTTAGCTCCAGCTATTCTTAACCCCGGATTTTCCTTAACCTGCCTTCTCACTGGTGTGCTTAGCACTGAATTTGATGGCTTAGCACCACATTTGTGGTGCTAACACCATCGAATAGTCCCGGACTACCGGTAGGGTTAGCCCATTTTCCAGAATATCAGTAAGAACAGAAAAGGGGCTGAGCTAAAGCCCAGGATATTGGTGGGGAAGTGAGTGGGGGTGAGCCCCAGTAATCATTAGGGCTCTTGCACATTTTTGCCTGATGAGAAAAAGCCTTAAAGTGCAACAAATGTGGAGATTGAGAAGGTAAACCAAGATAATATGAATATAGGGAAGGAATGGATAAAAAAACCAATCACTTTTCTTCCTAACTGCTTTTTGGGTGAGGTATCACATTTCAGGTAGGCCCTATGTTTTTATCTTTCAATTTTTGAGAGAGGAAAGTAGAGTTAAGAACTTTGCATCTGCAGAGGTGCCATCTCTCTGTCAGTAATGACCTACTAGTGAAGAAACTCTGTGTGATTATGAGCAGTCCATAATGATGAGACTGTAAAGGCATGAAAACTCAGATGAGAAGTCTTCAGTGCTTATCAGAGGAGAAGACACATTTTAAATGATGAATTGCTACATTAGATAAATCTTTGACATTACCGTTTGCTAAAGGCCATCTGCATCATTCCCATAAAATTGAACAATTTTGCAAATTTTGCATGAAGTTTGCAGTTGATAATTTGCAGTGTGATCCCCTCTGCAGAAAACTTGAGTTACTGTAAAACGAGGAATTTTCGCGTGCATTTTAATTTCGCGAATTTCGCGAGCGCCAAGATTCGCGAAATTAAAATGCACGCGAAAGTTCTTGTCTACACTTTATGCATTGAATGCCAGTGGCAGTTCTCGAAAATTTCATGCCGCAAAAAAGGCCGTCGGCTCCAATTCGCGAAAAATTCATGCCGCGAGTATATCATGTTGTACAGTAGTCACATGACTTCACTCAATGTTCAGATATGTTGCCTACTCCTCTGGCCACCCCCAACAATATAGGGCCTATCTAATTGGTAGGGCTGTTGTTACATCACAGCCATATGCATCTACAGACTGTTGTCCCAATAGCCTAGGCACCTTATGATGGTAAATGCTCATATTTGTGTGTGTGTGTGATGTTAAATGTTCTGGTCAAACATTGGATTAAAAAAATAATTAACTTAAGCATTTTGTCACATTTTGTCTCCCACAGACAAACCAAACAGACCACACAGGTATATCTTAATAAATGCTCTGCTTTTAGTGGTATCATTTTGGTTTGCTGAACACTGACACAGCAGTCCTGCAGAATACATATTGATGTTTACATCCATTCTGTAGACAGTATTCAAGATGATGATAGTTAGGCAGGAGAAACAATGGATTGCTGTTCTTACTGAAATGGGAAAAGGAAGATCAAGAAAGAAGCCGAAGGGGTGTGTTCTGTTGTCTGTGATCATTCAGCATGCTCCATTTTCCAAACCAGAGCATAGGGGGCGGCGTGCCTTTGATCTGCTCTGGAAATAAAAGAAAGATTGTTGGGTTCAGTTATATGCATGGATATTGCATGGCTAGCTCCGATGGGAAAACAATTCGCATCCGTGATTTCCAGCCGTAGCTATTAAATGTGATATTGGAAATCCACACAGATCCAGTTTGTGCTGGGAGACAAAACTCTTTTGTTGGACCAGCCTCACAGTACAATCCTTTCACCTTTCATTGGTATGGGTTGAAACGTTAAAGCTGGATTAATTAATGCAAAGCCTTTAGTATTATGTATCAATAATGCATGTAGCCAAGAAGTTCAGCTTTATTCAACTTCTTGATATAATTGCACTCTTCAGTAGTCATGAGGCAGAGTTGTAATCATTTTTTCCCCTGCTGTAGGCTGCAATAACAAGTAAGATTTTTTCTTGTATATACACCATACTCCATACCACAATTAAGGGCTTTTTACACTTGTGTTTCTTAGCCCCGGACTTTCTCTGACCCAGGACTATCGTTAGTCCCGTACCAATTTTTTCAGCTTTTTACACTCGCCAATTAGTCCCGTACTATCTCTTGTCCGGGGCTAAGGAGAAAACTGACCTTTTTACACTCGTATTTCTTAGCCCCGGACTTTCCAAACCACATGAATATTCATAATTACGCTGTGTACTGTACACGTACACGCACGCACCGGCAGCACTTGATTACCTCGTTTCTGATTGGTCAGTGAGGGTCGGACTTCGTCTCCGTCGCTTAGCCCAGGACTATTTTTTTGTTCTGTTTACACTTACTTGCTTGGCACCGTAATTGCGGTGCTAGCACCGCAATTGCGGTGCTAACCCCTGCTATTTTGCAGGGCCAGATAGTACCGTACTATCGGTGGGGCTAGCCCACTTTGGCAAAAACGAGTGTAAACAGAAAGTGGGCTAAGGATAGTCCCGTACCAACGGTGGGGCTAAGGCCCCCCCTTAGCCCCACCGTTGGTCCGGGGCTAAGCAAAAATTTACAAGTGTAAAAAGCCCTTTACTCTACTAATTGTCACCAAATGACCAACTATTTACTTTCCGCAAGGTGAAATATAATAGGATAAAGACAAAGATATCCGATTACAGTAGTAGGAGAATGAGATATGTCTAGTCTACCCTTTCTTTTCTTTTGTTTTATTGTCTAGGGGCAGAATATGGGTAGACACTAGTTTTCACACATATGACAAAATAAGGTTTGCCCAGGGCAATTATCCTCCATTGAATTTGCTTACCAGTACAATCCCAAATCTGAACTAGAGATTGTAATTTGTCATCACTGACAAATTAAGGTGATCCGATTTTTTTTTTTTAATCAATGATTCGAGGTCTGATCGCAATAGGCAACACCATACAGGTTTCATCTGTGTTTAGAGACATTGGTTGTGTGATGTTTGGATTCTCATTTAGAAAAGGGAGTCAAATCTGTCATCTTTGGTTCCAAATTCTGTATACACTAGATAACGAAGATACAGCAACAGATATATAATTTAGGCATGACCACACAGGTTTCATCTGTGTTTAGGGACATTCGCCGTGTGATATTCGGAATCTCATTTAGAAAAGCGAGTCAGATCTGCCATCTTTGGTACCATATTCCGTATAACACGTCATAATAAAGAGACAGAATGAAGTATATTTGACCACTGACCTCACTTTGCACAGCCAGGATGGCATCTAAGCAAAATGTGGTTATTTTGTAAAATGATTCTTGTAACATGGTCTTTGCGTGTGCAAAATATGGAAGAGACAGGACATGTATTCACTAAGATACAGAATGAAACATTTATGACCTTTGACCCTAATTTACATACCCAAGATGGTGTCTGATCAAGAAGTTGTTATTTTATGAAA
Organism: Diadema antillarum; assembly: GCF_040938485.1. Taxonomy (NCBI): domain Eukaryota; kingdom Metazoa; phylum Echinodermata; class Echinoidea; order Diadematoida; family Diadematidae; genus Diadema; species Diadema antillarum. Next base: position 101,974 of record NW_027271903.1, read on the forward strand.
TAATGTACGTGACATGAACTAAACATGTGCAAAATTTGAGGGTGATAGACGCTGTTTTTCTTGAGTTATTGCAAAGAAAGTTGCAGAAAGAAAAGAAACATCTCAATACATTGAAGATAAGCTTTAAATTCAACCACGTTTTTTAACGTGATCCCGACATCGTATGAAAAAAACGAAGGGTAAAATACAATAGCATATAAGTCTCAGCTACAACATATTAAGATCTGGGAGAAATTCACCGAAGCATAAGTGAGCTATTGCTCGAAAAAGATTGTCATAGCTTCATTCGCAGAAAAACTGCACTCCCATAGAGATAACACGTCATAATGAAGATACAGAAAGAATATATGACCTTTGACCCCACTTTGCACAGACATGATGGCATCTGAGCAAAAAGTGGTTATTTTGTGAAATGATTCTTGTAACATGGCCTTTGCGTGTGCAAAATATGGGAGAGATAGGACATGTATTCACCAAGATACAGGATAAAACATTTATGACCTTTGACCCTAATTTACATACCCAAGATGGTGTCCGATCAAGTAATTGTTACTTTATGAAATAATGTACGTGACATGAACAAAACATGTGCAAAATATGGGATTAATAGCCATTGTTGTTGTTCATCTATTGCACAGAAAGTAGTAGAAAGAAAGAAAAATAAAGACAAAATTATGTTATTTTTATAGAAATTTGAAGGAGAAGCATGAAAAAATCAGAAAAAGATAAAGTTAGGAAAGGAGATTAAGACTAACTAAAGAAAAAAAAGGAAAAAAGTGTTCAAAAAAAAAAAAACTGGCAGGGGTGAGCATCGAACCAGGGACCTTAGGATTACGAGTCGGATGCGCTATGCAATGACCTATTTCATGCTCCATAGGCCCTGTGTATTAAGCAAAATGACGCTGCATCGAAGCCACATGCAATTTTTCAACCAAGTTTTTCGATGTGATACCAACGTTGTATGAAAAAATGGAGGTCACACTTACGATAGCCCAAAGTCTCAGCTACAACATACTAAAATCTGGGAGAAATTCACCGAAGCATAAGTGAGCTAGTGCTCGAAAAAGAGAGTCATGTCAATTTTCACTGCCAGAAAAACTGCTCTCCCATAGAGATAACACGTAAACTGGTGAAATTTTACAAGGATACTTTCAATCCATTTTTACGAGGTGATGACGTTATCCAATCAAAATGTTGTTATCACATTGATGAAAGAACATTTCATAAGCTACAACATACTGAAATCTGGGTGAAAATTGGCGAAATTTAAGTGAGATACGCTCGAGTGAATTTGAAATTTGATGACGTCATTTGGAAAATTTACTTTGTTTACTTTATTAAGAAATTTGATATCTTTTAATCATTTTTTCAGTATCGCCAACCCATGAAATGACATGTACAACTCATCAGCTTTTAGAATATGTCAAGAAAATGGGGGGTCATCGTCCATCCTGACGAGTAAAATCCGATTTAAAATTGGCGGTTTTTTGGCATAGTTGCACAGTGTATCCCCATTGACGCACGCGCGGAATTTTGAATTTGACGGGCCCGTATGATGTCATATTGAGTCGGATCGACTTGAAACTTGATAGAAATATTCCTTGACATTGTGGACATCCGATCCGTGTGAAAAAACTGAAAATTTCTATTGCATATGAGCTGTGCGTGCGTATATGTGCGCGCGCGTACGCGTCCGTCCGATTTTTTCAATTTTTCAAAAAATGCTCTAAATGGTCTGAAACGTGTGCAAAAAAAATTTGAGCTCGATTTGAGCATACAAATATTTCAACGCGCGCGTACGCGCACGTAGCAAGAGAAAATGTGAATTTTGAGAATATGAGTAGAATGCGCATAACTTGAAATATATGTGACGTAAATTTCATTGAAAAACTTCATTCCATTAATGAGATATGATTGAGAATGTGTTTTCATATAATGACGTCATAGTGACGTCACGGTCGACTGATCACTTTGATTTTAGTTCGATTGCCGTCTTTGGGACACGATACATACATGGTATAAGTTTGAACTTGATAGGCATAGTACTTTCTGAGCTAACCTCTGCACAACTTTTGGGGAGAAATAAAGAAAGAAGAAGAAGAAGAAGAAGAAGAAGAAGAAAGAATCCGTACAGATACAATAGGTGATCCGAGAGGATACTCGGATCACCTAAAAATATTTATTTTGCTCCCTGATGGTCTGTTGAGAGATCTAGTCTGATTTCCAGCCTGTGGTATATGTATTTTTCTTTGCAGATTAAAAAACAAACACAGCTTTAATGCCTCAAAATAGTTCGTAAATGTGAGTTAGGGATAAAGATAACCAACATGAAAATGTTAATCAGTATAATCAATGTTAAGTATTGTTGAATATACAAAATGTGAACAATAGCTTAATTAAAAACTGTTTCTTGAATAAACTGTCACCATGATGGTTTATTGGCCCATAGACTAACCATTTTGGTTTACCTTGCTGGTTTAGAACAATCAGGAGCGATAATGGATGAGGCGCCGATGAAGATCACCCCAATTCCAAAAGGGCAAATATCTCTGAAATGGTTATTATTCCCCCCCCCCCCCCCCCCCCCCACCCATGATGCTTGAAGGCCAGCGTAATAACGAGTTGTGTAGCAAAAACTGAATAAGTTTGTGTGTATAAAAGCCATCAAAAACATTACCAGCTTTATCATCATCATCATTAATATCAATTACTATGCATTGTGATGTCACAAGTAATGTCATCCAGATATTGTTTTATCAAGATCTATTCTGTATCAATAGATGCAATATTTGTCCAGCATTTATGGTATATTAGAGTCTGAAATTTTAGACTCTGTTGTATGGATTTACAGAAATTGTCCAGTTTATGTTGGCTCTAACTTCATAAGGCTCAAAATTTGATGTTTTCTCCCACATTTTGCTACTTTGGCATGGCAATTATGATGACAGAGGCTAGAGGCAAACGCTGACACCAGATAGAATTGATGGTTTTTTTTTTCATTTTGTAGAATGGTTAACATGGTTGTCACCATGGTTATAAATGGTTATATTTATTCTACATTTGTATCAGACATAATCTCCAGCATGTAGGCCTATTTAGAATCAAGTGTAATCCTGCTGGTTTATGTGGTGTCACCTGTATGGCGTAGGTTATATAGCCTTAAGAACAATATCACTCAGCCAGTTGCTCTAAAATTTGTTTTCTGGAACCCTTCCTGGATGTTAAGTGCTCCTGGCTTTGGTGATTTTAAGTACTTTCTTTCTCTCTGATAATGGGCCTATTGTAGTTATTTGAATATTCATTCGTTTTTCGCCTCTGTAGGGATTAATGCTGGACCAATTGAAATGTGATATAATGTTAAGTGTAAATTAATCCGTTGGCTATTAGCTGACTTTTATTCACTAGTGGTGAGTTTCAGAAGTATCCAGTATCAATTGTAAAACCAGTCCGACACTCAACGGTTCAATAAGGGGTCAGCTTGTGACTAGGGGGAACTGACCAGAAGGCTTTTGTCGTGATAGGGCAGGAGGTCAAATGCTTATAACTCTTTGGCTGTATTTACCATGATTGATCGTTCAATTAATGTTCCTTTTTTTTTCTCGTTGTGAAACTATTGCCGGACTACCAATGATGTGTGGCAAGAGTGGAGGGTTGGAGGAGGTTAACAAACTTGACTGATGGCTTTTAGTGACATCATGCTTTGAAGTTTGTAAAAATAGATTTGCCAAGTGCGATTTCAATTAAAGCTTATGGCTGTGGCATGGAACTTCATTGTATAATATGGCTTCTACGACATGTAATTTCACACTGTAGAAAGGAAAAGAAAAAAAAAATGTGTTTTGGAGAGTGCGCATGTGTGATCGGATAAAGAGAGCCAGCCACACAGATAGGAAAGAGGAGGTTTTCTGAGAGGTAAAGGCGTAGACATTTTACAGGCTAACTATTAGGCACCAAGTTAACACCTCCTGTCTAAATCATTTTAATTTGCAGATTTGGAGTCACTTAGTGAAGTTTGGGGGTTTTGAAATGGATATTTAGAGAGGAAGGCTCAAGTATGATTGTTATTGTGATGTCTTTTGGAATCAAATATCCTTCAAATTTGACCTACTAACCTTGAGCATGAACAGAACTGGGCCATGGTAGAATTGGCTTTCAGCTTTCACTTACAGCAGTGTGATGTCCTCTTAAAGAGAGCAGTCATATTTTGCAAAAGTCCAGGTTTTCTATAGATTACAAGAGATGAATACAAGTCAAGGTAGATGTCAAACCACCTCTAATCATAATAGCATCTTAAATTCGTGTAGTTTGAAGATTTGGTGAGAGTTGCAATTATATGGCAGACACAAATGATTTGTGAAGACTCCTGAATTTGAAACTAGGTAGGCCTACTAGAATCATTGCTCGTGTAGCACCTCAAAATCTGAAACCATTACAAAATGACATTGTGGTGTCCAATCTGGTTATTGATGATGAAATCATTAGGTCTATAGCTTTTCCTCCTACTTTCAAGTGACATATACACGTATATTCATATTCCTTTTGAGCCCACCCTCCCCCTCCTGAAACAAGTGAATAGACAGAGCTTATGAAACCCAACAATATTTCACTGTTTTATAACCCAGGAGTAGTAAAGGTTGATTTCAAAGTAGTAGTGAGTGATACGAAACGTGTTTGGTGTTTTCCTGTAATTTTGACTGCTGCGTGAGTGTGTAAGATTTTGCCTTTGTGGCTGACTGGTGTATGATCTCACTGCATAAGTATGCACCTTCTGTTTCATTTCGTCGGGTGCCCGTGCATTGGCCGCTAACGCAATACAAATTGTATTGCGTTAGCGGCCAATGCACGGGCACCCGACGATTTCAGGGTCTGTCTATTTACACTCGGCTTCAAGTTCAGGCAATTTCCTCACATTCTGATAGTCTACCTTTCACAGACTTCATTACAAACTTTATTGAATTCAAAGTGATAAGTGATGTGCATTTATCCATTTTATGGAGTTTATAATTGGTCACGGAATAAGCAAATACATAAGTGGCTTTCAACAAGGTTTGAATATGATGAATGCAAGTTCTGCTTTTTCAGCACCTAGTTTAAATTACATGAGGAGTGCTAAAGTCTGCATAGGACATAGACTACTAGATGCACATTTTGTTAAAGTGTTTTCTCTCCAAATTTGACCTTCTGGACCCCCAATGATAGTTCAGTAAATATAATTCACTCGCCTCCTACTGCAGCACTGACAGAGGTGTGTATTGATAAACATGTTAACTGTTTTCACTTTTCTGGTTGACAAGTTGTGTTTGCCTTCTTGTCAAAAGCTTTCAAGCACTCTACTGAACCTTGCATATTTCATAATATTTGTCAATAAATGCAGTAGTCTCATGCACAGATTGTTTGCCCAGTGTGACTAGATTTTTCCAATGTCTTAGCACATATCTGCTCTCCCTCATAGACTCTGAAAAATTGATTAAATGCTTTGAGAAAGGTTAATCTAAAGTGTGTAACAAATTGCCTCAAAACAAAACAATCTCCATGACAGTTCCAGAGCGCGGGTAGCCACAGATTGACAAGGGCCACTGCTGGTTGCAAACACTGTATGTATGTGTGAATGGCTAATTTGTTCTTTTGTGAGCAATAAAGCACTGAATGAAATAGTAGGATTTTTTTTCCCCCAAACGACCCATACATGTACAAACATGGAAGGAATAAAGAATATTTCATTTCAGATATACTTTGGCCTGTCTTTGGATTACCAATGACCTCACCGTTGAAATATTTAATGTGTTCTAAATAAGAAATTATCATGATTGCCATGTAAAGAATTGGATTATTTATATTTTATTATAATATTTGGATAAATTATGTTATATATATTTATATATATATATATATATATATATATATATATATATATATATTTATATATTTTTATATTATATTTATATATTATTTATATCATAATTGGATAAATTATGTTCTTTTTTGGGGTTGATATTGATTTTTCACATGCAAACCTTCCATGTGACAGCAAGACCTTGATAAGTAGTAGATCATTAAAAGCAATTTATATATAATGAAACATAAAAGCTTGAATAGTCGGATACCATTCTAAGAATATAGGCAATAAATACATGCATATTTTTGTACCATAAACTCTGAAGTTGAAATTAAAGTATGCATTGCTTTCCTGTTATATTATTGTTGGTCCATATATTCTGATCGTATTTCATGACTTGTGTTTTTCTTTTCGAACTGATCAACGATATGAATAGACAAATGTATACTTCATATTATGAATTAGACCTACTTTTTGTTGTGATGGAAGTAAATTGAATTGAATTGAATTGAAAAAAAAGTGGATAGATGAAATGATATTGGCATAATGATAGACAGATGACTAATAATAGAAAGCGATATAGCTTTTGTGAGGATGGGGTGAGGGGGGGGGGTGGAGATAGAATGACAGAGAGATATGTTTGAATTATTGGTTTTAGCATCAATTCCAGTGCTGAGAATTGTTGTTCTGTTTAGTGATGTTTTTGGCATGAACAGCATCTGTGATATTTGTGTCACAACATTTATGAATACTTATCAAGCATGCATTCAATTATAATCTCAAGTAAGATGCTTGGGTTTGTTGATACATCTAAGTTAGATGAGAACTTGCTGGTTGAATTATTTAATGCAAGCTGGAACTTTATAAGTTAAAGAAAAATACTGTTTAACATCATGGAGATGAGTATTCTGCAGAAAGCATCATAAACCCATTGAAGACTAGGCCGGAGTATACTTGTGCAGGTGTCTATGGGAAATGCATATTATAGCAAAATCAGCCCATCCTCAATGGGTTAAGGAAAAGTTGCTTTGAGTTAGTTTGAGTAGCATTGTCTTTCTGTCACAGAAATGGGTGAAACTGCAATTTACACTTTTGTTCCAAAATGAAATCATCATTTTTTTTGCCAGTGATGACTGAGCATGTCACTCATTGTCAACGAAAGAATGACATCAATTCATTGTAAGATTTCATGGAATTGTCAGCAATGACAAGAAATGGGGGGGGGGGGGGGTTGGATAATTTTATATTTGTGTGCTTGAATAGGTCATCACCAGTAGGAATTTGTTCTTACGAGTCTGTTGATGAAGACTAGCTGTCCTCAGTTCGAGCCGTATTTCCCAGAGGCCAACATCTGTGTATATTTGCTTGGTCTATATCAGGACATTACAGGGGCCTTTACATTGATCTGCGCTCCATTCAGAAAGATTATTTTCCTTGTCATCTCTCACATATCTCCCTCCATGGCTTGAGATGTCCTCATGATAATTCTCTTTTCATCTCTCTATACGAATCAAATTATGCATACATGACATAATTTTCATAGAAATCCATTGATTTGTTATTTATAAAACTGAAGGTGACTCTGGCATGTTTTATTTATGCCCTGTGATAATTTTGGAGTGTAGGTGAACAAATGTAGGATGAATTTGAAGAGGTAAATTGTGAGAATAAGAAAAAAGCTGGCCTTTTAACAGAAAGGAAGGAATGTCAAAGCACTTTTGCCAAACATGTTGATGTCATATGGGAGAAGACAGGTAGTCTCGTCAGTGAACTTGCAGACCCACTCTTTAGATTTCTTCCTCTGGTTTGAATTGAGAATTTGGAACTTGGAAGAAGGAGAAGGAATATCAATAATGGGAGACACCAAAGCTACTCTGTTTTTATGCGAGAGAGTAAAACTGGTTTAATATAGACAACAGCCAAACCTTGTGCTCAGTAGAATTGTAACTACCACAAATTTGATGTTATTTTTCTCAGTTAACAATTCACGTGAGTGAAATCAGTTTAAAAAGTTAAAAGAAAAAAAGAAAGATATGCAAGCTTCATTATATGTGTACTGTATATACCATGTATTTTGCGATTTTTCTAGTCGCTATTTACAAATTTAAGAACATGTATGCAAAAATATTAACTCTGATCCCAGCATGGATGTGATGTGCATGCATACATGTACTGGTACACTGTATACAGTACATGAATAAGGTGCATGATAATACTGCACTCCATACACAATCATGGATTTATTATATACAGTAGCAAAATTGTTTGGAATACCCGTTTTGCAGAAAAGTAAACTAAAAGTAAATAATGGCATAAACAGTACGTGACTGCTGAACTAAAGTCGGACATTGCCAACTTGAATAGTGCATGATATTCAAGAAAGGCATGATCATTTTAAACTTTCTTATCTAGTCAGTGCAATGACACTGCTAGATCCATTCTCACTCTCCATTAAAGTGCATTCACTCTAATCATTGTGGTCGTGTCAAATCAAATATATACTTTAAAAAAAAATTCTGTACATTCCTTTCACTTCCCAATCAATAATTTTCCTATAAATGTAACTTCTGTGTTGACTGATACATCATGCCTATATGACATGCCATCTTGTGGAACAACAGTATTCAAATAAATCAAATTCAGTTGTCACTATAGAATATTTATGGCTGTGTGTGGGTAGTACGGTTGTCACCTTACTCTCATGATAATGTGATGGTGTACTGACACACGCAGCTGATGCCTGTGATTGTAACATGATTAATGATGAGGCACTCCAGCTAATTAAAACTGAACTTGATATGAGGGGATCGCGCCTTCCGTTAACACTTCACCCACTTAACACAGATGCCCTGTGAAATACTAACCTCAGCACATTATGTTTTTGTCCCCTTCCCCTTTAACCCGTGGAGGTGAGTCCCAAGTATACTCAGGCAGGTGTCTATAGGAAATGCGTGTTGTAGCAAAATCAGTCCGTCCTCAATGGGTTAATGCTCATGAGCAGTCCACTGAAAGAAAGCCACATAAAAATGACTGAACTTCATCTCTAGATATTTTAAACTAATATGTAGATAAAGTGAGCTAAAAAGATGTGATTTTTTTTTTTTTTTATAGAAATCACAATATTTTTTTTTCTCTTTTGACATTAACACTGTGTTACTTACTGTATAATCTATGTCTTGCTTTTGCTGCAAAATGGCTGTAGGACTAGCTAGATTAAGGCAGTTGTTCTAGATTAAAGTAATTGTTACTAAATAAGGATCACACAATCCCATCAACTCTATTGTGTTGAGGTAGCCTTCAGATGGAACTGTTGCTCTGTCAATTACATCTGAATGTTTTTGCCTCATATACATGACTGCCTGAGTAACGGGGAGTGAACAAAATGTTGATAAAGGGAAACCTTGCTAGCTACAACAAAGTTTGTGGGCACATGAAGGGTTGTGAGGAAGGAAGGTTGCTGCAAAGTAAGAGAAAAGCAGAGACATTAAGAAGAGAAATCATCTGAAAAGAGAAAAGGGAAAAGTTTAGGTTTGGCAACAGAAAATGAAGGCATTCCATGACTTTTCCTCTATTCTGAAGATACCCTGAGTTACTGGAAGATATAGGCTTTCATCTATTCATGTAGATTTGAAATTTCAACCGTAAATCAAGATGCTATCATGACGGGCATACTTTCTAGAAGAAAGAATACAGATATGGGAGAGTTCTTGTTCATTTATTTAGTTCCTTCATATATTGCATGTTTAGCTCATTAAATCTTGAAGCTTTGTTTCTGTCATTCATTTAAAAAATCAGTCTTGTGTTTGTGTTATTTACCTATCCATACTTTATTGCAAATATTTTGTAATTCTTTGTTTTGAGCATACTCTTCTGTCCAGCAGTAGTGATTATATTTTGTTGGGAAATATGAAAATTTTATAGATTTAAATTCAAATTCTATTCAATATAAAGATACCAAGAATCTGATATATTCGTATAATTCATTGATTCTGTCTACAGACAGAAAATTTGTGAGCTACAGTTTTAAGCTTTAAGACCTACATGTGAATGCTGCTGTTTGGGTTTGTTGTTGTTTTTTTGACTGACCAAGGAGCAGTACAGTAGGTGATATGTGTGGGACTGAAGAAAAGTGACAGGAGAGAGAGGTTTGTTGTTGGTGATATATCAACAGACTCCGTTCCCAAGAGTAGGTGGTTTGAAGGGTGGTACTGATAAGTCCAGCAAGTGGACGATTCTCTTCATCATCCTGTCATGTGTCTGGACAGTAGGACGTGGGTGAGGAAAGACGACTTCGTCTCCCAATGTGAGCATGAGAATTAAGACAATTAACCCGTTAAGGACGAGTCCCCGAGTATACTCGGGCAGGGGTCTATGGGAAATGTGTGTTGTAGCAAAATCAGTCCGTCCTCAACGGGTTAAAGGATGTCACCCCTTGCTGCTGTGTAATAAGATCAGTAGCAAACATTGGTTAGTTCACCCTACCCAAAGGCATGCAGCCAAAAGCTTGATCAGTTGGTCCTTAGTTATTTGTCAATGTCTTGAAAATTTCCTCTGAAATGCTAGTATGCATTTTTATTTTTACTTATCTACATATGACAGGGTAGAAGACTAAGTAACCTAAACTTTCAAGCATATTTCAAACATGTCCAGTGGTATCCAATTCCTCTGTGATGGTTGCCAGGTTAAGTTATCTTTACTTTTCATACCTGCTACTCCACCCAGTTGTTATAAAAATGCCCTTTAGTATTTTAGATTTGAATTGTTTCTGAAAGCATGAACACAATTTTTGAGCTATGCACACACACTCTGTCACTAGGCCTACTATTTGTATTAATATTATAAAAATTAGTGTATGATAGTTCTCTAACACATTCAGGGTATCAACATCAAAGTGGCTACAAAGGCACACTGTGCTGAGAATTAAAAGCTGACCACATAATGACTCAAAGTATTTACCAATCTTAGTGTTGAATCCCTCTGAAATCTCCTCCAATCTAAACAACTCATCAACCAACATTTGGCTGTCTTGTTTGGGTGGAACTCTCCAATTGCGATGGCAGTCTCAAGTTTTAATCCCTCCCCTTTGCTTTCCCAAGTGTCCCGAGACTCCTTGTAAGATTTTTGTCTGGGATGCGTCACCCCCATATGTAGATTTCCCGCTTTTAACAGGAGATGGAAACTGAAGCGCTTTGGATTGAGATGTTGCACTTCTTTGGTTCAAGATATTCATCGTTTGTAGCACTCGTAAGCAGCAATGTTTTGTTTCCTGTTTAGCTATACAGTGCATGGAAATGTGATCGTTTTCGTGTCGATGATTACAAGTTGATTGCAAGTTGATCACATCTAATGTTAATCGTTGAGTGTGCGGCCATTTGGCTTTGGAAGATTGTTTGAAAGGCATCATCAGGGATGGGCAGGGACGTGACGTCAGAGAGACTTCATTCTGAGAGGATGTGAGAGATATTGCAAACAGTTTTATAGTCCTGTCTCTTCTTCACTTTCTGCTCAGTCTTTCATCTTGAGAAGTCAAATCATACTATCCCTACTACTGCCTGACCATTCTTTTCCAAAGTGAATGCAAGTTTGGATAGTTTTTCCAGTGACTGGATTAATTAGCTTTGGTGGATTACTTTCGTGGATTTCATGGTAAGTAGCCTGCCGTGAATTACTGTTGAACTTCCTGCTCTACGCCATTTGTGACTTCTTCATTTCAGCTATGTAGATAGGCTGAGCATGGGCAAGTGCTCAGTTAGCAATCTGACCCTAAGAAACTGATGCTGTGTTTATTTACTTACATATCAGCCCAAGTCACCAGAGTAGTGTTTTGTGTGTCATCATGTCGTTGCAAAAGTTAATGTCAATCGGTCTGCAAATTTTCCTCCACACTTCTTGATTAACTTACTCTGTAGGAAAAGTGTGCTAATTTACAAACAGTGTGCAATATCCGTTCCAACCCTGAACAGCCTCTTGTGCTGTACAAAACTAATGGAGATCACATCACAGTCTCGGCCAACATGTTGAGAGTGAAGCCCCATATTATGTAATGTATTCCCCTTGGCAATCAAACCCATGATGCATAAGAAGGTAATTAGTGCATTATTTCAAACAAGTGTCATACAGTCATAGATTTTAGGTGACCTAGTTTACCTAGATACTTGAACCATTGTTCCCCATTTCATTAGGGTAAAGACAGGAAAGTTTAAAATAAAAAAAAGAGAGAAAAGAATAAGCTACTTTTTCCTTCTGTGCTATTGCTAGTTAAGAGGTAGAAGGGATTAACTCACATTCAGTAGTATGTCATTCGTTAAAATTACATCCATTTGAATATTACCATATCTCGTTTCATTTGAATATTACCATGTCTTGGTTCATGATGTAATGTTGATATGTGCAGTTAAAGTGAATCACAGTATGAAACCTTCTTCAAAGGAGAATCCAGTGGGTATAGAATCACTAGTGGAATGTGGCATTTGATCATGTGATGATGTTGGGTGAATGTTTTGAGCCCATCTGATCCACCTGTCTCCGGGACAATGGTCCCATCCCTGGGTCTAACCTCAAGGATTGTGAGTCATGAGATGGAGCCTGTGGTGCCTCCAAGGCTGTGGTGGAACCACCATTTTCCAGGCACTAATCCTCCCCCAGCCTGCTGGTGGTGAGCCTGCAGCATGAGGAGGCCAGCTCATTTCATATTTCATGTCCGTCTTCTCTAGCTTTTCACAAAGTGGCTAAAACAATCGGGTCTTCTTGGCATTGTTCCATGTCTACTTCTCATTGTTTAAAGATCAGCGACTTCAGCAGTGCTACTTTATATGTGCCCAATCAAGTGTAATTTTCAGAATCGTTTTACACAGGAGAAATGAAAGACAATGTTCTTGAACTTTCGTGACAGCCACTGCCAAGTGAGAGCCAAACATTTCCTTTGTTTGGGGGATTTGTTGGTGTTTTGCTCCTTGCTGTTATTCTGATGTAATATCATTACCATCATTACTATCATTTTTTTTTAAATCCTACATTTCTGGGAAAGAAGAAGACAAAATGTTGGTGTGTCGGGAAATTTTTTAATGACTGCTGGCTGTGTAGCCATGCATCAATAACAGGAGAGATGTCTCATTTGGAATATAGTCTTTATACATGGGGATAATGAAACAAGCAACTTAACAAACTGTTTGAATCTGAAGCTGTACCAGTTCAATAAAAGTTTGAATTTCTTCAGATCAACATCTTCTGATCCATTGTTGACTTTTTGACCTGTAAATGAGAGATGTGAAGTTGTCTTTAGACAAAAAACGAATATGACTGTCGGATAATCGTGTCTTGTGGCTATACGGCCCTCCTATGCAGTTGGCCCTTCCTAACCATCTCTGTATTCTATTTGTTTCCTTTTTCACAGCTTGAGTTGAAACACAAACCCAGGGAGAGGAGTTGGCCCATCAGCCACTACCAGCAGATTCTGGTCCATCTTAAGCGGCTGGACTGGGACCAGTTTGCCGTCGGCGACTTCTTCATCTATGCCCGCTACCACGGCCCAAAAAACGTGACACTGACGCTGGTCGCCTGTCACGAGAGGGAGGGCGCCCTCACAGAAATCCCGGTGCCAGCGTCCATGCTGAGGGAGCTGTTCTCTCTCCACACGCCTCAGCGACTTTTGGGAGATGTCAGGTCAAAGAAGCAGGAGGACACTTTGAAGTCGGTAGTGGTTGCCACGGATACAGGAATAATGAGACACCTGTGGATGGATGTTTTGAAGCCACCCTTGGACATGAGGAGGAAATCGTTCAGGAAGAAGAAGTGGAGAAAGAATGAGGGCGGGGCAGATGCAGGTATGTGTGAATTATTGTAACATTTCTGACTTACTGACTCCTACCACACTCATTCTCATGATATAACCAAGGCACTCAGCTTTTAAAACTTGTTAGACTTTTTCATTGGCATTCTGTAATCCATCCAAACTTGACCTAGTTGTAGATTAGCAATCCCACTCAGGTGCTGTAATGTGCCTCAGTCTGACAGGACGGCCAATGTGACATGATGGGGCTTAGGGGGATTAGGTAATCTCTGCTCATGGACTCTTAGTTTCCAGACATTTGAGTCAATCAGCAAAGAAGGCACTCAAGTGTGAGTGCTGATGGATGAACAAAGCACAGTAAGGGTTTATTTATTTTAATACATCAGATGAGATTTCATTCCTTTAAAGTTATGGAATATTGAAAAAGAAAACGAGGACATTAAGCATTGCAATAATATATTTTCAGGTTAACAAAGGGCAATACATGATTTATTGTGAAAACATGTTCATCACAGTATAGATTTGGCATTCTCTAAAACTGGAAAGATGTCTGAGAACTAAGAGAAATGAAACTCTTTTTTTTTTTGCAACAGTTTTCAATTTCATTTCCCGTCGTGAAACATGGATACAATGGAAAGTTATAACTTTCTCAGACTGTGCCACGTACCTTTCCTTTCTTTTAGACTTTCACCTTGTTTCAAAATATGGGGCAGATTATTTTCATTTTTTCATGGGTCTTGTTGCAATTTTGTAAAGGCTTCACTATTCAGTTTATTCAGATGTTTACATAGCTGATATTTGCGTTCATCGGGACTTCTATATTTTAAGTGGTTTGTTTGTATGAATAATCATGTATTATTGATTCTAAAGCAAATTACTGAAATTTTCTGGAAGCTAGAATTCTTGGTTTTTTTTTTAAATCAGTGAAGTCCATTTTGTAAATTTATGGATGAGTGAAGTATATCCTTCAAATTGCATTGTGAAAAAAAAATACCATGAGTACATAATACTTCCATTACAACAGAAATTTAAAACTCTGTGTATAATACATATTACAGGCAAGGTTTATTTAAAAAAAAACAGATATTAATACATATTACAGGCAAGGTTTATTTAAAAAAAAACAGATAGGCTCAGGCTCAGGCATGGGGTTTTTTAAGTCCTGAGATATCTTGTTAGACATTTATGGCTAACAAACAAATCAAGCTCAATCACTAACCTAGTTATCATGCCCCATGAAGTTTTGTGGAGAAAAAGGGTAAAATTGTAATTATTTCAGTGTGACTGTTCACCATGGAGAGAGCTGCCATTTCCTGATATAACCTCTCAAGTGGTTAATACTGTATCCAACTAAAAATCCACACATGGATAGTGTACAAAAGAGAGAGAGAGAGAGAAAAAAAAAAAAAGAAAAAAGAAGAAATCAAGCCACAGTGGCCTGGCCAAAGACATGTCGTAATACATTCATTCATTGATTCACTGATGAACCCAGACATACATAATAACAGTTTTCCTGCTTCTAAGTGCGAATGTTGATGGTAGTGTTCAGAGCCCTCCACTCTCCACATACATATGCAAAGTGAAGCAATAGTTTCACTCTGGATCTAAATATCTTATTGCTATCACAGGCAATTAACACAAGTGTGCACTGGATTCACTTGCATAAATTGTCTTTGGCATTGATGCATATGTTCCAAAATAGAAAACTATCTCTTTACTTTGAAACTAGAACTGATTTTGCTATGAGATTAAATGTAGGGCACACTTCTTAAATGATTTTATGCAACACTTTTCCAGACATATGTCAAAATATTTCTGTGAAAAACAAAGAAAAAGAGATAATGTAAGCAATCACCCACAATGAAAAATCTGTCAAACATGACAAAATTAAATATGGCATTGACAAGGTGAAATATTTCATTTTATTTCATTTGTTTCCATCATTCAAGAAAAAGAAAAGCATATAATATATATGACAAACAAAAATCAAACATGATACCAAATATTGATATTGTACAGTTCAGATGAAGAAATGGAAGGTATATGGGAAAACCTTTGAATAAACCTCAAAATAAGTGAAACATAGTTATTCTTTGGGAAAAAATGGACAGGGCACAGAAGGGTGGTATACTAGTAGTTGGCTGACTGTCTTGTTAAAAACAACAGAGGGCTCACCTTAAATGTTAATGACCACTTCACTCAAAGTTTGGATCCTGGTGTAATTGAGCCATTTGTGTGTTGAGTATCTGTCTCCTCTGTAGCACAGGGTCTCAAATTGGCAATGCAGCTAAATTGACATCCGTAGCATAAAATAGCATCATCATAAGTATGTCCTTCATGTGAATAGCTTACCAATGATGATTAAAGAAATGAAGGAAACAACTGAACCTAGCCCTCATAAGAAATCCTCTTTATGTTTTAATGTCTATTGTGACAAACCAACCATGTAAACTGATTAGTAATGCCTGTCTAGACTAAGCCTGTATCAAACCCAGAACTATGCAGCATTAGCTATTCAAATCTCACATTTAGTATACACTGACCCTCCTACATCTTCCTGATTTTAAGGAAGTATTCCATTTGTTTAGATGATTAAAAGACTCCAAAGAAGGACAGTAGTGAGACTGTCCCGGGGAAAGTTTACACCAAGTGAATGGAAGAACATAGCGGTAACAAGTGATGGCGACAGATTATCTCCTGCACAACGTCTATGGTATTGAATAAATGACAGCCTGTACTATATTTTGTGTGTTTGATTCTCACGTTGGTGTGATTATGATTGATGTAGGATTGTATGATCACATTTTCTTTTTGCCCTGGTTATTGAAGTGATTTTGACCATGTAGGGGCATTGCATCAGTTTAATTGGAAATGCGCTATACTACAAAAGACTGTATTATCATGATTATTAATTCATCCCAAATGGCAAAAAATATTGTGAAGAACTTCTACAAGTAGCAAATCTTAAACATCATTAAAAAAATGTTAGCGTTAATGTAAGGCACAAATGAGAACTGATGATTTGGTTCTCAGTTTAACCAATGCTCAGCACAAGATTAACCTATGAAAACTTTGTCATGAATGAATTACAAGTATTTTGTGGACATTCAAATAACAATATAGGTCTACTATATGGATGTCAACTGTCAATGATCAAATAAAACTTGTCATATAGATAATGGATGTCCAACAGAATTATTCTTCATAATAAACACATAAAATAAGCATTGAATGAGACTAGTACAGAAGTTTTTGATCTTCTGCTGTAAAGAAGTAGGCCTACATGCAGAAGTGATGCCTTGTCTGTACCATTGTGATTGATATTATACTGTGTGCCCATGTCTAGGTTTAATACATATGCAGAACTTTTGGACAAGGTCCAAATAGGGCCTTGTCACTCAGCAGGTGTTGTGGAATACACACAGGTTGATGCCCCACCGCTGTCATCTCTCTCACCAGTTGCCATGACAACACAGTGGTGAATGAGTGGTCAAGGAATGGCTGCTGCTTGCAGAAATGAGGCCGAATTAAGTTTCTAGGTGCAAATTTCACCCTTGATACAGATGTTGCTTAGTTTCTATGGAGATGTGGTTGACCTACTGTCTTCAGTGACCTAAGGGTTAAGATGGGGGGGGGGGGTAGTAATGCCCTCTACTAGGGCGGGGCGGGGAGGGGATAATTGTAAAGTAAAAAAGGTCAGCTGCATGCTGTATTATCGCAGTCAGACGGTGGTTGCCGTGACATTGATCCCAAGCAGCCATGACAACGGAGAGAGCAATCAAGGTAGAGAAAACAGAACGAGCCATGTGGCTTCAGCCAAGGACCAGGGGACTTCTCCAATCAGTTCCAATTTCAAGGTCCCCCGTCATAGTTCTCCAGCTCTGTTGGAAACCAGTGTGGCATCCTGAAGCGGTTTACAGTACCAACTTATTGATGTATTCTGTGTGACCACTAACCAAAGATCAAAGACTCCTTTGAGTAATAGTCCAGTAAGCGTGGAGGGGGACGGCCATGGCGTGGAGAAATCGAAGCTAGTGCCTGAAGGGTTGCTATAAAGGATATATACACCCAGTCGAGAGATCTGATTCATCTTTGTCAGTGTACAGAATGTGGAATTAGAATTGCAAATACAGTTTAGGGATGTGACAGACGCTCAGTGCTTGGCTTGATGTGGTGAGATTTTTTTTAGTGGCAGCTGTTTGCCCAGGGCTTGTGGTTGGATTGTGATTTATATGTGATAACTTTCTGTCTGATTGGAATATCATGGAAGTTAGACAAGCGTGGAGACAACGATCATGGACGGATTGTGAGTGTCATCAAGATTTTTTCTTCATGATAATTCTGAATCTTCCTTTTATGAATTGCATGTAGGCCTACATATATATGTATGACTAAATTTGTATACTAGACTTGTGGAATACGACATGAAAGTAAATGTGAATGAATATGGCATATTATCCACATTGAAATATTTCTATATTATAGTTACAGTACATTTAAGCATATATGTCTTGAGGTAATGTTCCACTTAAAATGAATATGTGTTTATATCGCTTGTTGAATACAACATTAACATTTTAATTGTGATCTGTCTTAGGTGTCATTTTCTTGGAGAGTAGATGTTTGGAAACTGAAACAGAATATTTGATCATAACACTCAGCATATTTTGCTGGAAAGCATTCTTCTTACATGACAGTTGGATCATATAAAATAAGTACAAAGGAAAATTTTCAATAGAATCTGCTTTAACCCCTTTATTGTATTAACTGGGTGCTTTGTGTGCAAACCACATGAGGAATTAGAATGTCCTTGAGGGAGAATGAAGCCCATATATATGTGGATTGAGGGAATGCAGCAATAATGAAATACATCAGCAAAGTTTGCCGAAAATCAGACAATTTGTTGAAAAGTTAAGAATTTGTATGATGTCGCCATTGCTGAGTGAGAAGACCATAGCATTATGTGATGTTATACATGGATGATATGAAGAAAATCTAAAAAAAAAAATTAACATATTTTTACTTCTCTGGCATAATAAAAGAGCACTTGTCTTACCTCTTTCAGAGAGCAAGAGAAACATTATTACCCTTAAAGGTCCTCTTTATCTTTGGGAGCAGTGATTTAAAAAAATGTCATGCTATCATATTTTATGCATATGTGTAGGTCTGTTATATCTCAAAACATCCTACAATATAAAATTTGTGCAATAAAGCCTAATATATAAGGGGATATTAGTATTTTTCTCATTAAACCGTAACTGTAGACGGTTTAGACTGAAAATTTTTTTATTATAACTATTGTTCACATTTTGTGTATTTAGCAATACTTAACATCGATTATACGGATTCAAATTTTTGCAGTGGTTGTTTCTATCCCTAACTCACATTTTAGAATTATTTCAAAGCACTAATGCTGGGTTTTTGTTTCTTCTGCAAATGGTAAATTATGCCTTTAACATATGTCGGTAAGAAGCTGAAAAGAGGGAATGTGTACATTTTATGAAAAATTACATTTCCTGGCATTTTCTGTTATATTTCCTTCATATCGTTGTCCATGTATGATATCACAAACTGCAGCAGTCTTCACACCCAGCATTGTGGCTGTGAGAGATGTGTGCATATGATGAACAATTGCACTAGAAGATCAAATTGTGTTGACTTACCTCATACATGCCTCATCGAACAGTACTTCATTTTTGCTGGCTTTATGGATTAGCTGTGTTTGTGACATACTGGAGAGAAGATACAAAAAATAGTCTGTTGACCAGATAAGATTGTCAGGTATGATTTAAGAAAGATAAAAAAAGACAAAATGTGGCATCTGAATAGAGTGAGGAGAAGGGAGAACAAGAAAGGTGGTTTGTATATTTGAAAGATTATAAAAGAAAACAAAGAATTGAGTTGAGACAATTTTTTATTTTTAGTAGAAAAAAACATAAGGTGAGAACAGTATATGATAGTAGTGTTTGCAGTTGTTTCAAATAAACCATAAACCAACTGAAAAGTTCATACAAGATTACATGTACAAATCAAAAGACAAGTTGTGAGGCAGTGACATCATTAACTTATGAAAATTAGCAAAGCTACACAATTTCATAACTCCCATACCTTTTATCAAATTTTTATCAAATATGAACCGTTATATGCCTGTAAAATTTACTCGTACATTTCAGACTGACTTTTAACAGGTCATGAGTTTCCCTTTAAGAAAGAATTCTCACTGACAGAGTGCATGTAGGAATGGCAATGTGAACATGACATCTACTGTCAGCTAGGTAGCAACTCATTACTGCCATTAATCACTGATGTAAAAATAGCAGGTGTCTTGGTATAAACATATTTTTAACTTGATATCTTTTCTTCCAAAAATGTGAATTTCAAGGCACAGTCATGCCACAAAGGTAACTGCTTACTATGAGGAATTCCTCATCAGAACTAAATGTATGTGAATAAACAATGAACTTGTTGAGGACCTTTTCATTTTGTTCGCTATCATTTCAACCACAAACCTTAGCACAAGGATGATTAGGTCTGGCTTATATGTTATATCTATAAGTAGGTCATACAGTCGTATATTCAAAATTGTCCACTTTTGCATCCTTATTTTGCTTTAATTGTAGTGCAACACCCCTGATCAGCTGGGCCCCGTTGCAAGAAAGTTGCAATCAATTGCAAATAATTGCTAATTTTGAAACAACCATTCTGATTGGCTCAGGGTCTGCCCTATTAAGAAGACATGCATGCAACAATGATTTTGATTGGTCAGTGACAATCAGTTGCAAGTTGCGTTTAAACGCAAAGTTTCTAGCAACGGGGCCCAGATGTATCAGTCTCAAATTAGATAATTGTTGCTCTTTTAGTTTTGAGGTCATTCACATTTTCAGGAGGAAAATCAACCACCAGTGCTTAGTTTTCAGTACCAGGTGTTTTTTGTGTTATCATATATACTTGCATGTTTTTGTTTGTTTGTTTGTTTGTTTGTTTGTTTGTTTGTTTGTTTTGTGTGTGTGTGTGTGTGTGTGTGTGTGTGTGTGTGTGTGTGTGTGTGTGTGTGTGTGTGTGTGTGTGTGTGTGTTTGTTAGTATGATTGCTTTTTGTTTTTGTTTTTTGTGTTTTTCTTTGCTTGGGAGAGGGAGATGAGATGGAGCAGTTGAAAGTATCTTGAAAATGAGTTTGTCCATAGTTGACTCCAGGAGAAAATGCATAACATTCAGTTCGTAACTTGAAGTCAATACATAACGTTGAGGAAAGAAATGTACAGTTTTATATAAGGGGAAACTATTGGATGTTTCAGTTAATCAAGCAGAAACACAAGGAAATGAAAGGTACACATTAACATACTTACATGCCATAAACCAGTTTTCCCCAGGATATAGACACTCACTATTCTCTTTTAGTTGGTCTTTCAATGGAATTTCTGGTGCTAGCAAATACATGCCTCTCTTTCTAATGAAAAGGTAAACAGATGCAAGATATTCTGGGAAATCAGAAGATTTGATATGATGAGTTGTGATTCAATATGACCTATAGGCTTTATTCAGTTCATGTAGGGAGCTTTTAGGAAGAGTATTGAAGAGTAATGTTGGCTTTATCCGTTGTCAGGCTAATAGGAATATGTGATTTTTTTTTTCGTCTTTTGGGGGATTATGCTACCAAGAGACTGCAAAGCAACATTGCCATAAACAATTTGAGTTATGGCTGTTGTTGCATGGGGCTGGATTTGTCAGCATAACTCTGATTTATCGCTCCCCCAGACCGTGGGGGTGGAACACCAGGAGGGATGGCTGCCTGACCTGAGAATCCAACAGCAGAGAAAAAAAAATACAGCTTTGCAAATGAGATGATAGAGAAGAGCAGTCTGTTCCTTTGTCAGGTGTGGTATACATCGCAACGATTTTGAGGATTGCGTGAGGCACGGCCATGCCTTCAGACATCTTGTTTGATCACTAGAAATAGGATTAGCTGCATGACACACGAAGTTAGTCAATGTACTTTTCACTTGGTGATGAATACTGATGTAAGTATTGAAAAAGAATGTAACTACAGAAAAATTTGAAAAAAAAAAACGAGAATGGATAACATGCATTTTCCGTTGATACGGACTTGAAGAGCTGATTTTTCCCCATGCAATGCATGTTGAAAAGAAAATGACAAGTAAGAAAGAAAACTGAAGAATAATAGTCATTCTTTCTCCTAGTTTTCATAAGTTTACATACACTGTAAATTCATCTAACTGTACAAGTATGTTTGGCCATCTCTGGTGGCTGTCACCTTTGTGCCCCCACTTTTTTTTTCCTTTTTATGAAATCACTTTCACGAGATTACTATCAACAAACAAGTGTTGCCATGGCGACAGGGTCATGACAGGTGCGTAGCGTACGTGTGGGGCATGAAGCTGTCGTAGGGAGACTGGCAGTAGAAGGGTACCTATGATGACATCAGACTGGAATCCGAAAATCCGGTATTCCATTCTCTCTATGCCCTCATGAGATGCGAAAAGTTGAATTTTACCACCTAACCATCTCAACAGTGATACTGCCACTGAATTTGTGGAGATCCTACAGCCAGAGTGACTTTTTTTCACTCTAAAGTACCATCAAGGGGATAGCAAAGTGGGGAAAAAAACATTGTCTGTTACAACAATACTTCCACATCTAGTTCCCCCTAGCACACTGCAGGTATATGAGATCCGTGTATTTTTTCTAAAGTTACTTGGAAAGACAAAATATTATCCAAACTTAGCTTTTCTACTGTAATGTTTCTTTGGGAAATGATGATAGTTTTGACTAAAGACAAAATTATTGAGGAAAAAAAATAAAAAGATGAAAAGAGGATGAAAAAGATGAAAGTAAAGAAGAAGAGGAGGAAGAAGAAAAAGAAATTAAGATGATGAAAAATATAGGTGCCTACTCATTGTTGCAGTGTAGGAAATAGTGGTGGAAGTATTAGTCAATGTAAATGATGTCAAAAAAAAAGAAGCAGGGTAAATGTTAGTGAAATAGGATTCTGGTTGAAGAATAGTGAGAGGAAAGATTTCTGTACAGAGGTAGCAAGAGAGATAAAGAGGAAAGAAAATGTGAAAGCAAGAGGAAGAGTTTGTGTGTGTTTGTGTGATGGAGAGGAAGTATAGAGAAAATTAATGTTCTGTGGATGTGAACAGGAAATGAGGAATCGATACGATCAACCGTCAGTGAGTTAGAGTGGATTTGTTAATGACTCTTGGCTGAACTGGATATCTGTCATGAAACCACAGATAATGACAAGCTTATCATTACTGGGCTTATCATATCTTGGTTTATCATATCTCGGCTTATCATATCTTGGTTTATCCTATCTCGGCTTATCATATGTGTGGCTTGTCATATCTTGGCTTGTAAGGAGACAAACACACAGTACTGGTTACAATCATATACTGTCCGACACATGAACCAAAACAGGTGACTAATGGCCTGTTGTTACATACACAGTGACTTCTGTTGATTTCATTATGCATGACATGGCTTGCACAAAAGATGCATGGCCTAATATAATTTCTTGTTCATATCTCACGTTGTGGTAATTTGGATTTGACTATATCTAGATTTATCCTGAACTTATCAGTTACACAGTGATCATTGGATTAATTTGAATGCTGTTTGTATAATTGTCAAAATGACTTTGAATAAGGACTGTTTGTTGTACATCATACTTTTGAAAGTTAAAATCATTATTACGTTACTACACACTGATAGTAATTTGATCCAACACACTGTCATATTGTTACTTTATACACCAAATATTTTGCGAGGTTTTTATTTTCGTGAATTTCGCCAATCAGGTGCTGTTTGCAAATTTAAAGACACGCACAAATATTGACTCTGATCCTGATATGAATGTGACGTATATGTACACATAATACATTTCTCTGTTCAGTACTGTACTCAACAATTGCGAATCTAACCACTCGCAAATTCATCGTGAAGTCCTGATTCACGACAATTTAGACTCACTAAATATATGGCGTATTTTGATGGTAAAATTTGCATAATTCTACAAATCTGTAAGTTATGCATAGTATACAAATAGTGAATGGTCACGAGTGCGATGGTACAAGATTTCGCACGAGGTGAAAGATAGAGGCACTCTATTCAACGAGGCGAAGCCTAGTTAAAAAATGCGCCTCATCTTTCACCGAGTGCGAAATCTTGTTCCATTGCACGAGTAAAAACCATACACTATTTATTTTATACAACACCTCGAACGTCAACAGATTTGGTCCACACAGATTCTTGTAGCACAGAAATGGTAACCATTTTCCGTAAAGACAAATGAGTAGCCGCACAGTCGCAGTCACCGTGTACATACGTACGCGAAAGAAACAAAGTTGTTTACAAAAATGAGTTACAAAAGTACGCACTTGTAAGCGCGCTTGTAATTATTGAGTGCGCGCGGCAAATGTTTGTTTATTGTGACATCGGAGTCGTGCAATGAAACAAAAACTGTTGAGTCAATCTTGAGTTTAACACGGGGGTCAATGGAAATGGGTGACGTCAGCCATGTGCTATCCATTTTGGCTCAAACAAAATTGCATGGCTGACAGCTAGAGCGTGCGATGGAACTTTTCACTAAATGTCATGTGATGGGCAATCGACCAATCGGATAGCTACATTTTGAATAGGTGTTGTATTATACCGTACATTATCGAGTGTGTTTAATTATATACATATGTAAATATGCATCTGTCTTTGCACGTTTTTCTCTGTCTTATTCTTCCCCATGTGCATTGATATAATGAATGCTATTATTTGTTTCTATGTGATTCCAATTTACTCATTTTGACATCCAAGTATATGACATAGTTTTCATCATTTTCTTGCAATGTGATGGAAGGCTCAATCATTGCAATAATTCTAATGTTGCAATATTTTCCACTGAGAATGAACCTAATTAGATGATTATGTATAGTTGATTATTTGTATTTGAAGCTGATTTATGTTTGTTTGTTTGTTTTGATAATTGTAAAGCGCTTGAAAACATATTGTATTAAGCGCTATATAAATATATCATATCATTATTATTATTATTAGCAGTAGTATTTTAGCATTTTGCTTCTTGCATTGTTTCAATCATAATCCCCGTTTTTCTCTCCCCCCCCCCCCCCATAATCTCTCAGACAAGGAGGGTGAGCCGAGTAAAGTGGTGGCCAGGGTGCGTTCCTTTACCAGTGACGTCTCAAAGAGGGCGGGTCCCCAGAAACCGTTTGTCGCCCCCCAGAGTACGCTGGAGGTCAACTTTGAGCTGCTCCACTCCGAAGCCATCATACTTCCAGGTAAGGATGTAGTCCCGCTGTGGAATAAAGTCATCGACCTTATTAACAATGTCAAGAGATTTAATGGGAATAATGAGATTACATTTACAGTTTGACTTTGTAGACCAATCATTGTCGATGGGGATTCTACCTATTTTGATATAAAGCTTTGAATGAACAAATTGATTACCATACAAATTTGTAAAACATTTTTATATGATTTTAACCCATTGAAGATGAGTCTCGATTATAAGCAGGCAAGTGTCTATGGGAAATACGTGTTGTAGCAATACCAACCTATCGTTAACGGGTTATAATCAGTGTCAAGCAGATATTACGACACTATTTTGGTAAATTACGTTCGAGAAAGTGCTGATGCCAGAATCTCTGGTAAGAAGGGACTAGCAGGGTGATATGCACTATACATGAAATACTTATGATAATGATCATTGGTACAGTGATGTATTTTGGATGTCATTCTACGAATTTTATGTGACATGAATGGTGCTTTCATCAAAGTGGTTAAACCAGTAGGTCCTACAGTCACACAGTGTATGCATTGTGTCACTAACAGTGGACAGATTGCAATGGTCCATATGTGAGTGTACTGTTTGAGGATGGTAGGGGATCCATTGTACAAAAGATGGGTGCCCAAGTATTGTTAAGCTCGGGAACAGTTGTTAGTTGTTGGATTCTAAGATGTAACATGCTCTAGGGGATTAGGAAGGATCAAGAAGTGGAATTAAATTCAGGGTGACTTGAAATTCTGCCCTCTCTTTCCTTGCGCTGTACAGTAGGAACAATTTTGTAGGGGGCCAAAAGTCAGTTTACACTCATAGTGATTCAGTGGGATTCTTGCCAATTCAACCCCTGCATTGTAATAAAGCTTACTGAGTAATTGCACTTCTCAAGGGAGACACCCTCATGTAAGAAGAAAAAAAAAGAAGCTGAAGAAACAACAACAACAAACAATGATATAGATTTCATCATTTAATTGTGACCTGGGAGATATGCCATATGGCTTCTCTTGCATTTACCTACTGTGTCACATCATAATGACCAGGGTTTGTAACCATACTTGATTAGGGAAACCATATCAAGAATCTTGAATGCCTCTGACATTAGACTTACTTATGGAGGGATTTTTCAGACCTGAGTTTTTAGATTTTTACACGCAAATGCATGGTTTGGCCCTGGAAGAGACGAGAATCAATTTTGTGAAGATAAATTGTACCTTCCTCAAATACATGATCTCAAATATCTTTCATGCAGGAATGAAAAGATTATTCCCCCCTCCCACCCCCCTTCCCCCCCCCCCCCAAAAAAAAAAGATCAAAGTAAAGAAACAGAATGATATTGGAAAACAAAGCATAACACAACATATTAATACCAAGTAGTCTTATTGATGTAACCCATTAAAATGTATCACAAGCATTTGTTGACTCATAATAATGCCCACATTGTCGTAATTTGATCCTCTGTTTTTCGAACCATATTAAATACTGATTCAATGACTTGTTTGTTTGTTTGTTTCTAACCTTCATTTATACGCTCTGCTACACACTGTGAAGATCACAAGCAGTCATATGACAGTTGACACAATATGTTTTTACTCTAAGTCTGTTTATTTTTCTGAAATCAGTTACTGGGCACTGGACTGTGCAGTATGCAAACTAATCTACGTAGGTATCGTGGAGTCAGTAAATTTTGTGAAGTAAACAATCAACTTGCTACTAAAACAACTCCATTTTATTGTCATGTTGTTCTCTTCCAATAACTACATTGCTTACATTTGACAGTTTTTAGAATGCAGTCATTATAAAAATATGCATAGACATGATTTCAGTGTGCTGCTTATAGGATCTATGTAATCTTATCATATGAAGTTTGAATGAAACATTTTTTAAAAGAGTTCTATGGGTTTATATCATGATTTAGCATTGTAGAACATGCAATCAAATGTTGTAGTGCTATAACATATTTACGTTGTGTTAGTGGTGAAGTAATAAATCAACTTGTGCAATGGGATGAGTCTAATAAATTTATTGCCAAAGAGACCCCTAACCACCCCTCCCCCCCCCCCAACATCACACTTATGTCACCCACACATACTGTACACAGTGAGTTAGGACCACAGCTTCAAATAGAACTGTTCTAGTGGAACTGTGTATATTACGTACGATCTTACCTTTCAAAGAATTCATGACAATCACCATACACCCACACTCCCTGTTTTAAGTGTGCTGTAACAAACAGGAGATCTGACTGTGGAAACATCACTCTATTCAATGTCTTTGTTCCACAAGAATTCTTGGTTCCAATTTATAGTCATTGTATCATCTCTGTGCAGACATTATTGTCCCCTGATTGTAGCCTAATCAGTCAAACAATGTGCTTGGTTTAGCTTTTACTTTTGATCGTTTCATTCATTTGGACTCCATGGTAACAACACATACATCTGGCATGCACTTTGACCACAAATTCTGTGTCCTAATTCAAGGGAGATAAGTTGATCGTAGTTCCAATTGTTGTTGTGGAGGCACAAAAGTTTGACTGTAACAAAAGTTGGCAAGCCCATACCGTAGATCCTAGTGGATCCGAGCGGATGTTCCTTTCCATTGTTGCCAGAAATGCCTTTTATCTTCTGGTCACATGTCAGTTTTTTTTTTTTGTTTTCTCTCCAAATGTTCCTGAACTGTGATAAAATGAGGACTCATCTTGATGGGTTTCCTTTCATTCAGTTCAACGGTCTTCACCTGTTTAGCCACCTTGAGCGGTACAAGTGTGTGTGTTGGGGTGGGGGGTGTATCCAAAGTGAGCATGTGTGCTTTTGTATAGGAGTAAAGTAGGGTATGTGGAAATGGGTCAGATTTAATCTTCCATGTCCAAGTGATAAGAGTTTGTTTTTGTTTTGTTTTTTAATGGGGAGGAAAGACACTTTCTAGAGATTGTCTTCAAAGAATTCTCCAACTCTGTAGATAATTCCTTGATAGTGGTTCCATTCATAAATTCAGCTTGATTAGTTGACCATGATAACGACTTTGAATACATTTTGCCACCAGTCATGTCTGGGAAAATTCTGTAATACATGATTAAGTGGCTGTGGTGGATACATTCATGAACTTTAACTAAGGTTCTGTGCTAAAATGTCCATGTGGAAAACAGTTTATAGCAACAGAGGAACTTTGGAACACATGTGATCAACTCTCTGTTGTGGTTGCAGCTGTGAATAGGCTGGTTTTCCATATACATGTATTCAACTTCTTGCTATTTTCCCTGAGGACCTATTCATGGACTATTCCCTTGCCTGCTGCTACTATTTAGTGAATTTCAATACTTGGAAACCACTCTGCATGCTTCAGTCATTGCTATGTCAGGCAAGGCTCAGGCAAGATTTCTGATTATCAGGACTAACCATTACTCTGAAGGTGTGTATAAACTTTGTGTACACTGCTAAAATGTGTCTATTAACCCATTGAGGACGAGTCCCGAGTATACTTGGGCAGGGGTCTATGGGAAATGCGTGTTGTAGTAAAATCAGCCCGTCAATAGGTTAACTCATTCATGCTGTGGTATCTTGAAGGCTTGCAATTTCCCTCTTGTTTTCTGTCGTAGGTTCGAGGGATGGTGGAGGGAGAGCAGTATTGGAGATACGTGCCGACAGCCACGTCTGGTCCAACTCTGATGTCAGTCAAGAAGACTTCATCAAGCTCTTAGTCTATGTCTATTCAATACCAAGGTAAGTGAAAAGATTTTGATGTTGAGGGATCACCATAAGTGCTCTAAAGAGACACCTCACTGATGACTCGTAACTATTTTGATAGATGCTCGCCTTTTTTTAATAGCTTTTAATTAAATAACTCCAAATGCAGATTTGCCATGATGCTGTCTAGCTGGTTATACAGACCAAACTGATTCCTTTTTCTATTCAAACTAAGTTTATCTACTGTTAGTTGTTTCTATCTCGCTGGTAACAACGTTCTGAGGCGCATCTCAATTCCAGGCAATGTACCATGGCAACATGTGCTGCTGTGACGCCTCCATGTCACTGTACAACATAAACGGCACTGTATTGTGACTGAATCTAATATACTACATGCATTAGCAAATTCCTGTTCTCGCTGAGGAATAGTCCGTAAAACTCTTCCATGTGTCTGAGAGCTTGTGGCCACACATTCCCCCCTCTCCCCCCCCCCCCCTTATATATTCTCTTCCCCTTGTTTCTCTCTGCACTGTTTCTTGCTGTGTCACCATGTAACTATCTTCATTTGTTGTTCACCTAAGCTGTGAATTTTTGTGTTTTTCATTTGGGTGTCATATTCTTAGCTTTCTTCTGTTATGCTCATCCATATTTGATAAGTCTTTGCGACATCTGTTGTCAACCTTTGTCATTATTTTTACTGTCTCCAGTGTTTCTTAAATGGTGTGCTCACATTATGATTTACTTTGATAACTTTATCCCATTGCAGGAAAAGTTTCTCACACTTTGTATGGTGACTTTTGCATAAACAAGATACCAAAATCATGCTACCTTGGATTCATGGAATGTATTCTCTCAAACTGCACTTAAAGAGGCACCATATTTTATTAAGATTTTATTTCAAGATTATGTAGATCCAATTCACATTCATGGGTCTAAGACTTTCACCTATACCAGATCT
The DNA here is from genome assembly GCF_040938485.1 of Diadema antillarum. Lineage (NCBI taxonomy): Eukaryota > Metazoa > Echinodermata > Echinoidea > Diadematoida > Diadematidae > Diadema > Diadema antillarum. The sequence continues at coordinate 131,547 of NW_027271903.1, forward strand.
CACTATTGATTTCAGACACATTGTCCAGGCAGTAGTTCCAAGTAGCAGTTAGTGCTGTCACTTTTGGTGATTGTGTGTGGGTAAACCATATCAAGAATACAATGTTCTGTAACATACCTTGATGATGTGTGTAGTAAGCATGCCACTACGAATGACTACAGCTAAATTCAGTGATACACAGATACTTACAAGATACTTACAAGATACTTACATTGTGAAAAGAATAAAATAGAGAGAGGAATTTGTTCATGAAGTGCAGAGAAGACTCCTGTAAGCCTTGTCTTTTTTGTACTAAAGCAATTTTACATGTAATCGTCAGAGAGAGTCTAAGAAGCCTGGGACAAAATAACTTGAAGACACCTCCTTCTGATTACTGCCATCTTGTGTCTGTCTTGAGTTCAATCTATGACTCAGCTCAGCTCAGCTCGATAAACATATGTTGCATCTCGTGTGCAGGCCATATGTACAATGTTTTCACAATGTTTGAGGGACATGAATAAGATCATTCATGAACTATTTTTTTCTTTCATAAAAATGGAAGGGCTTTGACAGTATTCAGCTAAGTCAGATTCCTAAGTTTTCACTGCTTTTTTTAACTAAAATGGTGACATCTGCATTTAGTTTATAAAAATAAAGCAAACTATGTACCAAAAGTCCAAGATACTTAAGTATGACACAGTGAAGTTTGTATGTAATAAGAAGAAATTTCTTAGCAAAATGTGCGATTTGTTGAAGCACCAGCTGTATTATCCTAAAAGTTGTATTTTTTTTCTTTAAGTCAGTTACATCTCTTAGGTGCCAGTGATCAATTTAGATAACAATTTTCCCCATGGACAGTTTCACAAGGCTTATTACAGCATAGAGTGATGTCTTTCAAAGGTTGCTAGGTGATGTAAATCAGTTGTTTCAGCCAAGGATACAGCAGTGCTGTGACAGACAACCCTGCAGGGGGTCCCCTGATGACTAATTAACTGCAGATTGTCCTCAAAGTGTATTTTTTTACTGGAACTTTGAAGAGATTAGGGTGATTATGCACTCACCTTCCCCATCCTAACCTTACCTCTAGCACATCATTCAAACATAATTACCACGGAAGCGATGGTCAGAAACGCCCCACGTTGCGTGTGGAACCAAAGACAAGTTTTTGACAAGAAATATTCTCAGCAAAGAATGAATTGATTTATGAGAGACTTTTGCTTCCTTTGCCTGTTGCGGTGGTTTCTCCGAGTCCTGAACAAAACCTTGTCCACGGGGTGCATGATTGTAGTGGTCCGCTGACCTCATCTGGAAATTGGTCACTGATTATTGGCAATTTGTGATGAGTTGAGACAATTTTTGTCCATCTTTTTTTTCCCCAACAGCAGGTGACCTGTGTGCTCCAGGGTTGAGTTCAAGGGGGTAGAAAGTCTGATATGGTTTTGATTAAAGTTTAATAAAGTATCGTCTTCTTGATGCTTAGAGGTCAGTTTGTACTGCAAATCTTTCCTGTTTTTTCATTCTTTTCACTCTTGGCTTTTCCTTTTGTGTTCATTCTGTATCTGTCAAAGTAGTATGATGAGATGGTTGATGTGCTATTGAAGGTTGGGAGAGAGATATTTTCCTGGCACCAATAACCACCATTTCCAACTTGTGGCTTTAACTGCACTTTGTGACCCTGTGAGATACTAAACACAACTGTTCATTACACTTCCGACTTTTCTCATTCTGTTTTTGTTTTTTGGTGTCTTCATCGTTTCCAATTTCATACAGTGCACTCCCATTAAAACGAACACGGTTATAACGAAATTCCGGTTACAATGAAGTAAAATTCAGACCACAACATTCTCCGTTCCATGTATTTGATTGTTTATTTGTTCGGTTAAAACGAAATTTTGATATAACGAAAGAAAACTGCCGGTCCCGAGGACTTTGTTATAACAGGAGTCTACTGTACTTGTCATTTACCTATGAAAAAAAAACAAACCTTTTTGCTTTAATTCATAAATGTCATTTATGTTAACTCTGCATATAAATTCCAAGTTTGCACATATTCTGGCAGTTACTTTAATGAGTTCCATTATATTCGTTAGTGTCCTGTAGTCATATTGTCTGCCAAGGAGACATTTAATGTTAAACATTGTTTCTATGTCACTTTCTCATGACTCAGTTTTGGGCTGTCACACAGTAACAGTCTCATCACATATCCCCAGTTTTTTCTCTCTTGCTTCTTTTTCTTTTTTATTCATATTTCTCTGGCATTTCTTGCCCAAGTTTCATCAATCCATCTGATCTTTGTTGAACATCTGAAAACCTGCCTTCTGTCAGCAAACACTTGCTAAACTTCACTCTGCCGTGTATCGAGCGCTTCATCTTCTTATTTACTCTCAATCCCCAGTTCACCTCTTTCGCCTGCTTTTTCTTTTTATCATTATTTTATCTCCACTGTACTCCCCCCCCCCTTTGGTCCTCCCCCCTGCCTGCTCCCCTTGATTTAATTGGGTGGTGAGCCAGCAGCGCTGTGCATGTTCACTTCCTGAGCGCCAGCTCCGTGTTTACCTCGCTCCTCCAGTGTCTGTTGGCTATTCTCCGCAGCGTCAGCCAAGTTTCTGATTCCCAAGATCATTGGAGATCTCTCACGTGGATCCTTGCTCCCGATCGATGAGATCAGATTCGTGTAGTCCAGGGACTTCAAGCCATCAGAGGCTCTCCGTCTCACCCTCCAGTGAGGTCTGAGTGTCAGCTGTCCTGCTCTATCTCTCTCTTCAGGACTTTTCTCATGTTTTTATCGGAATTCAGGTCTTGATGTTTCCACCCTTGCCTGCAAGAGCCAAGGAGACAACTTGGTTTGTGGTGCTAGTGGTTCATAGATGTTTTGAAAAGCGTTGAGTGGGACTCCAATTTCATCGTGGAATAAACGATTATCTTGTTAGGTGGATGAACTTGATATCGTATGAACGATGCCATTTGCATGTATTTCATGCTGTGATGGGAGGCATTCTGCAAGGAGCATTTAGAGAATAGGTCTTTGGTAAAGACGTACGTCTTGTTAATCTTCCTTGGGGGATACTTGTTTTCATTGCCAATGTTGGTTTGTGCACCATACATTCCTAGTCATACTGGAGTTTTAAGATGGCCTGGTCACCAGCATTCCACTGAATGTAAGGAAGATCTTCCATGTGAAGGGTGAGTTAGGGAAAAGAGTACTTGGTGGTTGGTTGTCATGTTTCTTGGCTGTACTTAAGAGAAATTGTCTTTTATGGCTGAGAACATGCATTTCGTGAAGCGTATGCTGTCGAGTACTAATTTCACAGGAGCATTAGATATGAGAGGACTGTGCGATCCTTGGTAATCTGGAAGTAGATGATGCACTCATATTCCTTTTCTTTTAATTCTGTGCATATATCATACAGTGATTCATGGTGTTTTGCCTCATGTTTATGTTGTGTAGCATTTATTCATTCACTCATTGTTTTACGAAATCAGTTTTCTTTGATTTGATGTGTCTCTTGGTATATTCTTGTATAAAAGACTTAAATTTTGAATGGATTTGGTAGATGACCATGTTTCAGACTACAGAAGGGCTAAACATGTAGTGTAAATTCTTTGGGTTGATTAATGCAGCATTATGCCATGAATGTTAAAAGTGTACGTCAATTTTTAGATAACCATCAAATAAACATTTATTTTCTTGCAGGATTTGTGTAATGTAAAATTGAAATTTTCTAGAAATTTTTTTTTCACATCATTGCTAGGGAATCTATGAATAATGCATACTGTTGTATTTTTGTCTTTTTTGTAAATGATTTCAAAAATGAATTGTCAAGTCCCTCAATGTAAAAAAAAAGTTTTCAATAACCAAATGATGCAAAAGAATCCATGCAAATAATAATAATAATAATTAGACAAATTTGTATAGCGCAGCTACTATGTAAATATACTCTACTGCGCTGTGATGTAACAGAGCTCCTGTCACTGATTAGACACACGAAAATAAATAACAAATTAATCAAAGGCTTCTGAAAAAAGATAAGTCTTCAATAAAGATTTGAAGACAACAAGTGATGATGCCTTCCTCAGTTTCTCAGGTAATTTATTCCAAAGTTTTGGAGCAGCACAGCTGAAGGCACAGTCCCCTAAAGTTACTTTTGTTTTTAAGTGAGATTGCTTTAGAAGCAACTTATCCTGTGTACTTCGTAAATTATGAGAATATGAGTGTGATTTCATTGATATCAATTCTGATAGATAACCAGGTGCTTGACCATACAATACTTTATAAACGAGTATCAAAATTTTAAATACAATTCTCTGTCTTACTGGCAACCAATGTATCTAAATGTATCTAAATGATCTAATTTGAATTTGTATGCTTCTATCATGAATTCTTTCCATGTGAGGCAATTTCTAAAACAAAAGCTAGTAAGTCTTAAGTGAAAAAAATTCAAGTTTAACAAATTTTATTCTACTAAATCCTGATATATCATTGTTGTGATCTGTATGATATTCATATTGCTTGTAGTAGTTTGTGCATTTTTTTTTTTTAAATGAAAGATTTCTCAGTTTTACTCCCCTATACTGTGCACGTTTTCTTATCACTTGTTTTGAGTTTTATGACCGTGAACATTATCACTGTCTTAATCAACTCAGCTGGAAAGTGGAACAAACAGGTAGGTAGATGGCCAAATCCCACTGGGGCAATCAAATCATTAACACATTTCCCTTTGCTACCCCTCCCTTAGTCCCACCCCTTACATCCGGTGATGTGTTTGGTTTTTTTTTTTTTTCTCTCTCTAACCCTGAACTTCACACTTGGCATACACTTCAGGGAGGAAGTACGATGGAGGGGCCTCAGTGTTGCAGTTGATGCCAGGACTGTCCCCAAGACTGATATTGAGCGAGTTGCTGAGGCCCTGCAACTTTTGCATGTAAGTGTTATGTTGCATTTTGTTTTCTCATTCATCCATTGCTTATATGATCTTTTTTTTATATATAGTGGATACTAAGCAAAAATACTTAACAAACATACAGCCATTCTATTTTTTTCTTAATGTCATTGAGATGTGGGAAAGTTTCTGTTTTTATGCCTCCGCCCAAAGGGTGCTGGAAGCATTATGTTTTTGTCACTTGACATGATCAACGATTGACACAAAAGCCAATCTAGATTAATTTTTACCAAGGTCCTTTTGCTATGTTTCTGTAATGCCTGCTACATGTACTTCTTCGTAATGTTTATTATTAGCATGCCTTGTTTTCAATGTCGTGGCAATTATGGAAGCAATGAACTTGGCAAATAGCAGGGTATGTAGCAGAGTTCATGTTAACTTGAAATATGGATTCTCTGCTGTTGAGAGAGAGAGAGAGAGCTAGGAAAAAAAAACTGCTGTAAAAACAACCGCATTAGTCAGTAATTAAATATTACCGTAACTTTGGGACAAACTTTTGCAGTCTAGCTGTATTGCGGGACGAAGGGATTAAATGTTTAAGTGCTGTGTTAAAAACATCAGAGAAAACACAAACAGGGGATATGACAAGAGAACACTTTGTAGCTTCAAATAATGTCTCCCATGTTGCCTCAATATGTTGTAATAGGGCCTTGATGATCTGTTTTGAGTCTTATGTTTTTCCCCCAGTCAACTAAAGAACATCATATGGGCCCATTTTGCTTTTTTATGTAAAGCCAGAGGCGAATATTGGCAGGAGTTTAAACTCTGTAAACTTTTCCCTGATGCTTTTGATCGGTACCCCCGTTGAGATTAGATAGAAGCACATTAAGAAGGGTGTGCGCGTGACTGCCACAAGAGTTGATGATGAGTAGAGAATTTAGTCTCTCAAACTGCACCATGCCCAATCTCAGCATTCATCAGTAAGCTGACCCAAGTGATATGCGTTTCATATTTCCTCTATGATGAATGATTGGCTTAAGTACCCAATGTAGGTAGGAAAATAACACCCAGTAAAAAGGAATATATTTGATTCAGATTTGCAGAGGCTCTTAAACCTTCCCTATTTATCGCTGCGGCTCATTCCCAGCATTTTGTATTCATCATATCATAATTTGCAGCTTGCACAGTAGGAACATGTGTCAATTGATAAATCCCGTATGTCTGTTAGCTGTGATAAGATGTTTACATCTATTGCAGCTAGTAGCATTACTTTTATATAATTTTTGAAGTCAGTCAAGAGATCCCACATTTACACAGCCGGAATTAATGGTTTTTGAAAATCAATTTTTGCAAATGCGATTCAAAAAAAGGTTAATTCCTATGTGTGGACACTCATTCACACACAAACACATACATACACACACACACACAAAAAAAAAAAAAATCATTAAAAAATCATGTACTTTTCTTTGTTACTTTATTTTTAAGGTAAGATTCTGTGTGAAAGGTTCTTTCAGATCATGAATCAAGACATGTAGAGATTGCATAACACTTTGAGATTTGTCAGAAGTGCCAGCAAAATCAGGAACCTCCTAATTTGAAGTCAATTTCTTGTTAATATCACATTTATAGCATAAGACAGGAATGCAGAGTCTGGACAGTCTATAAAATTCCTGAGGGACAGAAACAAACATGCAGATCTTGATATCTTCAGGAAAAAGAGATACCAACTTGATTAGTTCACTTAATCTGATGAAATAAGTCAGTGGTGTTATCTGTGGTTGAGGACTACAGGAGAAATTGATGTTATGTGATATGAGACAGTTACAGGTTTCACTGATCTTAGGGGACTGTCTGCTCAAGCCTCATATGTCATGAGCTGCGTTTATCATCTTTCCCATATTTGAAACATGTTTCAATACCCACTATTAAAACATGTTTGCAAATGCCTTTCTGCACCAGAAGTGGGTTGATAAACACACCCATAGTGTTGTGGAGTGCTGACAAGTTTTATTCATTCATGAAAATGAATGTAAAGGGGGTACAGGTAGTCCAAGTAGAGAGGATCAAATCAGGCCCACAGTCAATCTAAAGCACATGGAAACTTTTATGGAGATGAATGAAAGGATGGATTATCATATTAGTTATGAATCTTAATATGCACATTCATAAAGAGTAGTTCTGTAGTTGGATTCGTTATCACACCAAGTGATCATCAGCCTCAAAATGTATTTCAATGCTATCTTGACTCTGAGTTTGTTCCTGTCATTTCCTATCAATTTAGGGTGTTTTTTTCTATTTTCTTTCCTCCTCACTTGATCAGGAACACTACCAAGGATCAATTGATCATGTCTACATCCTCGTTGGAAGCAACTCAGTATTAACACGTGTTACCAGGGCAACCAACAACCAAATACTGAAGACCAAAGTGGATTACAAGGTTTGTATGCTGCAGTATTTATTTTAGGCAAGATGTGGTTAATTACTATTTGATGAGGTCACAATCTGTTGGTTTAGCTGCCAATTACATCATGTGCAATTGAGCCGGTCTTTTTTTCTTTCCTCTCCCTGCTGAAGGGAGAGGGATATGACCAAATTGAAATAAGACTGACATCAGTGAGTTAGGATGTTGTGATGTAGGATTGAAGTGCTTTAAGCAAAGCTATCATTAGCCTGATATCAAACAGACAGGTAACCATGTACTCCCGAAGACTAAGCTGAAAAAAAAAGTATATCATTTTCAGATACAGTTGAACCTCTCTTATCCGGCCTCCCTTTATCCGGATCTCTCTATTATACGGACGCAATCTCGCCGTGATTTTTTTTTTTTTTTTAATAATTACGGGAGGAAAGAGGGATTCCCAACTCCTTGAGAACTCCTACACAAACACACATGAATTACATATACTTGATACATTTCTTCATAATTATTTAGGTAAATCATCCCAAGAATTTATAAAAGAAAATGATTTCATTCTTGCAAACAAGAACCTCTATTTTGGGATCTGTTACTGAGTGTAACAATGAAAACGTTGCAGCATACACATTACTACATGTGGTACTACAATGGGCTACATCAGTACATGTGTATCATGTACATCTACAAAGCATTGAGTCTCCCGTATCCGGCCAAATCCCTTATCCGGATGAGCCCCGGTCCCGACTTGTCCGGATACGAGAGGTTCAACTGTATAACAATGGTAAGATTTAAAGAAAGTGGGAAAAACTCATTAGAATGTAATTGCCTCATAAAGCATCTCAAAAAGAGATCTCAAAGTACTAGCCTTGTGTTGGGACCATCAAGTAATGTGGCTGTGTTAAAAGAAAAAAAAGTGAAATGTCTCTAATTTTTATTTTTTACTCCATGTTATAATTTTTTTTAAAGATTCTCACTAGTGTATAACAGGACTAGAATGATTTTTACAGAACCCCAAGGCTGGGGAAAATCAATTTTCTCTGACTAAATTGGTGTTACTTTATGGGCAGAGTATTACAAATTAAGTATTCAATGGAAGACTGCATTGATCAAAGCACCGAAATCACTGTACCGAGTGATCATAATGGCACATTATGATTTCATTTGCTATTCAAATTTCCATAACATTTCTGTACTTGTTTTACAAGACTTGCATATAATTTCACAACTGTATAGAATTTACAGGATTTATTGAACTTAGACAACTTTCTGTGTGATGTTGCTTCTCTGGTAATTGTAACATTGTTTATATCACATTATTCTCAATAAATTTTGATTCAACATGAAAGAACTTTTCAAAACAGTAATATTGGAAATAACACTTATCAAGTTATCTCTATCAGATTATTAGTATTTTTTTTTTCATTTCTGCTGCAATGAAATCCTTTTCCTTGCTTGTGCAAAGTGTAGCAATGATAATGCAAGTAGTGAGGAGAAACAGAGGATTGTAGCACAAAGAACAAAGAGAAAGCTTTATGCTTTTTAAATGAAAATGGTATAAACAGGATGGATCGCCAATGAGAACCAAATGTGCTGAACGAGGTTGACCCCTACCACAACAAATCATGATTATGGCACCACAAAACATCCTAACTTTGTAGCTGTCAGAAAGGGTGGGGTCCAGTTAGCACTGTGCCTCTATTGTGACTAAGCCTGTGAGCTCATATCCACCTGCAGGCGTTAAAACAAAGCAATCCAGGACACTTCATGGTACCCTCTTGTAGTTTAGAAAGTTCTGAGGGGAACACATCTCCTATAATGCATTGTATGCACAACAACAGCTTTTTATTGAAGCCTTCAGATAAGTTAGCTTCTTTAACTGGCTATTTTCTTACATTTTTCCTTTCTTTGTACAGAATGTGCCCAAAATAGCAAATGCAGGATTGATTTTTTTTTTTCAAGTGGCATGCTGAAATCATGATAAATTAAGCAAGGGCAAAATAGCAAATGCAGGATTGATTTTTTTTTTCAAGTGGCATGCTGAAATAATAAATTAAGCAAGGGACTAAAAAAAGGAAAAGAAAATGTAGATTAAACAAAATCTCCTGTCCCAACTGGCAGGCCTCTGTGGTTTTAGTTGGTCAGTGGAGTGTTAGTGCATGTCATTTAACTCATTGATGATGGTCAGTGACTTGCAAAAATCTCTTTGTTCCTGTGGTCAGTGTGTCCAGTTATAGGTGATGGAGATTATTGCCTAGTATGTGAGGAATGCAGGAATACTTTGACACATATTAGAGTCAGGAATAACTCTATTCTCTAAGTTCATTTACCCTGTGTATCTCAACTCTGAACAAATAGTTTAGATTCCAAATTGATTTTTTTCTTTTGTTTGTTAGCTTTGCTTATGTAAAACTTCCAAAGTGTATTGTCATAACAGTGTCCAGTTCTACATCCAGTCCACGTTGCAGTTGTATTTAGTTAATTAGATGATGATCTGGGATTTGAAAGTTTTACATTTGTTCAAATAATTGTTGAGGTATTAGGTTATGCTCTCAGTCAGCATTGGTTAATGTACCATAGTCTGTGTATTAAAGCACGATGGTCTAAAAATTAGATAAACACTCCATGACCAGAAATATATTCTTTACTTTTGAAATGATTGGCCCTATAGCCTATTATGTACGTTTTTATTTCACTAATTTCTGCCCTTAAGGAATGAGATTAAGGAATGGTGTGAAAGGGTTCAGAAAAATGATGAAAATTTATCCATGACTAAAAATGTGGTACAGCTATAAAAACCATCAGCCTTGAGATCACTACCTGTTTTAGAAAGTATTACAACAAAACAGTTTCCTCTCTTCCTCTTTTAACCATTTCCCCCTGCCAAATTAACTAGCTACCCTCAAGATATGATAACTTCTTGTAGAGTTGATGCAAGGCATAAACAGTTCCTACACGTAATTAGTAAAGACTTCTGTGTCACATTAGTGGAAGTTTCCAGAAGCTCATCATGGGGAATGCAGCAAACCAAGGGTTAGGAATAACAGTAGCAGATGTTGATCTACGGGAGCCATTCATTTTGCTGACAGAATGGGGCAGGGGATGGGGGGGGGGGGGGGGGGGGGTATAGTAGACTTGGATCTCCACCAGTCAAATTACCGGGTCATTACAACAGTCCTTGGCTTTGGACTAGTGGTCAATTTCCTTAATTGCTTCCTCTTCTTGGTTTCCTGACCTACTGAAACTAGAGAAGTGACCGTGACCCTCTGCTGACCAGTTATATCTCTACTTTGATAACTAGTTTTCAGTTGATTCTGTTTGTTGTTATGAGCAAATATAAGTGTCATCAAATGAAATGTATTCAAACCTGTTAGTGTATTCATGTCTTTTTTTTTTCCTTGCAAAACACTTTCATATAGAAATTTATGAATGTTAACATAGGTTAATTTCAAATTGTGATTCTGATCATTTTTCCTGGAGTAAGTCCTTGATAAGGCATTTTACACCTACTTTTAATGATACAAAAATGTGTTCACCTATTATTTTTGTGATTTTAAACTGGTATCTGGCTTAGTTACATAAACAAAAATGTCTCCCAGTAGTCTTGGTGATCTTCTTAACCCTATTTTAACTGGGCTATTTGAGACCAAGTTTTTACTGGGGGGTCAATTTGACCCCCCTTCAGATCTCGGCCGCTGATCGCGCAATCGCCGCAAAATTTTGCCTGAACATAGAGCCAGGTATCAACTACAAGATTACATGGTCATACAATAGAAAAATTTTGATTTTCTATTTTTAGTAAATTAATTATGCAAATTTATGCATGAAATCATATTTTCATCTATAACTCCATTAAAAAGACTGAAGGATTGCTGAATTTTTGTGTCAGAGTTCCTCAAGACACATCAAAACAATTTTCTTGTAAAAGAATAGCACAATCGAAATCAGTTTCTTTTGTTTTTTATTGTTTTGTTAATTTCTTATGTATTTCCTTGTTTTTTCGACCTTTTGTTTTCTATTGTTTTTTTTGCCTAAATTTGTTGCAGGCACTTTTTCAAGCTTATCTACATTAGAATTGATTAATATCAGTGGTTAAAAGTTGAAATAATCTAATTTATATCAATTTAACCAAAAAACACAATTTGCATTGGATTTGCACATGATATCATGAATTTGAGCTGTTTTGGGGTTGACATGCATATGCAGAACATTACGTAACTTCAGAACGGTGTACCCGGATGTCGCGAATTTGGTCTCAAAATATGTGGGAGACTTCGATGAAAAAAGTCATGAAACGACGCGGCGAAATCTTTGCGCGTTGCGGAATCGTGGTGCGAAATGTCGAGGGGGGAGAGTCAATTTGACCCCCCCCCCACCAGTTAGAAAAGGGTTATTAGCAGATTATTAATATGTGGACAGGCAATTTTCTGTCGCGTTGCTTGGATGTCTGACAATCTGTCTGTTCAATCTTATCAAATGTTTCCTTCAAGTGTTCAAAATATGCAAGAGAAAGATTTATCATGGTTTTTGGGGCATCTGAACTTTCTGCTGAAATGTTATGCTAAACATTACGAGAACATGCATCAATTATTTGATTCAATTTTCATGAATATATTGCATTGCCATATTTATGTCAAATTTTAGGCTGATATATATATTTCATAGACTTACACTATATTTGAAATTCTAAAGACGAAGGACACTGGTAGTCTTGAATACTGTAAAAGTTGAGTGCAACAGGCAATCATTATTTTTACACAAAGAGAAGAGGATGTAGGTAAGAGGGGTATTTAGCTCACATCATGGGGTAGCTTCATTGTACTTGAGACATTCGCCATGGGACTTTGACTCATGTTGATATGTTCTCCAGGGTTCTTTAATTAATGCAATATCCGCATCTCTTGTCACCCCCACAGAGAGTTAAAATCATCACGATTGATGATAAATGCCAACCATCTGTCTAGATCTGTTGATCGTATTTCACTGCAAGGCAGTATGGCATTGTCATTCAAAGGTGCATACCGAAGAGGGAATGATATAATTGATTGAATTGTCTTCATCAATCTACTGACGGTTCCTTTCCAAGTTTTGTTAAAATTGGAGATGTATTGTTGAAGATTTGACTCATGAATAGCACAGAGACACCAATGAGAAAATGAAATGAACAGAGTCATACTTCATGAACGTGGTCTTAAAGATAATATATCTCTTTCCTGTAAAGCTTTGTTCAAGGTGTGGCCCCTATGAGACAGATTGGCTCATTGTGAGTTGATGATATATGAGTAACCATGATGACTAATGTTACCTCACATTAGAGAGTCATGGTCATAATGGTACTTTCTTAAGAAATGAAGTTTTGACAGAGGCCTTTGACATATAAAACAAAATTTTGTAATAGGTGATAATTTCAGTACCGGTATCTCGAATTAGGAGGTCACAGACATTTTTGCGAGATGTTGTTTTCACGAATCAACACCAACGCTATCACAAATGCATTGCTACCATAGCGTATAGCAACATTTTCACTTGTTGTTAAATTCGCGATCCAATAGTGATTTGCGAAAATTAAACCCTCGCGAAAATAACAGCCTATACAGTATTATAATGTTGACATACTGCTAATGACAGTTGATTCAAGAAAATATTGACATTTTGAGTGAGTGTAGAAAGAGAGAATTCTGGATGACACCTGTAGGTGTGAAAAGTGAAAGTAGTATAATGCTACAGGTGGCTTGTCATCACGTGGAGGTCCCCAAGGATATTCATCTCTTTCTTTGTCTGTATCATAAAAGTAGGCAAGAGTTAATGTCGTGCCAGTGGTTGTCTAATAATATCCCAATTATTTTCCATGTTATTTCCTTGAAGGAGCAATGTGTGATCCACCTGTTAAGCAGATTGCCAATCAAAAGGATGACATGCCTTAATTTGCTCAGCCTCACACTTACTTTACCACTATCATTATTTCATTCAGTGATTCTTGAGATATTCTCACAATATCACATCAATGATTGCCAATATTTAGATATTTGGTAACATCAAAATATTTCCTTGTTCTGCTAGAATACTTTGACATAAAAGATGATAAGGAAAATCATCAAATGGATGTTTTTAGCTCATTTCTGAAAGAATCACAAAATGAAATTGGTTCTAGTTCTCATCGTATATCAAATATATATGAGAAGATTAGATAAAATTGGTTTAGAGATGTAATTTGATTGAAATTGTTTTTCATGTATTAGTCAGTTCTATTATTTTAATCATTGCTATCAGTTGTTGCTAGATCAGGCAAGCCTCAAGTGAAGATAAAAAACAACCCTGAATACCTTTTAAGTTGGATAATCTGTATTCATGAAATATGGAATAAAGTTCTTTACACTTGTCAATGAAGGACACTAATGGTATTGAAGGTACAAACAGAATGCCATATTTGAGCCTGTGCAGAGTCTTAGAAGTGTGTTCTTTCCCATTGGCTAGACTTGTTGGTGCCAAATATTGCATAACAGGTATGAATTTCCTGCCTTAGGGACATCCTGCAGTTATTTAGTAGCACCAGAGTTACCCACAGGTGTAAATCCAGGTCAGTGGGCATGCATAAAACTTGCCTCATCATGCTGGACAGTCCAGCTGCTGACAGACGGATGTTTGAAATCCTTTCCTCATGAAAAGTTCTCGAGGGAGGTGTTTTGTTGGTCAGCTTTATGTAGCTATTTCACCTCTGTTCTCATCAGCAAATATTCAGAAAGATTATTCATGTTTTCCCAGTTATTCCAATGACTACTCATAGTTTGTTTTTGGTAGGACATATTAGTGATCCATGATGTTCTGTTGCCATGGTGATAACACCAGCTCTTTAATTCAAAGTGTCACTATTGATGACTTGGCCTAGATTGTCAATTGGAATGTTACATGTGAAACAAATTGGGTTTTTGCCTAAAATCAATTTCCATGTCAATCCATTTATATATGAGGAGCTGTGTTTCTCCTTTAAAAAGGGAGATATATTGATCTATGTTTGATCACAGACTGGGTATATTGAGTTAACCAGACAGAAGTGAGTCAATGGTGAACTGTTAACATCCCTTTAAAGGGTCGAAGGAACAATACAACATTGGATTAGTGAATAGTTTGGATTATCCCATCGGAGGCATTTGCATTATGTGACATAGAACACATTTTTGGAAATATGCTCTACATGCACATTTGGACCACATATATCATGGTGCATTAAAAAAAAAAAAAAAAAAAAAAAAAAAAAAAAAAAAAAAAAAAACTTTGTTTCAATTTTACTTTCATTTCATCCATATGTTTTTTCTTCTAATGGATGCATTGAAAGTGTCATCATTCAAGTGAATGTAACCAAACTGGTTGAAAACTGGAGTAGATTTCTACAGTGCTCACATTCATGGTCCTACAAACAATGGAGTGTGATATATGATTTATATCTTGCAAATGTTGTGAGAGGGAAAGATATAATTGATTGTCTTGATCAATCTGCATATAGTTCCCCTTCCAAGTTTTGCAAAATTGGAGATTCATTGTTACAGATATGCAAGAAATAGCCAACTTGCAAAAATATTGCCTTTGTAACAGATATACAATGTTTATTATCTCTGAGGTAAGAATCTTCTAACTTTTCACTTGAAAGAGATGGTATTTATTTCTTATTCTATAAATGGAATTCAAATTTAGCCACTCACAAAATTGTCTTTTTCAAGTCATGGAATCCGGAATTATTATATATATCATACAGTAGCCCAGCCCAATCTTTGGCTGTTCGTAGGCCTCATAGAGGAAGGCCAAGGTAGTGGTAGATTATCCAAGTTCTCCGACTGAAGGAAGATACTAATTTGCTGCTCCTCATCCCACCCACATTCTCCTTTACTTGTTTCCAAGGGGGAAAACACAATTTTGTGGGTAGCCAATTGTTCAAAGTCTTCTAGAAAGTTCTTATTGGTTTTTCACCATTGTAGTTGTCATGTTACTATAAATACTAGATTTTTAAAGTATCTTAATCCTCCCCAAAACAGGCAAGACACTTGCCAACAATGCCCGTATAAGGATGAGATTATTATGTCTCTGGCTAACAAACTGAACCAAACCCAACCACCCTAACCCATCCTAACCAAGGTTAATGCAGACAGCATAAGGTTATGTCTCAAGCATGGGCTAACCACAACCACACTGGATCGTAGAGAATATCTTGCGTGCTGCAAACAAACCAAAACCAGTGTCTGTTTCTTGAAAGGTGGAAAGGTGCCACCATGATGAGGTTTATTAGGCTAATATTTTGTGCAGTTTTCCTGTTGTTGGTGTTGTTGTTCCTATCCCTTTGATACTGGGGATTGTTATGTGACTGTTGCCGGCATGTAACATGTAATCTGAGTCAGTCACTGATCTGACGGGGAGTCCTGGTGATTGGGAGTCTGGGTGCCGACCGTAACATGTGTTTGCTTGGAAAGGAGACTGTTAGACGCAACTGTCCTGGAAGATTTTACTTACTGCAAATTTTTCTTTGCCGGAACTTGACATTGTACCAAGCTGTGATATATTGTCCCTGCTGAATTCCTTTCAAGGTGCATTGTTAGGGACATGTGCTGACTTGTAAAAAGACAGACCAGAGAATCAAAGCAAGGCACAGCCACTTGCTGAACTGTTTCTCAAACCCATGACATGTTGATTTTTTTTTTCTTCTTGTGAGCGGATGCCATTGTATACTTTTACGTGGATCATGACATGCTGTTGAGAGTTTGTTGTTGGTTCTTCCTCCTGTATTATATCACAGAAAATTTTCGCAGAGATCTCATGAGACGCTTCTGTTTGAAAAGGAAGCTCTGCACATTCATCTCTTTGTTTGTATTCATCTTCTTTTTCTTTTCTTTTGTAGCAAATTTCTCATAGGCATTGCGATCAAAGCAGTTGCAAGTGACGGGCTAAGAGTGAGAGCTAATTTGGAGATTTGATTGTCATGTGGATAAAGTCTGAAAACACTGCCTTTTTGAAGCCTGTTTAAATAAGTGTTGGGCAATCTAATGTTTGATTCATGTTGGGTAATGTGGTGAATATGAATCTTCCTAGTAACAAGAATGTTATAAAGAGAGCTAGACATGATGAAGGTTTAGGTTCAAGAGCTCCTTGTTGCCAAATAATAGCTAAAGAGCTTTACATTCTCATTCTCTCATTGTTCTCTCATCATTCACTGCATTTGTTGTTTTCTCTTTGTATTTTCCTCTCATACCAGATGGCCCTTGTAAAGTCGACAGACAAACTCTACCATCACATACCAAAGGAGCAGCTTACAAAGACATTCGGTGGCACATTTCAGTACAACCACGAAGAATGGATCCGATTCCGCATGGTACTTCACGTGTCTCTCACAAGCCCTTTTGTAATCTTAGAGGAACCTCTTGCAGAAAGAAGCCAGCACTTCTGAGCCTTCTTGTTCAGTACAGGAAGAAACCTGGCAAATATTAGTCAGAAAGACTCACAAATTACAGGATTGTTATGTAATAGCAGAGAACACAAAAACTCTCCTTTTCTGTGTTAGTACTGTAGAATCCTCACACACCAAGTATTTGATTTCACTTCTTTTTATGGTCCATCTGTCCAGTGAAGTATACTTTCTGATTAAAGTTCATTCTTCAATGCATATTCAGTTCTAGGATCAGATAATACAGTGCTGAGTATAGCATTTGAAAATTTATGGTTTATTGAAAACTCAGTGAGATTAGTGGTTTAAATTTCAGCTGTAATGTACAAATATGTAGGAGTAAGTGTGTGTTAGTTTTTGTATGTCTTTAGTGAGAGTGATTTCAGTTCCAGTTGTTGTGTGGTCTTTAATGTCTGTAGACAGTGATGTAGTTCAAATGGGATTATAATAATAAGATTGTTTATGAAATCTGTCATAAATCCTCAGAAACATATTAAGAGACTACCAGATCTTACTCCTTTTCTGGGTAGGAATGATTATGCATATTTTCCTATTTTGTGACTTATAGTCCCAGAATGATGTTTGTAACAGACAAATTTTAGCCTAATCCATGAGTAATTGATCAAACAAAGCCCATTTATGTCCAATTTATGTAGACTAGTGGATTATTGAGATAACAGAGATTTTCCTGAAACCATGCAAAATATATCAACACAGATTATATGAGCTTGGAACTAATTTGTTTTTATGAATGACTTCAAATGAGAAGCATAATTCTTGTAAAATATCTTCATAAGACTTCTCTTGCCTACATATTGCGATGTTTCGTGTTGTATTCAACCATAAGAAAAAAAGAAAGAACTTTGCCTCGTTTATCCTGTTGGACTTCCAAAACTATGCTCACCCTTTAATTGTTTCATATAAGTAGCCGTCTGTTTGTGCAAACTCTTGAAGTCTGCAAAATCTGTCCAGTTGATGTCAAGTGGAATCATAAACACTCTTCCGGTCTCCAAACAACTGATTTTTCCGCCACTCAAATATTGGTTGATAATGTTTGATTTGACCCTTGACCTTTCATTGATTACTTCAGAGGTTGGAACCCTTCATGTGTGGCTGTAAGAGCGCTGCCAAGTTCCTGCTGAGCTCCGTTGATGAGCTGAGCCGAGGACCGGGACGTGCGAGCTCGGAGGACCTGCGGCAGACCATCGAGAGGTTAAGGGTCAAGCGGCAGGAGGTGTACGAAGACACCAGGATGGCCAGTCTTCGCAAGGAAGGTGATTTCATCCTGGAGACACTGAAGAAAGAGGAGGGGGCCCTCAGGCAGACTGAAGACTTCAGGTTAGTGCATCCCTTGCTGCCATCTTTGATGCAGTCTCATTGTCAAAGTCAATGGAAACTAACTTTAACACTAACAGAATTGCTGAAAAGGTCTAAAGAGCTACTTCAAACTTTTCACAGTAAGCTTGGGACCACCCAGCATATTAATTGTTTTTCGGCAAAATACCGGCCTTCTGTGCAGTTTAAGCAGTAGTGCATTGGAGAAAAGGAAGAGAAATTGCCATTATACAGCAGTCCATCTGATCTATTTTGTATCAGTGACGGAAGTTATTCTGATTAAATGCTTTCCTATCTTTGTGGTGGATGGAAGGTTGCCAGTCAGGTATAGGACTCCAGCAAGCATTGTAAGCAAAAAACAAAACCACCACAAGTTTTGAAAGCATCCCAAACTGAGGTACTTAACAGCTGCTGTTCAAAGCACGCTTTGCGTGGTGTATGCTCCATGCATTTTCCCATGGCCCTCTGGAGAGAACAGCCATGAGAACATTGAGGTTTAGTTTGTCAGTTTGTGGCTATGAATAATCTTCAGCATGAAGAGGCCCTAGGTCTGTTTATTTCATTTGGAAAGCCTGAATGGATACTATCTGTAATCTGCACAGATTTTTTGTGATCACCATTGATATGTTCAACAAACGGGTAAGTTTTGTGTGGAGTGTTTACATACACATTCATATCACTCTCTGAAGGCTTGAGGGTATTCAGTCATCTTGATTGGGATGAAGTATGTTTTAAGCTGGCCAGTTAGGTTGTTGAATGGCTCTGACTTTGGAGTTTTGTTTTGTTTTTGTTTTTGTTTCTTTGTTTCATTTCCATCTGAGAAGATGGCTGGATAGGCCATATTCAGCTGCAATATAGCTGGTCTTAGGGTCCAGTTGGATGTAGGGCGGGACCACTTCACCGGGTTAAACACCCTTCTCTTTGTGAGGAATAAATGAAGCGGGATCTTTTACATACATGAGTTGTGACTCTCTCAGACATGGGACCTCAATTTTATGTCCTATCTGAGATGAAGAATGCTTTGGATGTATTCAATACCACACTTCCTTTTTATCGAAATGAGTACATTTTACAAACCCGGCTAATAATGGATACCTTACTTGAGGAACATACAGATGATGTGGAATCTTTTATAGTACTTTTGAAGGTCACAAAGTGATTTTCAAGTCATTCCATGTGTCATGATTAACACATGTGTTCTTTAAAATTACTTTCACCAACAAAGATACTCATAGCCTAAAAATAAAGAGGAGGTTGAGGGGGAATGTGAATTCCAAACCGATAAATCAATTATATAATTCTTTGGAAGAATTGAAAGAATTTGATCCTCCATAATCAATTTCATAGCATCTTTCCTTGTCGTATGAATGTATGCATTTTACAAGTGAAGTCCAAGGCAGGTAGCTATTTTTCCGTTGCCATTCTGGCGAGATTTGTTGTTGTGATAGTGATGTTGGCTAGTTATCATGATGTCGTTGGGTTTCCCCTTTGGAGGCTGCTCCCAATGTCAAGAGTTCAATGTCGGTTTGGCTTTACCTCCACTGTCCTCACTCTTTCAAGGTGAGAAGGTTTTTACCAGGATTATGACCAATCTTTTCACTAGTCTTTTGACTAGTCTTTTGACTAGTCTTTTGACTCCCCCCTGCCAGGGTAGATAGAGGACTACCCTGACAATGAACCCTGCATGAAAAAAGAAAGAGAGGGGAGATATATTATCTCTCAGGACTGATAATAGGCATCCTGCTTTCATACCAGCATCCATCAAACTGGCCCTCTTTTTTTGTCGGTACCTTCCGTCGTCGGATTACTGAATGGCTCTGACTTTGAAGGTGAAGAACGCTGAGGATTATTCCTGACCCAATTCAAATATTGGGGTCCAACCCAAGAATTATGGGTTATTCAACTGTATCCGCCGTGTGCATCGTCCCTTTTTTGAGAGTTTATCATTCAAAGTGTAGAACAAATAGTTGACTCCATACGAGAGAAACAGGCCACCGTAGACCTCAGGTTTTTGAACCTGGAAGAATTGTACTTCTAGTTTTCACAGCTAATTGGATTTCTTCGGACATATGGTCTTGAAAAGGAATATTAGAAGTGGTAGAGGTATACAAGACGACTATTCATATGTGTTCCGTATGACACAGATGTTTGCTCGGTATATTTCTCATGAGAGTTTAGTAAGATGATCTGAAGCCAAAATGTCAATGTACTTTTCTCACAATTGATACGAAACCCTTGTTAACCATACCCAACCAGTGCATGGTTTAACATATCCTGTATATGTGTGCATCATTAATCCCCTCCCATCTAACAAGGTGTTGGATACCTCTCTATATCTCTCAGGGTCCCTCTATTTTTGTCATGGTTGTTTTTTTGTTTGCTTTATTTTTGTATTTTTCCTCAAAAGACATGAATACAAATATGACAGTGAAGTGACATTCACATTGATATAAATAAATATTAATGTAAAATGCTAATCATCTGAACGTACAATTTGTAACTTTATTTATTAATCTAATCCTAAAGATACTTTTATACAATATCATGACATTTGTTGGATCTGCTAACAGAAGAGAAATGAAAAAACGTCAGTCTCTATGTGAATACTGATGCTGCTCGAAGAATGACATAAATTATCTGATATCTTAGAAGAGACGATGAGAAAAGATAGATTAGTACTGTAAGTAGAGCAAGACATGATATAGTGATGTCAAAGTACTCTGGTCCATTGTACAACAGTGGTCCACCACATCCTTCAGTCAGCAAAGAATTGAAATGGAGGGGGAAAATGGACATATGGCTGTTTTAGTTCAGTGGCGCCGTGTAAAAACCCTCTGATCTGTGGTACATTAATCAGCTAACTAGATGTGACATTTTACTCTATTTTTGAAGGCTTGTTGCTACCTAAGGCAATTTCATTCACCTCCTTTTGTGCATGATCCACCATCTCTTGTGTTTCAGGCAGTTAACTCTTTTTGTCATTTCCTACAATCCTTTGAATATATATCACTTTATTTCATCTATATATGCCTGATTTATGCCAAGACAGAGATAGGTAGGTAGATATATGGTGGAATAGATGGATAGATGGTGAGAGAGAGAGATGGATGCAAAAAGTAAAGCTGAATGCATGGATAATTAGATGATAATTAGATGATAATTAGATAGACAGATGAATATATCAGGGATGTAAGAGTTCAGATTTTAATCTGATTCCAGACCCTTTTTCTGCCTAGAACCCACTTTTCAGATTATTATTTTTTTTTTTCATTTCAGTTGCATTGAAAAGTTCGGTTTAATGCACTCAGACTTTTTTTTTTAAGTTTGAGATTTGTTCAGACTTTTTATGCAAGTGCTTTCACACCCCTGAAGTATAAATGGAATGAATTGTAAAAGAATGATTGATTGATTGATTGATTGATTGATTGATTGATTGATTGATTGATTGATTGATTGATTGATTGATTATTTGATTGATTGATTGATTGATTGATTGATTGATTGATTGATTGATTGATTATTTGATTGATTGATTGATTGATTGATTGATTGATTGATTGATTGATTGATTGATTGATTGATTGATTGATTGATTGATTGATTGATTAGAAAGAGTGGAAAAAGAAGAAGAGAAGCAAGTGAGTTAAAGAGTGAGGGTCCCTGCCAAGTACAGAAAAGAAAGAAATACTTTATGTTTGAGTTTGGGACTAATACTGTAAAAGTGGACATTTTTGCACGACTAATTTTCGCACTCAGCCCAGTAAGAAGAGTTTCGTGTGTTTTTAATTCCACGGAATCAAGACAGTAAGTACTGGAACAAAATGGCAAGCAAAAATATTCTTGTGCTTTTATTTTTGGGCTAGGTTTTGGTTGCGCAAAATGTGCGAAACTTTCAACACCACAAAAATTTCCACTTTTGCAGTACTTTGTTATGTGACTGTTCACTCACATAATTACCATACGAGCTATGTGAGGTCATTGATCACAAGAAGCTGTGGGCGTTTTGGTGGTTTTTTTTTTTTTGCATTTTTTTGTTGTTGTTGCTGTCTTCTTAGATATGAGTGCCTAAACAAACTATTATAAGCATAAAAGTAACATCATGAAAAAAATGTAAAGCTTCGATGAATTATTTCATGTATTGCAACTGATTGACAAATTGCCCTACATCGACGTAAATAAGCACTGAATTGATCAGTGTTTTAGTAGTAGCCATGATAAAAAAATCATGGGCGTACATACTCGAGCAGGATTCGAACCCACGACCTCCTGATCACCGGACAGGCGTCATCTCCACTAGACCACCGAGCTTTCGCCCGACAGCAAGTGTTGGTTCTAATCCTTATAGCATGCAGCGGGTACTGCTTTTGTTATTCAAATTTATGAAGTTCTTCCGTCGTGATGTTTTCATTGCAACTGATTGACAAATTGCCCTACATCGACGTAAATAAGCACTGAATTGATCAGTGTTTTAGTAGTAGCCATGATAAAAAATCATGGGCGTACATACTCGAGCAGGATTCGAACCCACGACCTCCTGATCACCGGACAGGCGTCATCTCCACTAGACCACCGAGCTTTCATGTATGTCTTTGTGAAACATATCCTGCTGCATGTCTAAGTCTTTCTGCATTTCAGTTATTAATTACTTTTTATTGATTTTAAGCATTATGTACCATCAATAGGAATTCCCTTATCATTTGGATGAATAGAAAACATATATTTAATCTTCATTTTCTGTCACTTTATTTGTCTTCTTGTCATAAATCATACAAGAAATTTATCAGTTGAGGACGACATGAAGAGCAGACTGCCATCTAGAATGTCCTGAGGTGGTCTGTAGTAGTCATAAATTTTCTCTCAATTACTGCTGTCAATCTGGCTGTAACAAACTTTCAATGACTACCTATCATCTGACAACAAGACGCCATTAGCATGCTGTTCAATAACCTCCCCTCAGATCTGTGAACGTAAAAAAAGAACAAAAATCAATCCGTCCTTTGTGAAAAGGCAAAGGTACCTACCAAGCCAGATTCCTTTCCTTTTGCATGTCCAATCTAAACTGCTGGGTTAATAATAGTAGGTAATTATCAGGAGACCTAAAGGAATGAATCAATACAAAACGTGTTCTCCTTTGTGATACCAAGGAGTGATTGTCATGGACCAATCGTGCGATTGTTAGCCGGACAGATTCTCATTTGGTGGGTTCATGGTCTAAACGACTGGTACACTGAGAGAGAAGTGTGTAGTGCCGCTAGGGACTCGCAAAGGTTCAGCCGGAGCTTTCAGACCCGCTCATCTGGAATAATTTGCACAAAGGCTCAGCTCTTGTACTGTGGAGAAGTTTTTCAAGTGCGGAGGGGCAACTTTGATGGTGGGTTGTCGCTAGTCTAGGGTCCGTTACTCTCAACGTCCGCTGGCACGCTGTCGCGACTGGAGCCTCGTCCAATATCGTCTATTCATTCTGGGGCTTCCTATGATCCAGAGGAAAATTTGGGAACCCTTTGATAGCAGTTCATGCTTGATGTATGTAAAAGATTATTCTTGCAACTGTGAGTCTGTAAGCAATACTCTATTTGATCCATCCAGATATTATACAGGACTACAAAGGAGTCATAGTTTAAAGGGAACTATTCCCTGTGGGGGAGATCTGCGATTTACCGCCTTTATTCTCTTCGCTCGTGGATCGGATTATTGCCAGAGTATTCAGCCGGAGAAATATCATTGTGGAGAGAGCTCCCCTCTGCGTTCTGTTTAATCTCACCCCACGGAGTATTACCAGGTTTCAGAAATGGCAGCTATGTGTTTGATGTCATGATACCATATTAGCTGCGGATTCATACAGGCTGCCGTGGTGGAAAATATTTTCCAGACTTTTTTCCAGTCAGAGCAGATTTTATTGACTGCTGTCAGCAACTTTTTGAGAAAGAATATAGGTAAGATGTTTACTTTGCAGGTTTGTAAAGTTTATGTCCACTAGATGCATTTTTAAAAGAGTTTCAAAGGTCAAAAGTCTTGTGTACCACCAGGACATTCTTGCCCAGTGGTTCTTCAAAGGGACATATTCTTTCTTTTTCTTGGTGACTAGCAGTCAGATCAAGCTGAATTACTGTAATAAAGTGTTGGTACCTTGGAAGTGAAGGCTGTTTTATTGATACCTGCATATTTTCATGTGAAATGTGTCCTGACATGTGTTTTTCCATTCCCCCTCCAAAGGGCATGCCTTGAAACATGTGAAAAAGGTGATCTCATATTACTTACTGGTTAGTTGTGTAGTACATGAACAGCTCTGTTTTCTATTGTGACAACCAAAGAAGAAAAGAAAAAACAGATTGAGTATACAATGACTAATGGCCTGACACTGAGCAGATCATCTTTACTCTTTGAATACTTTCATCCTTTGTTTCAGAGGTGGTAAGTATAGGAAAGTCTCTTTTTTTTTTGTATGCGTTATTTCTTCTTGAGTGGCAAGAAAACCAATCTTTGTAAAAGAGAGGACATTAGCATTTTTTAAAGGTAACTGCTTGTGAATTTACCTACAAGTTGCCCTGTATTAGATGTAAATGATATGCTTTTATTCTAGACATACATTGTAGTATGTGCTTAAAATGTTGCATTTGGCAGGATTTGTGAGTCTTTAGTTGAGTGCTGATCATATATTGGTATTTACCATTACAGAGCTGCCAAGTCTTTCTAATTCTAGATGAGGCTCTCTGAATATAGATGATTGATATATATTCATGTCTCGACATGAGAATGTTCAGCTTTAATCTATATATTACAGAGTCCAATGGTGTAGTGTGGATTTTCACTAGTATCATTATTCATTATTCTGCATTCTGTCAAGTTACACCAAAAGAAATGCTCTCAAAATTGACAACCAAGCAGCTGTTTTCAAAATGGATGACAAATAATAAGTCTGACATTCATGGAACCTATAGACTGGTTGGAAACCAAGTCTTCTCAAGTTGAACATTGTCAGCCTTGTTGACATCTTACTCTGATTAAGTTGAATATGTGCAGTGTGCTTCATGTGATGAATTACAGTGAATATTCACTTATTTGACATTATTTGCAACCCTGTCCCTCAATGTTTGGACATTCTCAAAGCTTAATACATGTTTCTTTACTCACATCATCACCCACTGCAATTTATTTCATATAGATTTCATCTTTAGTCATTCGTGCTGCTTAGCTGATTGATTTCACCTTTTAGTCTTGCTCAATTTTTTGAATAGATAATGACTTCATTGTTTTACACTGTAAAGTTCGTTCAGATGGTTACATAAAGGACTATACGAGTACCCTATGTGTGTGTATTGTTTTGATATCTTGAAGTACACCCACAACATCAACAAAGGCCACGTTTTGATCGCTTTTGCAAACAAGATGATTCGCCAAACCTACAGACGTCTCTTAACGTGATGTCGTCGTAGAATATGAATCACGTCATAGATCTGTCGTGTGCTTTGTTTGCAGTCTCTTTTCAACTTATTCTTCTCATTTTATGAAAGCATCTATAGGTGTAGGCGGGTGACAAAAGGAAACAGTAACATTACAAGCAATCTGTTTGCTCAAGGTGCGCATGGGAAGACCGATGTACGTCGGGCCATAAATGCGCATGTCGATGTGTTTGCCGAACCATGAAAAGCAAGTTGTACCCAGCAGTGAGAAAATATGCTCCGAACAATTACATGTGTAGGTTCAATAACAGTACCAGTGTGGAAAGTTAGGATAGGAAACCAGGAAGTGTCAAATTCACAAGTGATGTGAGTTTTTCAACATGAATGAGTGATGGTTGATTGATATAAGGTGAAATAGGTCAAGTGTGTGTCCTTGTTCAGTTAAACATCCTTTGTGATATTCAGATAATGGTATAGCGTACCTATCCTGTGGTGTTGCTTGTATTCTCAAGTAGTTGGTTATCAGTATCTGTTTTCATAAGGGGGAATAAAAAATGGAGCCATTTTAACCTGTTGAGGACGAGTCCCGAGTACACTCGAGCAAGCATCTATGGGAAATGGGTGTTGTAGCAAAATCAAAGTGTCCTTAACGGGTAAAAGAGCCCCTGGGTCTAGGCTACTCTTCTTTATGGTTGATGAATGGTGTAGGTCCAGCTTTATTTATCAGTGTGTGCTAAAAATCAGTTTCACTAGAGATTCTGGAATGATTATATTAGAATGCTGGAATGGAACTGGTCTATTGTGGGTTTTCTGTACTGAAATGATTTGCGAAATTTTGAGAAGCGGTTAAAAAAATCACAATGTATTCACAATTCAGAGTACACTTTCATACTGTATTTGGAACCCTTCCATGTATATAAATAGTTACAAAAAGACAGGTACTTAAGGTCAGTTGTTGATTGCAATGTTTAAGGTTGCCAATAGCAACTGCTGGTCCAAACCCACCAAGGGTCATTGACACTCGTGGAGAAAGTTGTCAGAAACCATTTACAGAAGTCAAGTCAATCAGAGACCGAGATTGTTTACGTCAAATCTCCCAAAACTAACACAACGTGAGTAAAAAGAGGACCACTAATCACATAGTCACTCCATAGAACGTCCTGCATGTAGTCCAAGCACCTTTATGCAAATATGTGCCTTAGCTGCTCATTATGGTCATCCAACTAAATATAGATAAGTTCTTTGCTTGCTTTTGCCCTCCAGAAAAAGAAAAAGAGGGGACCAAAGGATTTGTGCCAGTCTGAATGAATCAAGATTTGCAGTGGGCAAATCCTCTACAAGTGGCGGGGAGATTTTGCGGGCAGCAGTATTCGGAGGTCATTTACACTGTAGGTTGGACCTGTTAGACAAAAAATAATCAACCCCCCCCCCCCCCCCCCCCCCCCCTTGACGTCACACTACCTTCAGTAAGGATGGTCCTTTGTAGGTTTTGAACCCATTTGGACACCATCCAATGCTTGGGCAAGGAATCACAAAGGCTATCAGTCTGGCTTTTTCCTCATCTCTGTCTCTCTGTCTGTGGACCTGATGTTAACCCGTTGAGGACAGTTTGATTTTACTACAACACGCATTTCCCATAGACGCTTGCCCAAGTATACTCGGGACTCGTCGTCAACGGGTTAAAGTCTAGTCACTTGATCCACCAGTAGAGTTTACACATTCAACACATGGAACTTATGCATTACATTCTAATATGAATGTTATGATATATCAATTTGTACATTATAGTTCGTATTTTTGTTCTAATTATTAGTAGTAGTATATCAAGATTCATTCTTGTTCATTTTACAGAATTAGGCAGGCGAGAAAGAGACATATAAACTTAAAGTGACAAACCTGAGATCCCCACTGCAATGTTAATACAGAAGTGACATTGAGAGAACTGGTCAAAGTTTGTGCAAGAAGTTTGGTTACATTTTTGATTGTGATGGAGTATTTTTAGAATTGTGATAAAGAAAGGAAAGCTTGTAAGGGTCAACATATTCTGAAGATTATCACCACAGATGTCAGAATGTATTATCAATCCAGTTAGTCTTATGTGTATTATTCTCTTTAAAATATCAGGTCAGAAAATGTGATTATCTGCAAGCCATTATATCTTGAGACAATACCTACACACAGGGAACAAAATATCCTCTTTATGTGATTGTCGCAAATGGGCTAGTTTCAGATGATTTACTGCAGTGATTTTCCCAAACTGTCATCATCCTTGCCATAACCGATCAGAAATAGCTTTATTGGGCAGTCACATGTGATCCTGTCCTTGCCTTTTGTGTTGGCATCTTTGAGCTGACTAATATTTGCAATCAAACAAAATGAGAGAACTTTAAATTTCCTCTAGACAGTCACACTCTCATATCTTCAAAGTACATCTATTGTAGTTTTTTTTTTTTCAAAGGAATTTATCAGTTTTTCAAAGAAAACCACAGAGCCTGAATACTTTCTATTTTAATGGCGGATTTCCACTGTTCCAGTGTTATGTGGAGACGGCCTTCTGGTGGTGATCATCCCATGCATCTCCTCCTTGTCTGGGAAGGAGGGGGAATTTGGCAGAATGTTTGGCCCTTTTTTTGTTGTGTCTATTTTCTGATCTCGCATCAAATACAATGACATGGGACTGAGAGGCACCATGTCCTATAGCACCAAGGCGTTGACTTGGAATTAGTTGTGGTTCCGTGAGCACCATATCAAAAGACCTGTGAAACATTGCGGAAGGACTATGACTAGACAGTCTGCATTAGCTGCTGTACCAAGGACCTCCATGCTTTGTGATACTTTACCTCACATTTGTAGATTAGCAACACCTTGAGTAATTATGAACAGAAAGTGTCTTTTCTCATGACTCAATGAGTTTGAAATATGAGGATTGTCTTGGTCAGAGACGGTTTCATTTGTGTGAGTTATGGTGTCTTTGATGCAATGGAAAGTCTGATAATAAAAGGATATAGGGAGTATTGTAATGCTGAGATGAGTCATAAACAAAATGTTAATTGCTGACGTGGAAAAAAAAAAGGATCATGATAGCAATTGAATTTTCCATCATTGAACATTCTGAAGTGAGGAAAATTATAACTATACAAACAGTTAGTAATTGTTCATTGCTTGTAAGATTTATGTGGATCATTCATCAGCAGTGTTCCCACAGATTGCAGAGTGTAAGGTCTAGGAGAAAAAAAAAGTTACATAGTTCTAACCTTTTGAAATGCAATTCCTTTCACCCAAAGAGAGATCATCAAGTGAGAAGCAGAAGAGGATAAATACATGACATAGTCAATGGAATAATGCCCTTCATGCTCTCATCACAAGAAATGTAAGAGGAAATGTGAGAGAAACCTGTGCATTAGCTGGGAGGAACACTGATTGTTTTGACAGAGTAGGAGGATGGAGGAGTTTGAGCAAGTGGGAGAAAAAGTCAATAGTACCTGAGTGCTTCTCCTCAAGCAGTTCTTTGCTCCAGAACTTTTTATTCCAATGGTAAATATAAACTACCTTGGCCAGAGGACTGGTTACTTCATGTTCCCTTCTCTCCTCTGGCTGTGTACCCCCCAAATCCCTCTTCATCTCAGGAGAAGAGGTATTATCATCTAAAGTTTGTTGGTATATTCTCCATGGTGCAGACCCTGGGATGGTGGTCAGATGGAGGGCAGAGATTCAGTGTAGAGAACCTACATGTGCCTGTCCATGAGTTTGAAGCTTAATGTCATTTAAACCCAGCACATTCAGACATGTCTCCCATTGGCTTCCTCTCATATACTCTTTAATGACTCAATGATTCCAAAATTGTTGTCTATATAGTGACAATGGCTGTATATATAGACTAGATGACATACAATTAAATCCTTCTTTTCTCCTCATCTCTGCACTTTCCCTTCACCCATATTTGCATTATCCCTGCTGTTTCTAAGCTGATCCCTAAACAATGCACGGATCTTCCTTTTATTTTGGAAACACTCTACCCCTGTGCACCTCTTGATATGACCTCGGTACGTATTTTATGAGAACCTGTAAAAAAAAAAAGTAAAGCTGCTCAGACATTGTGTGAAAGTCTAAGAAGAGAAAAGGTTCCATTGAGATCCACTGAGATGACAAAGCAATGGCTTTGTCGCTCTCTACCCCCCCCCCCTTCCCCTCTTTTGCCTTGCAGAGACAAAGTAGAAAAGTTTGAAATGTTGCTGCTGCTAGCAAATCATTCTGTGAAGACCTTTTCAGCGATGACGTACGCCTTCTGATGATGAGCTAGGTACTACCAGAAGTTCTGACATCAACTTCAGGAGATCACATCTCGGCATTACAGTGTTTCTAAACCCTTCCTGTATCAAACTCGTAGAGCTTCAAAGAGCCTCTGTCTGTATTAAGTTATTGTGGCAAGTCTGTAACATTAGTGTGTTGAGAGTTAAGGAGCACCCAGTAGTATCAAGATATGATGCGAAAGACTTTTGGATGACAATGCACCCACATGTTTGATGGATCTGGGGCTAGCTGTACGCCATGAGAAGATATTTTTGACTGCAATGTATGGTGTGATTGGAAAGTAGTCTCAGCTGTTACATCACTGTCAGAAACTTTCTCACCTTGCACCTTCTTGAGAGTTGCTGATTCATGCCAGCTTGGAGTAGAATACGACTTGGAACATCATAACAGGAGATTTATCAGAAAAAAAAGAATGAACCTGATGGAAACTGTCACTGCATAGATACCATGATCATTGCTATATCGTGAGTATGTTGGATTTGTAAGATTTATTTTGCAGTTATATTGATCCGCTGAAGATATTTTCCCCAACTGTAGGGAACTGCTGTAATCCAGTGTGCTTCAACATTCCGTTCACAGTCAGTGGGAGGGCAGAAGGTGATTTCTCCTGGTTGTGAGAACACCAGGATCCATCTGACGTCATTCCTGGCCGTGTGAAGGCCATGCCTGTTGTATTTAACCAAATATAAACTTTTCAGGGAAAAGATCCACTGAGCTTAGATTGCGTCAAACGGGGTGAGAAGGGGGCAGGGATGTTCCACTGTAAACCACAGCAGACCTCCCTGCTGCCAAGAAATCAATCTCGCTGCACGGAATGTCACAACCGGCACGAGGTATGACCTAGCAGATCCTGTCAGTGCGGAGACACAGTCTGGGTGAATCGGTTGGATTTGGTAGATTTACCTTGGTGTCTGTGCACTTTATCTGTTGGAGAAGATTTTGCATCTTTTGGACCACATCTTAAGACTTTTGGTGACAGCTTTATATTTGTGGATTTAGTTGACAGACATGTGGTTTTGTTCCAAGGAGTGACAATCATATCAAACCCTGAAAGCTGTCTGCTGCAGTCCAGGATTAACTTTTGGCGATTGATGTTCATTTGATGAGAGTAGAGAAAAGACTAAAGTCAGTCAGTGCCATGTTCGTGAAGTTGAATATGTCTGTGCCTCTGCTCTTGGCTGAGTAGCAGATTGGAAATTTTTACATCCGTTGGACAACTTATAGAGAGAGGCAACTAGAATTGATAGTAGAGGAAATACTATGGAAGACTTAAGTGATCCTAGATCGACCTCTTGTGGACAGTTTGCCAGGTAAAAATGATATGAAGCATTTATGTGTCATGTGACTGATACTGATACACCAGACCATCCTACCTGATATCCTGTCTAAATGAAATTGTCACATTTACAGGGTTTTCACTACAGCTGTGTAATTGGAAACTGTATATCCTGATTAGAGCTTGTCAGTTTAATAGAGGCGCGTTTCCTTATCGACAGGAAAAGATATATCGAGAGCAGCTTCCTCGATCCAATTTAGATGACTTCCTCTCATAAAGTGGAGTGTGGAGGGAGGATGGGGGTGAAGGACCTGAAAGGCGGGTGCTTGGTGCCAGTCGAAGGTTGTCCGTCCATTAAGGTCTGACGGTCCAAGCCTGTCCAGGGTTCAACAAGCAGCATGATGCTTCCCAGCCATGGAACGGAAGAACATCCTCTCTGGAGGCAGAAGTTGCCAATTTGAAAACTGATTTTCAGTCTTCCTTCATGCCACAAAATAGACTCTTTGGCAGTATAAAGAAGACCACATTAAAAATATTTTGTGTTCTAATTTCATGGCATCTATTAGATTATTTTCTATGTAATCATGTGCAGTGTATGTGAAGCAAAGGAAAAAAATAGGGACAAAGAACATTCCTCCAATTTGCTGTGATAATATAAAAGAGATTATTGCGTCAAGTAAACTGAAAAACAGAAATTTTCACATGCATGAAACTTTCACAAATTTTGCGAATAGACAGGATTAGCAAAATTAAGTGCATGTGAAAGGTTTTGTCTACACAACGCATTCGTGCCAGTGGCAATTCACAAAAGTTTTGTGCTGCAGAAAAGTGTCATTCTGCCTATGTATTTGGTTTTACAGTACTTCTTCTTAACCCCCAGATATAACTGGAGTTTGGAGATTTTTCAGTATGCAATATATAAGTATAAATAAATATAGTGGAATAGCTTTGAACCAAATGCAATAATGCAGTGCAACGTAGCAAGGTTGACTTTAATGATATGATGTGCAGACTTGGTGTGCCAGTTAATGCACGCACACATTAGTGGCAGAAAACAGCATCAAAGAAACATATTTGGTGCTAATCACTGTGGCACAGTTTTCTTGCTTCCAAACAGGAAGCCAATATTTGGTGCTATTCTGTAAACATGGTGTAGACCCCCAGGCTATGCTCTGCACACAAAGAAAGACTCTAGTTGAACTCTAGGTGAATAATTCCTGGATGTTGTTGTACACGCCTCAGCCTCCTGTTCAAGAAATTAATATTTCACGCCCGATTTGCTTTTCAGAAAGTTTCCTGTGATTACAGATGTGAGTGAGATAAGCTAAGTAATTGAAGGATTTGGAACTTGTTATGATGAAAATATTTCACTCCTATATCTATACACGCCAAATGACAGCAAACAGTTGGAATATATGTGAATGTATGTGTGTTTAAGAGCTATACACTTACCCAAAAGATAATTCCACAAAAGAATCCTGTTTGAGTTGGACAGTAAGACACAGAACATACAGAAAGTTCTCAAGATTATTGCCAAAAGGTACCTTTAAATTTTGATTTCATCCTGTGGTGAATTTACAGACTCCTTCTAAGGTCTCTTAGACGATACTTAAATATACATTATTTCTGTCTTACTCTTCATGTTGTGAGGACTAAAATCCACATGAATATTTGATGATGAATAGCATACACATGCCATTCCTCCTGTAGTTTTATTAACCAAACAGCCATCTGGCTTTACCTGTGAAATGTAAAGAGAAGAGCCTTTGTTGAAGCACACCGCAATATAGAATGAATATTTCCGGACCGGTTCACAAAGTCAACAGAAAGCTATCAGTTCTGCTCATTTCATTGATTTTTTTTCTATCTCTCCACTCCCTTTTTCTCCCAAACCAGAGTTGTTTATTCTTCTTGTTGTGATAGTTATTGAAATAAAGCACAAAAAAATCAAATAGCCAAAAGGAAGTCATTATCAGGCAAGGTCAGTTAATGTCACAGAAAGGACAGTGGGCGGCCTTGTGATGTAGATGACCGTTAATTTCAGAGCAGCGTCCAGAATCACCCTTGTCTGTCCTGCACCCACCTTTTTTTTTTTCTCTCTTTTCTGACTCATCATTAGCCTTTGATCAAGGCTAGACATTCATACATTTTTGAGAGATCACAACCATTTAACAATTTTACATTTGTTTCGTAAATCACTGACCCATAAAGTTAAAAGAAATTCCGGCCATTGTCTCCACCCCCCAGGTTGTAAAAGGCTCGGATCTCACAGGTGTAAAACATATTTTTGCTTTATGTCATTATGTCCTATACCACTCATGACAATGCCGGTGGTGGCATTCTGTTTATGATATCCTTCTTCATTCACAGATTCAAATAACTTGAAGTTTAATCTCCATCTGTGCTGTTTTCTCTCCTTCTCAAGTCTTTCTGCATGGATTCTTTAACAGTGACTTAATCCTTTCTGCCGGTACACATCGACAATTACTTTGGAATATCGTGAACCTTCGCTGGTGGCTTCTTGTTGACTCCCCTTTCATTCAGAAAACAGTCCAAACGTTGTCATATGTTGATTGATATTGATATGTACGCATATTTTCTTTGCTGTTGTCAGTCTCTGCTGCTTACAAAGAAATGGAAGTCTGTTTTCTAGCCAAGTGGAACGATGGTGTATATGTCTTGTTATTGGACATCTGACGATAATCTGGTATTAGTATGCTTGGCTGCTACTCTCCAGAGTTTCTCTTTGCTTCAGTGGTGCTGTAAAGGACTCCTTGCATTATAGTATAGATCAATGTGGACTGGTGTCACAGGAGTACATATTTCTGGAAAAGAGTAGAATTCATGGCATGAGAAGTGAGTAAGATTCACAGTTTTGTTTATGTCTCCTTTCAAAGTATTTAGCATTCATTATTACATGTACTTTTACCGGTATTCAAGATAGCAAATCAGCACTTTGTCTTCCGATTTAAAATGTATTTTTGTTTTGAATTTTTGTCATTCTGTTCACATCCAGTGAAGTGCTTTCTCACTGTTGTGTGCTGATTAGAGCTGTTCATCAGGAAATCCTTCTAGAGAGAAAACAATGCATCTTTGGTAAGAGGTGTAAAGTGAGCCATACGAAATCTTACTACCAACTTGGGTTTTATTTTTGGACAGTTCAAGATTTTCAATGGTGGTTCTGTTTGTTGCTGCCCAGAAATGTCATGGTCGACCTGCTACTGACATGAAATCTCCTGAGTTACGTCACTACTTCGGATTTGTGTAAAAACTTTAAGATACCTAGCTGTCTTGCTGTTGAGACTATTGTAAGCATCATTAAACATGGAGAAATACTAGAGGGGTTGTTCACCTCAAGGTGTTGCACATACTGGTTTCTTGCCAAGATTTTTACAAAAGACACCCTGTTTTCCTTTCGTGTTGATTGTCGTTTACTTGTTTTCTTCATCTGGGGATATTCCTGAGATTTCTTAGAATGGCTTGATCCTCACGTTTATCCCCCTCTGCTTGTCAAGCCCAGGTTGGTCACTTCAAGTTCTTGTATTGATGATGTTGGATTTAAGAGTCTTGGGAGGATTACAAGATCTCAATGGGACTTTATGTATGTCTTAGCCTTCTTGTTTTTCTCAAAGACACTCTGAAAATATCTGGGTTAAACTATTGGCATTATACCCACATATCTATGTATGGAGTTTTCTTGGCTACATTCCGTTGACATCCAGCCTTTGCACGTAATATGTTGTTGTGCTAACACCAACAATATTATGTCAGTGGGCCATGATTCAAACCTACAGGCCAGAAACATGAAGTAGATATGCATTGTTTGGAAGTATATACACCCCTTCAGGTGTAATGATTATAGGCAACTGAGTTTAAGCTAAGCACATTTGGTACGAGCACAAAGAAATATATGATAGAAATGAAACTTCTAGATTTCTGCTTAAATGGATGTGATCTTGGTGTAACTATCCGTAATCACAATTTTATTCTGTAAGACACCAAAGTTGCTTCTTGTGTGTTTACTCATTTTGTGCACTTCAAAAGGGTGGTGACACAAAGTCAGAGAATGTGTTGGACAACTGCAGTATTTTTATCGTGCATCCAATTTTTATGTCATATATTTTACTATTCATTTTATTCATTGTCTGTGCCTTTTATTCATTGATATGCGCTGTGTTCATTCATCAATATTTGTCACACAAAGATAGTATCTGTAGCAGTTCAAAGGTCAAATGTATATGCTTTATTTCACGTTGTGCTTTCTGTGTGTTCTGGAAAATTGCCAGATCAAGATTTCAGTCTGTTTACCAAGCAGATGATGAAATTAATGAATTTTGTTTTTGTTTGTTTATTTGTTTTTTCTACAATACTTGGCACTAAGTAATGAATGAGATTGTTGATGTATTGAACAACTATTCCAACTTGCCTCTTCAAAAGTTGATGTCATTTTTTCCATATTCCCTGTCTTTCTGCAGAGATGCCATCAGCTGTGTGAGTAGTCTCTTTGACCAGGTCAGGCGGGCGTGCAGCCGGCTGGACGAGATGACCGACAGACGACTGGCCCACCTCCAGAACTCACTCCACCTTCAGATCTTGGAGGAAGAGTCTACCAAGGTTGGTAATGATGGGTGGGGCAGGAGGAGGGGTGGAAGAGGAGGGGTGGAGGAGGAGGGAGGGGTAATCTTGGGGATCTTTTGATGCAAAGATACATCGTGTCAACTAAACTAGTATTTAGTCCAGATATATGTGTGCTATGATACTGGTCCTTTTTTTTTTCATTTTTCATGAAAATTACACATTCCATCAACTTCATACTGACATATGTTAAGGGTAGCAATCATTCCCCCTGCTTTCTGAAAGCGGTTAGTCAAGCGCTCTTTCATTATGCTAGAAAAGTGAATTTTTGTGGAATTTTCTTTACATTTTCTTTATATTGTTGTCCACACATATGTCATAACTTCTAGTAGTCTCCTCATCCAGAAAACTTTAAAAATTGATAACTTTTGCATCGATTGTCTGATTTTCCTCAAACTTTCACTGATGTGTTCTACTAATGTTGCTGCTTTCACTTAATCCACATTGCTCTTTGGGTTTGGGTTCCCTTTAAGTCGTAAAATGAATTTGCTCTATAAACTTACCGCATACAGTAACGTATTATGAACAAGTAATCTGTTTGATAAGAAATCCATCCTAACAGAGATAACATAATTTTTATTAAATGATTGATAAGTATCAAGTTTGCTATTTCCACAGTTGCACTTTCTCATGTCACATATCTGTACATTCAATATCATTATTTCAAATACTGCACTACTGTTAAAGATAATATAAAGTTTTGGTACCTCAAAAGTTTCCCTGAGTTTCCTTGTCTTAGTTTGTGTTTCAGGTTAAAGTACCTTTCATATAACTAACACTGTGAGACTTACTCGCCCCAAAGTGCTCTCATGACTTTGTAATCATGCAATAATGGTTTCGTACAATACGTGTATATTGATTGTCGCGGTACCGCGTCGACATGGTCGAGTCAAACTAACAGCTTGTTCGAATTTTTCAGAGTCCGCTCTGCTCTGGTACGAAACCATTATTGCATGATTACTAAGACACAAGAGCACTTTGGAGCGAGTAATTCTCACAGTCTTAGTTATATGAAAGGTACTTTAACCTGAAACACAAACTAAGACAAGGAAACTCGGGGAAACTTTTGAGGTACCAAAACTTTATATTATCTTTAAGATTCACGTTAAAGATAGATATTGGTTATAATGTTTAAAATAACCATACTGTCAGCAGAAGGAAGTACTAATGTAGAAATAAAGTGTGAGTTAAATCAATAGTCAGTAGGGCTGAGTTTATGAGTGACAGCACAGATTATAAAATGTGTTTTTGTAGTGCTTTAATTTCTTTTTTGGCAGTTTGCCTGTTTTCTGCTGTGTGCCGTGGTGTCTCTCTTTACCACAGTCTCCTTATTTCAAGGATAAAGTGCTGAAAAGCAAACTGGTGAATTAACACCTCCATTGCAAATGTGTTTTCTGAGTCATTACCCTGAAAAAAAATGACACTCATCAGCCCACACACTAGTCTGAGAGTTTGACGTACCTCACTGTACATACATTGGTGTATGGGAAAAACTAGCAACAATTTATCTCAGGCTGTGAAAGATAAATTTTACTCCGAACTAATTAAGTTTTTGGGGTAGAAATATGAAATTGAAAACTTGCTTCAAATCTAAAATTCATATTTCAGCACATATTCACACAGAACCTTGACTGCACATGGTATTTACAGTATGAGACATTTGTCATGGAAATCAGATGTTCTTTTTTGGGAATTATAAATGTTCATATCCTCTTTTGTGCCAGTTTTACATTCCAAATGTTTGCCGGTTATTGAAGGATGACTTGAGAACAATTTGATCTTAAGCTGGAGCTCACAAAGGAGAACTATACTTCCAAATCTGATGGGAAAGAAATCAAAGAGAAACATTAGACATGAAAGGTGAAACAATCATTTTTTTTTTTTTTTTTTTTTTTTTGGTCTGGACGATTTGAGTGCCTCACATTGTTTTCCAGAATTAGACTCACAAACCTGACACCAAATGAGATTAGAAAGAGTTCCCCTTGCAGCGGACATTCCATATCCTCTGCTTTTGGCAAGTTTTAAGTGGGTTAAGTTGCTCTTGGGGAAAGCCTGACTTTGTCAGCTAGACATTGAATTGTCACAAATTTGAAAGCCACTTTGAAAAATTGATGATTACATCAGAGTAGTTTGGCAAGACTTTGTTTGGCCTGTGAGGATAGCCAAGATGAGAGGAACCAAAACTTGTTCTTGTGCCAGAGAGGTCAAGGGTCATGCCTTGTAAACTGTGGGGGAGAAGTGGTCCAGGTGAACTCCTGATTTAGGAATCACTGTAAGGTTTCCAAACTTCCTTGTGACTGTTTGCTTGTCAGTCATTCTGTCACCTGTCACTGGTGTTGCCCTGGCAAACAAAGTTTCACACTTTTTGATTGGCTTCATCTTCTAAGCTTGGCAAACAGGACAATTTTAATCTGTCTGACAAATATTTTGATCATTGGTGGCTGCTATTTCTAGATTTGAACTCTACAAACTTGTAAATCCTGGTTTATGTACATTTGAAAATGGCATATTCCACTACTCCTACAATACTTTCTTTCATAGCACTATAAGTACCCCACACTTTAGTGGTTTTTGTGAGGGACACAAGTATTTCTTCTCTTTTCTATTTTTTCCCCCTAAAATTATAGCAAATATTCTGCTCTCGTTGTGATGAAATCATAACTTTACAATGTCAATTACTTGCAAAGATGAATTTCGAAATACCTTGTGCTTACGATGTACAGGAGCTATGTAATTCCACAGGGAGCCTATTTCTGTCTATAGCCTTCTCTGTGACGTTCAAATTTGGGCTGATACTGTCCAAGCATGCACACAATCTGACCACGAGATACAGAAGTAGTTATGATCGACAGCTTTTGAAAAGGAGAAGAATTTAGGGTGATATCTGGTCCCCGTTTTATCAAAAGATAAAATCGATTTTAAAGGGGAAGGCTAGTAACTGATCAGTGGGAATCAGTGGAAATGCTGGGAGATGATTGTTCCAATCCTTATGGGATTCATTCAAGAGTTCATTGTATATCTATTGTTGTGTGAAAATGATTTGCTTCAGAATGGTCTCATATTCAAGTAATGTGCAGTTTAATGCTTCCAGGTTAGCGTCCCTGGTCAGTGACGGAGCATTAATCTGCACATTACTTGAATATAAGACCGTTCTGAAGCAAATCATTTTCACACAACAATAGATATACAATGAACTCTTGAATGAATCCCATAAGGATTGGAACAATCATCTCCCAGCATTTCCACTGATTCCCACTGATCAGTTACTAGCCTTCCCCTTTAAATTTCGTTACCACACAGGCTGCCATAGACTTACAGTTGAAATCAACTATATAATCAATTTTAACTCTTCATAAAACAGGGCCCAGGTCTGTAGTGTTTT
This sequence comes from Diadema antillarum, assembly GCF_040938485.1. NCBI lineage: Eukaryota > Metazoa > Echinodermata > Echinoidea > Diadematoida > Diadematidae > Diadema > Diadema antillarum. Next base: position 170,588 of record NW_027271903.1, read on the forward strand.
CACTAATTTATGAATTGCGTTAATATCTGCTGATGCCTAGATGATTGAGTTATCTTTGCTTTGTTTACATATTTGTTTGTTTGTTTGTCTGTTTGTTTGTTGACAGGTGAGAGACTGGGTCAAGAATGAAGGAAACAGGAAGTTAAAACTTCTGGAAGACACATCCCCCGATTCACTGACCTCAGTGGTCAACATACAGAAGGACTTTGAGAAATTCTACTTCAATGCAGTGGTAGGTCTTAGCATTGAAAGTATAGGTGTGGTACTATTTTTTTTCATGTAACTTGAGGATGATACTAATTGTGTATGTTTGTTTCCTTGGTGTTAAGTCATATTCACTCTGGCCTTTTGCTGGTATGAGTGACTCTTTAGTACAAGCTGACAGTAATAACAGAAACGCTCCATTATTAAAGATCAGCCATTTTATTCAGAGTCCTTGATGAAATGCTCAAGCCAACTTTGATTGTGGTCAAATATAATGTCTTTATTGAAGGCCATTCTCACAGTGTTGAGATAATTATAATCTGAAGAGTAGAGATGCTAATTGTTAAAATCCTAATTTCATCAACAATTACATGATTTGTCAGATTAGGACGGTACTGATATATTTCAGGGTGAAACTGGGGTATTGGGTATTTTAAAACAGGTAAGATTTTGTGTTTTGTCATGGTCAAAAACAGGCATAGGAATGGTGTTTATTGTATTGGTAAAATCTGTCTAGAAAAATCTACCAAATAAAAGTCTTCTTAAAATTGTTTGGCTTCATCGCGTTAATCCAAACACTCAATACCCAATGAGGCCTTGAGAATGACTCACAAGTTTTTTATGCTTTGACTCATTGTGCCCAAACAACAACTTCCTTTGTTTGGTGAAAAAAAACTCATTTTCTAGGTTTCACATGTCTTTGTATGCTGGGTATGCCAAAACACGTTTCCCAATCGGATAGATGGTAATAACTTGTGATCTTGGAGCGTGAAATTGTAACCACCACTCCTAGATTAAATCCATAAAACAACCTGCCAGCTTGGTCATCGAATTACAATCAAAAAAAAAGAAAAAAAAGAAGAAAACAGACAGAATTCTTAATGTGATGGTGTACGCATTTTCAGTTTCACATTTGATAGCACAAAGTGAAGCAAATGAGAAAAAAATCTCACATACGTACACACAGAAAAACAATTGATGAATAATTGCATGATGTGATAAGAATCTCTTGAAATTGAATGACAAATGGAATTTCTGAAGCATGTCATGAAAGAAAATCTTTGCACTTCAGGGAAATTTCAGGACAGAAGTGAGTTGTGTTTTTGGAAAAAAATTAATGCCGATGAGTAATGATATAAGAATTTGTGTTATCATATTGGTGACTGCAATGCACATTCAGTCTTTATAATGTCCTGTATTCAATAACCTATACAGCAAGTCAGTTATAATACATTGATATTGGGATGCTGAATGTATAAAAGACATGTAACATGTAGAGACCAATAACTTTCATTTGTGTTGGTGATTATTTGTGATAGAAACACATCGGCCGAGGGGAGGATGTCCTGGAAGAGATCCATGTGCTCTCTGAGAAGATGGGCCGGGATGGGGCCGGGGCACCCGCCCACATCGCGGACCTCAAGGAAGAGTTAACAACCTTCACCCAGAGCCTAGAGATGCGGAGGAAGAAGATCGATGAGGCCGTCTGGCTCTTCACGATGCTAGACAAGGTTTGTTCGACACAGCACTGGATGAGATGTTACAAATGTCACAATCAAATTCGTAGAGAATGTTTACATCAACAGATATGCTTGTTTGGTCAACCCTTTCTAGAGCACTTTGATATAAAATGCCATGGACAATTCATATAAGCAGCTTGAGGATTGTGTTGAGAGTGTTCTGTGATTTTCTGTGCATAAATTCCCTGCAACAAAAACAAATAAACAAACAAACAATCTGGCCTATACATCCTGGTCCTGTATTAACCCGTTGAGGACGAGTCCTGAGTATACTCGGGCCAGTGCCTATGGGAAATGAGTGTTGTAGCAAAATCAGTCTGTCCTCAATGGGTAAAGTATGTCCTATGTCAGGAAATTAAGTATGTTGATATCAGTATGCACCAGATAAAACCAGTTTGTTCAAACCTTTTTGATTACATAATGAGAGATTAGTTAGCGATAACGTGACACTCTAGTCAACATAAGTAGGTGAAAGGTCGCATCCCAGTCCTCAAAATCTCCATTGCCAGTGCTAAAGCAGTGCACTTGTACCTACTGAAGTGAGGTAGAATGTGATGTGGTGCATGCAGTTATTTAGTGGATGGTGTGAGGCACTAAATACAGTGTAGCTTTAGAAGTTGCACAACATTTCATCGGGACCCAAGTTGTTTGTGAACATCAGTTATTTCATCTACTACGTCTATTGCACAGAATAATAAATGAAGGATTAATATGACAGGAATGAGAGAAGGAGCGAAGAGGAAAGATAATAGAGAAAAATCGAAGAGAGAGAGGGAGAGAAAGAAAGAGGCAAATTATGAAGAAAATGGAAGGATAAAACAGATTTGTAGATGGATAAAACAGGTAGATAGATGGCCAAACTTGAATCCATATTTCTGATTATGCCATGAAAGAAATAACAACAACAGAGATTAGCTAGTTATTATGTGAATCAAGTGAGTGTGTTTGTATTTAGATAAGTTGTAGTGGTTCACCTCTCCTACAGTAGTTACGTTCAGACGGCAGGCCCTAACCTCGAGGTTAGGAAACCTCGAGGTTTAGCTCTTGCCCCCTAACTACGACGTGTGTCCACACGACGAATCTTAACCTCGAGGTTACGAAACCTCGAGGTTAAGCTTCTGCCCCCCCCCCCCATAACTACGAGTGGGTCCCACTCGATGTTAAAACCACAAAACCGGAAGTTTCAGCCCACACTGCTAACAAGGCGTCTATTTATTCTTTAGTCCAACCCTGTCGGACTCACTTACACTGCAGAGATAGCACTGCACTGATGACTTTATGCCTTTATGAAGATATTTGTCGAAAACATTTTTTTTTTTTTTTTTAGCGTCGGAAAAGAATATAGAATACAGTAGCGAGTTTGACGTGTTCAGTTTCAGAGATCAAGCGCATGGGAAGAAAAGATGATGTTGTTGTGTCGTGCGTCATAGGTTTTTCACGTGTAGTGTATTTGTGGTGTACGTTTGGGAGGTTGACCCGGAAGCAGAGGGAAATTGTGGGGGCTGGAGTTTACGGCGAGGTCACTCTTAACTTCGAGTTCGTTGTTTTTTGTGTCCACACAGTGCTTAACTATGAGTGGGGACCCCCCGCGGCTCGTGGTTAGAGCGCTAACCATAAGATTTCTCGTGGCTCGAAACATCGAGCAAACCTCGAGGTTTGCTAACTACGAGTGCGTCTTCACGGTCCCTAACTACAAGCTCTAACCTCGAAGTTTCCTAACTTCGAGGTTAAGGGCTCCCGTCTGAACGTAACTAGTGTAAACTATAATTCCGTCATAAACATATACCAGCAAGAGTTTCTTTCATCTCCCGTACAGTTTTATGTGCCTCTTGTATCTCTCCCTCTCTATCTGCCTATCTCTCTCTCTTCCCCTCCTGCTCACCCTGCACCTTTTGAACAATAGTCTCAAAGTGACTCACGGTCCCAGACGTAATTGCTTAGTCCTCTTATCTTACAATGCATCAGCCTTCCCTAGACTCGGTGATTAGAAGGGTACTTAAACTTGACTCACTCTATTACGTAATCCCAAACAGACTGTGAAGATAGCCTAGTGACTTCTTTTCAGAATCAAAAGGAGAAACCCTCCAGATCAAGTGTATACCATACTAAATACAAGGATTATTCACACTAGATTTTAGTTGGTATATACCTCCTCAAGGAAGGCTAAGGGAAGGATGTGTAGGTGAAGGTGATGCTACATTTATACATTTTTCAGCTGATAAACTTTTGAATTTAGTATGTTACAATTTGAAATCATAATAGGAAGTAATGTTAATTGTTATATTTGTGACCCTGCACCTCAAAACAAACAAAAAGTCACCAAACATGAATTTTTAGTTAAGACCATATTCTGAAAGAGCAGACTTTAAGCTTTAAAATGATGTATAACTCAAATCAAATGGACTCTCCTAACCTATCTAAATATTGGAAAGAAAGCACAAACTCAAGAAAAGTGTGAACTGAGAAAAGAGGCTCTGAAGTACAGTGTCTATTCAAGCGCTTAATCATTACCAAACCGTGCTGGCTGTGCGATGAATGGGACAAAAAACAGGAAGTAAACCACCAGAGTAATAACAATGAAGAGATTATCCGATTAAACTGAAATTGAGCATGCCTCATTAACACATTCTGTCCATAATTAATGCCAACTTTCAAATCAGTAGCCTTATCCTTTCAAAAGTTATTAGAGTTGAAAGTGAAGAGTGTGGACAATGTTTTTCAGAAATGTAAAAGGGATTCTAAAGACACACCTAATCACACTATTCTACCAAAAATGTTCGAGATAAACTGCTAAAAAAACGCACTTTCCTGCCCGTTTTATGATACAAAATTTTAGCATAATGTAAAAGAAGACCCGCTCTTTCAGAAAATATGAAAAAGTCAAGTTCGGCTAGGTTGACCCATTTCACTTATTTTCAGTCCTCACGCAAAATCAGTGTGTGCAACTTTATGTTCGTTTTGAGGTGCACTCTTACATTTGATCTAGAGTAAATCTAATAACTTCTGGTAATGTTTTATAGAGAAATCAGAAGGTTTATCTTTATTTGTCCTCAAAAGTCACACCCTGTTGTTAGCATACATTGGACTAGATTTTAGATAACAATTGACAATAAAAAAGCAGAAAGAATGCATATCATCAAATAATTTCTGAGAAAAAAAAAATTTAAAAAAGATGAGAAAATGAACCTCATATGAGATTACAGCTGCCAAGGTTGACCAAGCCTGAACTTGGAAATGATGTAATATTCTGCTTTTTATAATTTTATGGGCAATGTTATTACTCATCACATGTTGAAAGACTCCAAGCCCTGTCTCTGAAGGCAATATGGTGTGAAGGCAACATGGTGTATGGTAATCTTCCAGAATGCTAATGATTTGATTCTCCTAAAATGTTACAAGAACCATCTTAAGATGTCAGCTTCACCCAACATTCTGTCTATAAATCAGCCCTCCCTACTGTGACTTCTTTTCTTTAAACAGCACCTCTGTGGATTTCTCTACTTCATGCAAAGATCTCTGTTAATTCAGTTGTTAGAATAATTTGAACAGTCAGTAGGAAACCAAGTATTGATATCTCTCTTCTTTCCAGTAGGTTTATATTTCAAGAACAATTTATGCATGCAAGTGCATAGTAAATGCAGTTATATGATATACTTCACAATCCTGTAATATTTTCCTGTCTGACAAGAGTAAAACCATGAGGTAAAGTGAGGTAAACGGGCTTTCCACCAGAGTAGGTAAGGCTTGTCTATAACTTCCTCCGCTGTAAGACAAGCATTCTTAGGTCTTCAATAGATGTATAGCACTTTGTGGTTTCTGATCCTAGCTAATGGCCAAGCTTTTATGAAGACCAACTAACCTTGAAGTTGGGTCTTTACGAGATCCAGACTGCCCCCAATTTGGTGCCATTGATGGTACCAGGAACTCTGTCTAGGCTCCAAGATGAAGACCAAAGGGGCAGCTTTGTGAGCTTTTCATCTTAATTACCCCCCTTTGATGTGGCTTCCTTCTCTAAGATGAAAGAGAGTTCTCTATTACACAGAGTCAACAGTGCATTAACTGATAGCACCTATAAAAGGCATTGACTGTTGACTGTTAGACAGCCTTCCAGGACTAGAGGGACCACAAGACCTGTTAATAATGGGGTTAATGAACTTACTGTCCACCGGAAGAAACTTGGTTGGGATGGTATTCATGGTGGATTGGCTATACTCAACTAACTTGGAGCAGATTCTTTACACTTCACTTCGTTGACGAGCATTGATGTAGATGTTACAATCATCGAGTGATATCATTAAAGAAATACAAGTAGCTTAGTTAGCACTCTTAGTTGTGATGAAAGTTGCTGATATGCAATTGTTTTCAATAGTTAAACATTTTTTTTCTTGGTTTATCACACTCCGTGTGCCGTTCTACATACCTGGGAGGTTTACCTGAGAGCAAAGGTTTTGCACCTAGCACAAGATATATACTTGAATTACGTAAATTATATACCAAATAACTTATGGATACTCTTTACAGTAAGACTTACTGTGAGAGAGATACATGTAGAATTGAATATATAAAGACAAAAACATTGATATGAACAGAATGCATTCATTCAATATCAATTCTTGTAGAACAGATAGCTGATTTAAATTATAGAAAAATGTTTTGTTTATTTGTTTGTTTGCTTGGTTTGCTTGTTGTGGGAATAATTTCGTGTAAAATCACAAAGGAAGAGTTAGAATAACAACAACTACAGAATCTGTCGTGGTATTTCATGCATTAAATTACTAGCTGGGAAAGGAAAAGAGAAAGAAACGAAGGGTAAAGACACATGACTGACTTTCTGAATGACATCCTCTGTATGATGGCCATGTCTTCAAGTAGACTGGAACATTATTGAACATTTGGCCTCAAATCGTGGTTTGTGGCTAGACCAGGCCTTGGATAGCCAGGGGAGAGATGTGACGTGTGAGTTCCTTCTTTGTCAGATGTCAGTGGAGGAAATATTTGTGGCTTGAAGTTACTATTTATATGTGGGCGATCACAGTCAAATTTGCGCACTGAGGTAGCTGTTACTATGAGGAGTTTGTTGGGTTTTTTTTTTCTGAGTGGTTTCTCAAATGATAGGACAAACTTCAAATTTAGAGTTGGGGGTCATTTTCAGTGCAGATCCATATTGGATGAAGTAAGGCTTCTTTTCTCACTTTTTTGCATATTTCTTTTGATTGTCACAGTGTTTCTTGTATTTTTTGACTAATAGTACTATTAGACTTACTGATATAAGTTTCAAATGAGGTATCCAAGACCAAGAAATAAAAGTAGATTAAATGATGCACCACATTCCTATTTGATAACTGCTTTGACTGCATGTATTTAAAATGCTAGGGTTTAGGCAATAAAACAATTTCAGTAAGTTTCTCTAGGCAGAAATTTACAAACAATACTTGATGGCAAAATGTAAACTAATAAATGAATATCCTGCTATTGCCCTACATTTCATTCATGGTTAATCATGAATATTCAGTCACAAAAATAAGGAAAAGGACCAAACAGGGAAAGAGTTTTTAAGCCATTTTGTAGGCCAGTTTGCGGACTGTCCTGTTGATATCTATCAATAGACCAATCTCACAGCCAGTGGGGATGGTGTATGGTGTGCACATGTGACCGGTAGTGGGTGGAAACCATACCAACTAGAGATCAATAGAGGAACTCTTCTGGTGGATGCCTCTTTTATTTCTGGTTCCCTCACTCTGTCTAGAGTCTCTGTCTAGAGCCAGGATTGAAAAACAAGAGTCACACTGGGTGCACATTCTCACACATGTATGCCTTTCATGGCAGCAAGCATACTGTCTATTACAGTAGTGTACTGCCTTTGCACATGTTTGGTGTGATCACCAAAAGAAGAGACAAAATTCATGGCACATCCGTGAAATCTTTGTTTGCATTTTTGGAGGTCGAAACCCTGAAACAAAAGAGAATTCCTGGAGTGATTTGGAGTGTTGAAAAATGCTATTATTTGGAGTGATGGTTTTTGTGGCAAGATTGTCACGGGGGAATTTTACTCATGGAGTGAATCACAGTCACAAAATGTTTCATTTTTATTTCAATCGAGTAGAAAAGGCAATTTGCTTCCTGTATCTTCATTTGTATTAACTTTATATGGGAGAGACAATATTCAATGTCTCCACATAGCTATCAGCAACTTCTTCATCAGTGCCTTCCTATTTTCAATCTCTTTATTGCTTTCTAGTCATTAGGAAATTACAAACATTGTAAGAAAATTTCTGTCTTTAGTATAAGAAATTCACTTGAGTGATGACACCATGGTCTACATACATATCACATTGTGACAAAGCCTCTCTCTTAGATCTGGTCATAATGTCAACCTCAGCACCCAGTAACTTTTGACTCATATCAAACATTGACCAATGTCCAGGTAAGATGGGTACATAGAGCGTCCATCTACCTGCTTGATAGCAGGTAATTGTGTTGGCCAGTGGGATTATATTGGGGATTATAGAGGGGGTAATAAACCCAGGGAGAAAGGCACCCCCTTCAAATCATGTGAGTAAGCTTGGCTTAGCTAGAAGAGGGCTCTTTATTTCAGTTTAGTCTGTTAGAGGACTAGTCTTTAGATTTTAGACCTGTTCTCTATTCCCTTATCGATTTTTCATCTACATGTAACACACATAACTTATTATTTTTTTTCAAGCAAAAGTTGGGGGAGTTGATATATTTGAATCATGCAGTAGACGATTGCAAATGCATGTTTTTCTGTTTTCATTTGGGAATTCTGCTTGTTTTAAGACTCTCTCTGCAACTTCCTGTACTGCTGTGTTATGATAAGGGGTCTTGAACCAGACTATGTAATGCTGGAGTGTAAATGAGCTGCTTATGGTGTGTGGTCAGTAGGCTTTGTTATGGAGAATGACCCTTGTATCATTTGGATGAAAACTTGGGTGAAGGGGTGAAGCCTCTTGTGGGGGCTTCTCAAAATGGATACCAACTTGAAGCTGTGCAGGACTGTAGAAGACTTGGGGAATATGGTAAGGATGCTGTATTGGTCTTTAGAGGATTTTTATTTTAAAAAATTATTCCTCTCATATTCACAAGTATGAATTTGTGACTATAGTCTGTAATAACATTTTCTCTCTGGGAAAGATTGTGTGGAACGAGGTACAAATCATTGTTCGAAATGTTCAAGAACTTGAATAGATTAACCACATATTCATTTTCCTCCATATAGCCCATCTGTCTTTTTTAGCAGGAACTATTTCAAAGAAAAATAAAACACATATATATATATATTGTGTGTGTGATGAGACAAGGGTAATATAATGATGCTCAGAGATTATTAGATTCTTACTGTTTACTCTCAATCTCTGTCTACATCACAGGCCTACGAGTGGTCGCTAGGAGGAATGAAATTTGTTGCTATGCTGGGCATCGAAGAGACAAGTAACCGGGAGCGATGTCGCATCCATCTCTGCACTCTAGAGAAATACCTGCGGGAGAACCCAGTGGTCACAGAAAAAGAATTTGCTCGCATGCTCCAACTTGCCAAGACGCTGGACAAAGGAAAGTGTATACAGCAGTGTGAGTTTGCCCAGCGTCGTTGCCGGGAGACGTACGGCATGATTCAGAAACGCATGGATCAGCTTCGGAACATTCTACTGAACCCCCGCTTCGGCTCTCAGAATGCGACATCGGATGGCAGTGGTGTCCGTATGAGGAGAGCAACATCAGACATTTCAAGGAGACCGTTGTCGAACTCACAGACCAAAGCTGTTCAGCCCATGAGGATTGAGGAGGGAGTCGAACAAGAAAAGACAATGTCTGAGTCAAAAGTCCCTCAGGAGAAGGTCGTTGAAGAAGTGAGTGTCTCGCAAGAGAAAGTAGCAGGAACCCTAAATGTTGCCCAGGAAATCTTACGCAAGGGACCCAAGACAACTCAAACAAAACACCAACGGGATTCCATGCACAGTAACGGATCCGTGGACTCCGGTATTTCTGTAGGAGATAAAGCATCCGAAAGGATAGCTGCAGCCGCTGGGGTTGCAGCGCCCTCAATCGCATCACAACCAAATAGTGCAACGGACGATGGTGTTGCTGTGACACGCCATCCGTCAAGGACACCTAAAGCCATCCAGCCAATCAGTGAGCTGGAGCCAATTCCGAGTCAGACGGAGGTGAAGCAAACCACTAGCCTTGAGAGGCTTGATGAGGGCTTTGAGGAGCGGGTGGAAGGTGAGAGGGGCGAGGAGACCACCAGTGGGGACAGCAACGCCCCCAGCAGCCAGGAGACACAGGCTGTGGAGGAGGCGGTTACCAAGGAGACGGAAAACAGAATCAAAGAGGACTTCCTCTCAGATGAAGACACAGAACAAGTAAGTAGTTGCATCTCAGTCAGCTTGGTTTCACAATCCCACCACAAGGTGCCCTGTCTATATGATTTGTTTCTGTGAATGATGACGAATAGCATGAATGCAAAAGAAGGTAGAAGTCTTTTATGGCTAAGCCTTTCTCCCACTGTGTAAAGCCAAGGTTGTTCTGGCCTATTCGTCACCCCGCCTGAAAGCACCCAGTACATTCATGTACATTGTATTTACCTGGAGACTGCGGAAAAACACAGGATGAAAGCTGTATCAACAGTTGTCAATACAAGGACATTCCTCGAGGCACTGAATAGGAAGTCATTCAAGAGTAATGGCTAAGTAATCAAGGTGGTGGAAAGGGGAGAATCTTATGTCGCCTTCATGTTTGTCCTCATGATCCCTGTCCTCCTAGAGATAAAGCTTACCTTGGTAGATTATTGTGGACATTTCTAGTCTTCTATGCAGTTAATCATGTATTTCATGTGTGTAAGATGTATTTTTAGAGTACAATTTGCCTGCAGGGTTTAAATTTCTCTCTTGGAACAGTGTTGGGAGATCTATTTTACCGATGACAATAAAATGACATTGATTTGACATTCTCTTTGTTCTGTCACTGAAATGCAAAAGAGATGTGGAAACATCACATTGAGAGTCACTGTAAAGAGTCAAAGTAACTCAAGATTATTTATGTTCATTTTTTCCATGTACACTATATACCAGGTTGAGAATACACAAGGTTGAGCACCTTGAGCACTTTTGAGTGGATATATTGCATGTTATAAATGTCTGTACAATGTATTACTATCAATAGCCACCACAGCAACCATTTTATCTATGAATATATTAATATTTTCACAGATTACAAACTGTCTATTTTCAAGGTAGAAATTCATATTTGTGAAGAAAGCATGTCAAAAATAGTCCTTTACTGTTTGAAATGTCAATATTTTATGAAGGGTATCAAATTTTACATAAATGATGTTGAACAAGCAATTTTTCTTCTATTTCCTTTATATGCAACACATAACAATACTCAATGCAATGTGTGAGCCCATCAACTCTAGTTCCAATTAGACTAGAATGTACATTGTATTCCCAGTGACTAAAATAAGGGCTGAAAACTCAGACACCAAATCTCTTCCTGTGGTCATATTAGCAGACGCAGTGGTCACCGCTGGATGCCAACCGTCACATCCGCCGCTCCATCTGCCTGGCAGACAACCCTCTCAAGCTGGAGGCGGAGACAGTTGCCAAGCAACACCCCAGTTATCGCAGACTCCTCCTCATTATTGATGAGGTCATCCAAACAGAGCAGGACTATGTCCTGGCTCTCAAATATATTCTGGAGGTAAGAAACATATATTTGTAAATGTAAGATATATCACCATGTGATACTGACTGCAAGTAGGTTAAGAATGGGGAGAAGTAATACCCCCCCCCCCCAAAAAAAAGGAAAAAAGATGGAAGTGCCCCTTTCTCATTCAACAGCGTAATTATATCGACACAGTGACATACTAGAGTGGAGCTACGTCCAAGATGTGCAGTCAAACTGTATATTTGCATATCATCCAGGAGAGAAAGTATCTTCCAAATAATATTCTGGTCACAAGATGGCGCTAGAGCGGGACTGATGTCATGTGATGATGCATAGTGGCAAGCTGGCAGTTTTTACCCTTGTGTGGAGCACAGAAAGTGCGTATCTCCCTGTGTCGATGTGTACGTGTGTGTGTGTGTGTGTAAGTGTGTGTTTATATGGGTGTACTGACACATAGTGATATATACTCCCTGGGACATGAATATTCATTAATCTTGCTTTTTTTGATACATCCTAGTTTTAATGTTGAGTTTAGGGATTAATGTTGGTGTATTCCTGAAGTGCTTAAAGTCAAAATACAGATTAGTGAAACATTGATTAATCTTTCACTTCTTGCTCCAGTTGCAAGAGATTTTGACTTGTCTTACACTGCAAGTGACACTGACTTGATTCCAGTGATTACCTTGTATGTCTTTACCATTGTATATAGCAAATCTCATTCTTGAATTATGTTTTTGAGAACATGAGTTATGCATTAAAAGAATTTGAAGTCTGTGGAAATGAGTGCAAACTAACAGACTTTTGCCCTATATTCAAATTTGAATGGTATAGAAAGTTGATTTGTATCAACGAGTTTTTCTTCATTGGGAAAAATAAACCTGAAATGTTTCACAGTGGGACTTCCAAGTGGCCAAAGTTAAGAAGCACTCCAAGTAAATAATTAAGGTCCAAGCTTAGTAGTAAATCTTTCACATTCCATAATTTGTCATTTTAGAAGAGAGATGTTACACACAAATAATAATGGTAAAGAAAAGACTGATAACAATGATACTAACAATTATGATGACAGTAATGATAATGATAATGATAATGAAAATAGTGATAATGATAATGAAAATAAAATGATAATGATAATGATAATGAAAATAATGAAAATAATGATAATGATATCAAAGATAATGATAATGAAAATAATGATAATGATAATAAAGATAATGATAATGAAAATAATGATAATGATAATAATGATAATGATAATGATGATAATGATAATGATAATGATCATGATGATAATACTCATCACAATCATCGTCATTATCAGAGCGCAATGAATGAGAAAGACTATTTTTGTACGGTGAAGTACCACAGCTCTCACTAGCACTCACATATAATTTCTCATCCCTCCTCGCATCCATCAGAACTATGTAACCGAGATGGACAGGGAGGACATCCCCCAGGCCCTCAGGGGCAAACGCAGCATCGTCTTTGGCAACCTGGAGAAAATCTACCTCTTCCACCAGCGAGTCTTCCTAAGGGAGCTCAAGGGGTGCATGAACACACCCCTCCAAGTCGGCCAGTGTTTCCTCAAACATGTAGGTGGAGATAGAGTGATGTCAAACTCTAAGTCTTGGCCTCATTAGCATCTTGGTCACATGTGAAGCTGTCTGCAAATGCCACGACTTTGTAGCTGTAAAAATTCATAAAAGCACATCCTGTGACTGAAACTGTCTATGTCTATAGATACATGTATATGTGTCTGTATGTGTAGTTTGTGTTGTTTTTTCTTGTCTTCTTTCTGAGACATCACTTGAAGCTAGACTAGATTCTTTATGTATCATTCCTAAGAAACTGATTAGATACCTTTTGTATAAAGTTGTATTGTTAGCATGAAAGTGATGACATGTTTAGTGTTTTAGAATCTTCGAGGATAAAACAATTCTTCTGATTCAGTAAGATGAATAAACTGATGTCAGGTAATAAAATCTTTGTCCTCCGTTTCACTGCCTACAATATCATCAGTGTATCGTTGAAATACTCTTATTGATGGACAGTGCATGTAAGAATATGAAACTATTTGGATATATTCTCCTTTTTCTCCTTCAAAAGTTAATTATTCATCCTGTGATGTAATTCTCTTGTATTTCAACAGAGACAAGACTTTGGTCTCTATGCTCTGTACAATATGAACAAACCAAGGTCGGACAAGCTCTTGGCAGAATTTGGAATGTTCTTCAGGGTAAGTTGATGGATGATATGACATGAAATTAACGAGATGTTTTGTGATAAAATGCACATAAAATTTCACCAGGGAATGCATTCCTTGGTTTCAGGTTATGGAGATAGAATAAAGGAGAGTATTTGTGATACAGTTGATGCTGACCAAAAGCAAACAAAAAGTAATGAGTAAAACTAGTTAACCTCTTTCAATTTCACTCCTGGTATCTTATATTTCATGGCTTTATGTTTCCAACTCCCCACTAAGATGCTAAACAAACCTATGATCCTCATAAAATATTGATTTCTAGTAAATATATAAACCATCTTAGAATCAAAGCAAGAGAGAGAAAAAAATGTTGGTCTCCTTGCAGTGTAGCTTTTTGACTTGGGGAAAAAGATTAATCTGTGTTCTATGTGAATCATCATATATTGGTTGTGACCTTAACTCCTATTGTAATTTGAGATCCTGCATAATTCTTTGCAAGAAACTCCCCATCATGACATTCTTTTGGATGTGTTTGATCAGAAAATGGCAAGGTGGTATTAGCACTTAGCTATGCAAAATCCATTCTTCCTAAGATGTAGACTTATCTCTGCCCCTGTATGACCACCAGCACCTTGCTCCAAGAAGCCTCTCTAGGCCTCCTGATGCTAGAGATACACTAAGTGAGGCATTCTTAATCAGAAGATCAGAGGGTGAGGATTAACATCCATCTGGGGGTATGTCCCCAGTGTGGATTCCAGGGTGAGATTTAGGCCATTTCTGGTTGGAGGGGATTTCTGACCTCCAAACTAATTGAACTCTAAGAAATGACTCCTTACATTTACAAAGGTTTTTTAGTAGCATATCTGGAGGTGTTTAGAAGAGGTCTAATCATGGGTAGATGAGTAGGCAAACATTGCGTGAAGCTGGGGGGGGGGGGGGGGGGGGGGGGAGGGGGGAGTAGGGAGAGGAGGAGGTGGAGGAAGAGATATGAATATAATGTAGGCTGTGCTTCCCTTTAGGTGCTACCACGACCCTAGTGTGTCTGACAATGCTTTTCAAGTGCTTGTGTATGTGCAACTGTGTGTCCTGTAGATAATTGCAGCTTTAATTGCCCACAAGGTGACGAGTATGAGCGCATGAATGTATTTGTGAGTGAATGCACAAAAGGTTAGATATTACCCCATCCTTCTATGATTTTTGCCTGAACATGATATGCAAGACTCATTTGCATGCTTCCATTTACACTCAGAGAGTTGCAGGGGGTTAAGTATTGAGGATCGTTATCAAGATTCTTTCCCTTTCTTACAGAGTAAGCAGCGACGCCTGGGAGACAACATGGATCTAGCTAGCTACCTGCTGAAGCCAGTTCAGAGACTAGGGAAGTACGCCTTGCTTCTGAGGGATCTCATCAGGCAGTGTCGGACACAGGATCAGGAGCAGCAGGCCCTCAAGGTCAGATTCAGGACAGCCATCTTTTGTCCTTTATATCTATTATTTCTAATCTTCCTACATCTCCTGCCCCTGCACATATCAAGGCATTCTCATCCTTTTGTACAACTTACCATCATATTCTTCATTCATTTTGTACATCACGTGACATCACAAACTGTGATAGTCTTCTCATCTTGCGATGACTGCACCAAAATTTTGAAAATGTATAACTGTTAAAGGGATTGCCTGATTTTCCTCAAACTTTGCTGATGTGTTCTATCAATATTGATTGCTGCATTCACTCAATCCACATGTATATTTAGGTTTCATTCCCCTTTAATCTATCTTCTCTCTCTCTCTCTTTTTTTTTTTTTTTTGGGGGGGGGGATATCACTCAAGGACATGTCATTAATTTCTCATTGAATAAGTTTGACATTCCAGAATAAAATGTTAGTTGTATGAATTCATCATATTTCGCTGTTTTGTTGTTAGCTGTTTTGTTTGTTTAGCATGATATGATAATAGGAATTTATATTGCGCTAAATCCACTCTGTAGAGAGCTCAAAGTGCAGTATCCCTTGTGTTATCCCCTACAATAAACACAATGGCTACTTCAAAATAATTTGTATTTTCGTATGAGGCTCTTTCCTATTTCCCTCTATTTTAGAATGTTCGCTCATTTTGTTTTCAAAGTTGGCTGCTATTTCCACTGTATCCAGAGTGCCTGCATAGAAGACATTGCCATCAGCTGTTTGTGCATTGAGAGAAATCAGCTGTGAATTAATATTCAAACACTCAATGTGGTGGCTGATGAAATTTGTATTTAACCAAGATTGTTGAGATATAGGCAGGGATAAAAATGAGAACTTAAAGAGAGTCTGGAATTTGCACTGTTATGAATTGTATCAAAGATAAATCAGTTTTTGTCTTGATTATTCTTTCCAGGCGGCAGAAGAAATGATTGAGTTCCAGATGAGACATGGAAATGACCTTCTTGCCATGGATTCCTTGCAGGATTGTGATGTAAGTTAAACTCTGTTCATTTTTTAAATAAAATATAAAACTCGATTACTCATTTGCAGATTGTGAATGCAGTTTATGATACGCGTTCACATTTGACCATTTCATGGCCTCTCGTCACCAAATAGTAAAAGAAAATGATGTGTTGAAAGGAACCAGATGCGTAGTGTTATCATAACTTGTCATTCTCATTTGCATATCAAATGGTAGCATTACCTGTAATTTTGAAAAAGACACAATTTTCCAAAGAATTTACATTTCATATGATAGACTTTATAGTGTGTTCATCTATGTGGTATTTGATGAAGGGGCATAAAAACTTGATTTCACTCACAAACAAAAAAGGATACTACCTAGTCATTCAGTCATCCCCCCCCCCAAAAAAAAAAGCCCACCCCAAACAAACAAACAAACAAACAAACAAACATATAAATGAAAATGTGTACATGATATATGTCATTCATAATGTCTCATAATCGTGTCTTGATTTTATTGCCATTGTAGTTATGTCTGGTTGTTCATTAGCACTTGCCTTTACATTATTTTTTTTTTTTATTGTATTCTAGACATACTTTTGTATTGATTCAAACATACTCTGATATGATGCTTTTTTGTTCTTTGTCCACTAATTGTGAAATTTATTTTGTAGAAAATCTTGAAATTGGAAGGAGTACTTATTTGAATTATTAAAATGTGTTTGTCTATGTGGTTTAGATGTTGTCTTTATCTATTTACACATCTGTGTATGTATCTTTCATTCTGTACAATCATTTTCGACAATCTGTAAATTAATTTATTTTGTCTATTATTTTGTATATCTCTGGGTATATCTTATGTGTATCCATTCATCTGTCCATTCATTGATGTATCTATCTAGCTATCTATCTGTGTAGAATTAATGCTGACTTGAACAAAACTTTGATCATTAAATCATATGCTGATTTTAAAAAAAGAAATAGGTGCCACTGCAGTGTTTTGATAACTTTGGAAGGTTCTGCTTTGCAGTTCTTTACTCACCTGTACTTTATCTAGAGAAAATAGAAAGTTTTTGGATGCTCTCTTATCCTTCATTCAATATTATGTATATATGGTCTCCAGATTTGGTCTTCTCCAATATAAAATGGCAGTAGATGCTTTTGAAGCGGTTATTCTTTTTTTGTGCTGGTATACAGAACTGCCGCCGCATAATCCGCTGCCCCTGAGTTTGACCATATAATCCGCACTTGGCATTTTCAAACGTATCTCTGCTTTATCGAATGAGAAATCCCAGATTGTGCTGCAAAGTATTTTTGAGACAAAAAAGGTGACAGCTGTTGGAAATATTAAAGACAAGATCCTTTCAAGCCGAGGGTGTAGAATGCAGACTGGAGTTTCCCTGTTCTCCCCAAAATGCATTTATATCCATCAAAATTATGTGACACTAAAGTGCAGCTCCATAAAACCGTGATCAATCAAATATCAGTTTTTTCTCCCCTCCCTGTAATCAAGGCATGACTCAAAAAAAGCAGGGGGTATTGGGGAGGTGGGTATGGAGGGGAAAAAAAAAGGGAGAATCACTTAGTCTTATTGAAGAATTAGATGACTCTGTGTATTAAGTTAAATCAGGGTCATTGTCCGTTGGACCAATGGTTTCTGTAATGTACTATGTCATGCCTGCAATTGTTGGATCCATCAGCGACAAAGGGGTAACACTGGCTACCTGTCAGACAAGGGTCCCGGGCAAATCAAGCAAATTATCAATCACCATCCAGTTGCCATACATCATGGGTGTCTTCTTGCTATCTAGCTCAAGAGGAGGGGGCGGCACCCTTTCAAGTTTCTGTCTTTTTACCCCCCGAGGGTCTCTCTTGTACTTTGATAGAAAATGCGTGATTAATGTGGAACCGCAGGAGCAGCCATGCCAACCGGTGTCCGAGGGCACATCAATTATTGTCAGCCTAATGGGTTCGCTTCTCATCACACATATCTAGAATCAGACATTGAAATCATGTTTACGTCTTGAATCGATCACACAGCTCTGTGAGGGTCATTGCGTTGACAGATGTTAGTGCGTATCATCCATTCTTTTAATGGAGCAATATCCATTCCATTCCATCTCTTCTAAACTTACCAACGAGAGTACTTATCAAAACAATCCGTAAATCAAGAAGGAGAAAGTCTTCCTCTTACTGTCCAGCTGCATAGATTCGGAATAACTTTGCCTGCAGACTGCTTGGTGTATGGGGGAACCTAATCCTGGCATGATTTGCTGTTTAGCATAATATCAGTGCATTTTTCTCATCTTCTACAGGTCAACCTTCGAGAGCAGGGCGAGCTATTACGTCAGGTGAGACGAGGGTTCCTACAGACCTACTTACTATCTGATTGTGACAGCCCTCTGACCAGGGCTTAGCTGTAGTCATAATGTCCTCCTTTGACATACTCAGAGTTGTTTCTTGTGGACATTTGAGGATGGAGTGTCTTATGTTTAAGTGCCTGAAGCAACAGTTTGAGACACATTGTGTAAGCACTTGTGCTGCAGGCTGTTTTGAGTGATCATGACACAGTGCCACTGATCTGTTTCTCCTAAACGTGTAGACTATCAGCAGAGCATCCTAGTATTAGCCAATCTCACTTATTACATTTTCTAAAGCAGAACTTCTTTTGTATCTTTTTTTGCATCATGTGTCAAGTTAGTTTAGGAACAATATGAGCAAATGCAATATCCTGTTGATTTCAAATCGATAGAAAGTGCCTGCATTTGGTAGTGAGAACAAGTTGTACATGTGGTGTCTAGCCTGTTCCCGGGGGCTTCGTTTGTTATGTCATCGCTTGTCGATGAGTAAGTAGATAATGTGACATGACAATGACGGTAGGGGGCAGGCTTTTGGTGTCATGCGTGCTCACTGGTGGCATTAATTGATGAATCAGTTTCATGCAGAGAAGCTAACTTCCTTGTCTGATTGATGCGGGCTGTCCCGATGCAGACAAATCGTCAAGGACATGACACACGCCTTCCTGCTCTTATCAGTCCAAGATCCACAAACTGACACCTCATTAACCTTTGAAAAACGGATAGAATTACACACCAAATCCAGACTGGATTCGCTGGAAGTTAATCTCTCCTGTTTAATTCTTAGTATGAAATCAACGTCTTGCTGAAGTGTATTCACAATTGTGCACTTTAGGAATATTCTTCTCAGACAATGTTCAAATAGTCCTTGGTTTTGCCTTATTGCCATATAAAAGGTGAAAATGTGAACACTTGTGCATGAATTATTTCTCAGTACACTGGCTTGGTGCATGGGGGAAGAATGTAAACATTTTACTTGGTGTCAATATCAAGTATTTGAACAAAGTTTATATGAAAAATATTGAGAAAATATTTCAAAGTATATGAGAAATATTTCTAAGAATATATCATTGACAGGTTTTGAAAGTGACGTTATTGCATTCTCATTTCTCTTGTCATGTTCCTAACACAGGCCGAGTTCCTGGTTTACCGAGGGATGAGAAAGTGTGTACGCCATGTCTTCCTCTTCGAAGACCTGATCCTGTTCAGCAAGCCTCGTAAGACCAACCAGGGGCACGACGTCTACCAGTACAAGTTCAGTCTCAAGGTCAGTACCTGGTCCATGTTGACCCCTGACCCCTTGCACCCACCCCTGTCCTGTAGCATCTAATCACTCAACAGTCTTGGTTGTGAATGTTCATTTTGTCATCATGCGCTACCATCTGGTGATTGCTATCATATTTTGATTAGGGGAAAAGGAGAAGGTGTGGTGAAGGAGGAGCTTGAAGCAGAGAAGGGGGGGGGGGTAAGCTGGTAGAGGTAGGGGAGGGGAGGGGAAGCACCCGTGATGAATGTCCTCATGAAAGTCTTTGAGAGATCTGGTTTCTCTACCAGTACAATTCCATTCCCAAAGTCAGCAGCCAGTCTTGATTGATCTCTGACTGTACTCAGCCACATGTCAGCTTAGTACAGTCTTTTCACCCTGCATGCCTTGATCTCCTATCTCAGTCATAGATACATGTAGCATTCATTTGGTGATAGTTGATTAGGAAATGTGTGTCTTTTAATGGGTGCTAGGCACCTATTAATGTAATCACAGATCAGTTTCCTGCTTACAGTCTACAGAGACTGTGATTGTGCAATCATCATGACTTCTGGGACTTTTGGTTAATAACTCGAGACACATAATCCCATGCATGCTGCCTTGTCTTTGGTCAGCATGAAGTGGAGTTGTCTGGCATGCTGATGTATAGAGACATGTTTGACAATGATATGATGACAACAATTAAAGTGATGACTTTTTTTTCTATGGCCACCATTGATATTGATGATTATAATGGCAATGGTAATTAGTGTGATGTTGGTTTAGTTATGGATCATCCATCATTGATATATTTCTGTACATCATATTTGTACTAAATGATTCTATGATTATTGCTGACATTGTCATTTGTGCCATGTAATGAACATCTGTGGCAAACACACAGCAGTTGTTTACAATACTCAAAGAAAATGTCTAATTTTTCCCTTAATAATCTTACTTGAAAGTGGAATGTAGTATGATATTTACTATGTAAAGAATATTTGTGAGGTGTCAGTGTTACTTGATGTATACCTTGTATATCTTCACATCAATTATGTTTCAGATGACTGACATAGGTCTGACAGAGAGCATCGGAGAAACGGGTACAAAGTTTGAGGTCTGGTTCCGGCGGCGTAAGTCTTCAGACAAGGCTTACACGCTGCAGGCACGCAGTCCAGTGGTCAAGCGAGAGTGGACAGCAGACATCAGCCGGTTGCTATGGCACCAAGCGCTGAAGAGCAAAGGTACGTTAGCACAGGAATGAACACTTTCATGCCATGAACATAAAGCGTGTGAACAAAAAGCCACCAAATAAATTTTGTGGGCAGTTCTAGTGTTGAGAAGATAACTGAAGTTCAAAGAATGTGTGGATTGGTGAATTCTGGCATTTCCATGGTATCAAAATGATTTATAGAATGTTATTGGTGAGGTATTAAATGAATGATTAAAGCACAACTGACTATCGCACCATTGAAATTGTTATGAAATTGTAAAGTATGTTAATTTGATGCTGATATGATGTTTCAGTGGTAATTGCAACTGACTCTATATTACTGCCAATATCAGTATCGTGTTGTTTCATGGTCATATATATGGTTTTATGTTTTCACAAATATTTTTAGCAATGCTTACTTTCTTTGTTTCCATAGAAACGAGACAACATGAGCTTTCGTCCCTTGGTTTCTACAGCAAGCAGACATTTGACATAAAACCAAGTGTGGATAGGATCAACGATAGGGCAGTCAACCTCAAAGGTAAGACAAGAACCTTGTATTATAAGATTTTTTTTAAGTTTTTACAGTAGAGTATGTTTAGTTATTGAAATACATTGGTGGACGCAAGGCTTTTTAACTGTCTGATCTTTCTAGTACTTGCATAATTTGACATTTTCTTTGTGTTTCAAGAATATGTGCATGTGAATTTGTCTTTTCAAAAGAAGTGGCGGAGAATTATTTTTAAAATAAAGAAATGCTCTTTGATGAGTACATTATGAGAAAGAGGTCAGTTTTGAATAAAGAGCTCACAAGATCAGAATATCTACTGTTCATGACATCACCTAATCAAGATTTCTGTGTTTATGTTCCTCCATAGCTCCAAGAACAAGGAATTCCATCGCCATCTCGTCATTCAGCTCTTCCAACAAGCTCTTTGATGCCTCCACCTTCTCGTCGATGTCCAACCTGAGTTCTCCGGCCAACATGTCCTCCCTGCACCACCTCTCATCTCCATCCCGGCGCTTCTCCCTAGCCAGCTCCATGGCACTAGCGGGGTACAACATCCCGGAGATGGGTGCCATGGGAGACTTTCACCAGCCACGCCCGACAGCAGCCGTCAGTCCTACCAACACCCTCCAAGGTACAGACAGCAGTGGGGAAGGGAGCACCTTTGGCATTGAGAACACAGCAGCCGCTGCCCCTCACTTGCCCACTACGGGTGCCGTCCTAAGGCCCTTTGACTCAAGAACTTTAAACCCTTTTGTCAGGAGTGTCCCCTCGCCACGCAGCTCCCAGATCTACCAGGAGACCATGTTCTCTTCAGATGTTCGCACCATGAGTGTGAGTTCCCTCCACTCGGAGGCGGCTACCGTGGAAACGAGCGCCAGCCACAGACGGTCCCAGAGAGGTGGCAACCAGTATGTGACTGCGGTAAGTTTTGAAACAGCTCTTCTTATCCACAGGCAGTTGCTATGTGTGTTTGCTTGTTTGTTTGTCTGTTTATGTGTACATTTGTTTGTACATAATGAGGTCAATTTGAAGTGTTAGCATCCCGTGAGAGTAATTTACATATGAAATACAATCAACTGCAATTACAATTGTTTCATAACGAGTCACAAAACACTGTGTAGGCTGTAGACTTTGCAGATAGGCACTTGTTTTTAACCCTTTCAAGATCGTTATCTTAAACTGCCATAAACTTGATATACAAACAGTCACCAGTGATTCTGACAGAGTAAATGAGCTGATATTTGGTATTTGCTCAGTTGTGACATACTGATGTCTTTGCTTTGCCATTCATGCATGTACAGGTTGTATTGTGTATTTTGCTGGTATGTGGTGAAGGCTTCCTAGAATGAAATATGAGTAATTATGTCAGAAGTCTGTAAAAAGGAAAATGGCAGAGGCATTAAAGTAACTACTGCCCATTCCCATGTGCAAAGGTAAACTGAATTGTCAAGGTTGTCTTGAGGGCCAGAAAGGCAACTTGAGATATATTGTTGGCTCAGGTTTTTTGCTGAATGGGGTGTTTTAACTTTGGTATATAATTACATATCTGTGCTCTTACTAAAGAAGATGTATGACTGTTACTCAGAAAACTGTTACCACAGTTTGATTTATGGAGGAATTATTGAATCATTATTTCTATGATAGATAAAGTGCATGAAAGAAACAATGTATGGTGTAAAGGAAATTTATTTTCTGTTTTTTTTCATGATTACAGGTATGAAAGACATGACTGACTTGGACTAGGGATGTGGAGTATTCCCATATCATGCTGGACTGACCAGACTGCAGAGAGCTATGCTGAGGGACAGAGATCATAGGCTCATCAGATTTGATAATATCATGGCAGTCAAGGCAGATTGAGGGCACAAACAGAAGGATTAAGGAATGCCCCCCCCCCCCCCCCCCTCCTCTCTGGGTGTCAATCCTAATCTTTCCTGGTGAGATGAGACTGGCAGACAAAGCTCTTCTTATCTCCGAGGGCAACATGAGTAGCCGGGACATCATCTGCGGCTCAAGTTTTGTTTGCTGCAATTTGCGGGGGTGTGACTCCGGCACCCTTTTCCCCAGAAGGTGTGGGGTTAGGATCTCGACTGCTGTGGTCACCTGTAGCTTGCATCACTTTCTCGGGTGCAGCCAGAACTGTGGAGGCCACCATTGTAGTCCATTTTCCCACTTGATCTAATCTCTGTCGCTAAGAAGCAGAACTTGAGTGGATGATAGCAAAGAAAAGAAAGAAAAAAAAACCAAAAACATTGTGATCATTATTTGGGTATTAACAGTACATCAGTATGCCTCATGTTACGTCACTCTGAGATCAAGTTCTGCTGGTATTGCTAACCCTATTTCCAGGAATCTTGACAATGGCTCCGTCAATTATCACCTTCCTGTAATGTAATTGTGAAATCAGATTTCCCTTCCAACATTTCATGGAAATGAATTTGTCATTAATGCAAATGGCACTTGGTGACACACACAGCAGAATACTTGGAGGCTTGCATGTTGTGATATTATTTTGACTAATTGATGACATAATTCAACACCATATGTCCCTTGTAAATACTCAGTGGAATTGTCCATGATATGCAAGTTGCTGGGACAACTTAACTTGCCAGCTTTATGATTTAAAAAAAAAAATAGGTACAGTGGTATCATTTATGTACCTTACTTGACATATGTAATTCCATATCAAGCAGATTATTTTTTTTCTTCTTTTCTAAATCAGCTTTACCAACATGTGAAAAGGAGGTAATTAAAAATGTTTGTAAAAGAAACAGTACCACACAAAGGTTTATATCTATGGGAAAAAGGAAGTGGGTTGCACGAACAGATTGCAAAGGTCTTGAGCATGTTGCTGGGACCCTGCCTGACATTTCACTGTGTCAGGCTGGGGTTTCGTCAGCTTTGTGTTCTACTGACGTTCGATACAGAAGACCAAGAGAATGAGATTGGTCATCAGTCAATGTAGGTGTTCTTTCAAATAAAAAACAAAAAGGAAACAAGTCCCTGTACCTCTTTTAATGTATCCATGCTACACATTATCGTCTGAGCTACCAAACATCCAAGCTGCAATACTGACTTGTGTGTCTTGTGTGCAGCAATAAAGATCATGTAGAGAAAACTTAATTCTGAATGTATGCCAAGGTGATTTTTAGTTTCAGGCTTTGAATTTCTTGTACCTTACAGCTCATATTAGGTAGTTAAAATTTCACAACTTATATAATGGCTTCTTCCCTGTTTGGCCATTCCCGTTTCCACTATTGTTTTGTTCAAAAAAGAAAGAAAGAAGCAAATACAATCTTATCTGTTTTCTGTCATGTCAGTCTCAACTCTAAAAACCTACCTCGTTTTAGTGGAATTGATATTAATTTTTTTTTCTTTTTGCTTGTGATTTTGTCTTTGTTTTTGTTTGGACATTGGTGCTATGTATTTCAAGATGTGATTCCAAAATGTTTATAGCAAAGAAAAGTGTAGACAAGTGTGTCTTTCCTTGTAATTTCATGGCATTTGAAACCAATATGTTAGCAAGAATGGCTGCTTTACTGCTTGATATGCTTAACGGAGTGAGATATTCTTTCATTTATGTTATTAAAGAAAAAAAAATCACTATCATTATACAGCGTTGTTCTAAGATAGTAGATAAACCTGTTGAGGACAGAGTGATTTTGCTACAACACGCATTTCCCATAGACACTTGCCCGAGTAAACTTGGGACTTGTCCTCAACGGGTTAATATAAATGCAGATGTCTTCCAAACAGACAAATTGTGCCTTTGTGTCCTGAGATCAGACATAATTCCATTCATGCTGTCAAAATTGTCAGAACCTTTTGAAAAAGAAATACGGTATTCTCCATTTTGACCAGGTGATTTTTGTGGAGATCTTTATTTGTGATATGCATACCAAGCAACAGTATTTATTCACATGTGTTGAATTGATACTCTGGAATGCTGTAGGATATGAATGGATTTATGAGCAAGCTATGCAGTCGCCATCAACCAATCAAATCTTGTCATTTTACTCTGTGAAACATTTTGCATTTGTATGAAATTCTCTGTACAAAGATTCCCCAGATTCTAAGTGTGTATGTGACAATATATTTATATTCATTTATCATATCCCAGTGATTCTGTATTTTATGAGTGTGACGACAGTAATGTGTAGAATAGATGAGGAAAGTTTAGATGTGTTACAGTAACTTTTGAGCAGATGTGAATTTAATAACACTTTGTGATCAACAAAAGTAGTCTGTAACTTTGAAGTTGGATGGATGTAATGATTTGGACAAACACAGGTGCAGGCTTGCAATGGAATTGTTACCCATTTTTGTTGAAAATTGGTAGGAAACAAAGCAATATGCAGGAAATGATTGCGCAGAACTGCTGCCTAGTGCGAGGATATCTGTTCTACAATTGTACCTTGTTAGCCAAGTTTCTTCATGGACAAAGTGATAAATTCTAACCACACCAATCAAAGTAACAAGAAACTGCTGAAGTAGATTACCATTGGGTGGGTAGTTACATATACCAATGCAAAATTTCCAGTGTTAATCGAAACAGCCAGGTTTATGAATGTAGAGTAGTAGACTGACTGTGGTTTTGATGGAAATTAACATGTTTCAAATTGATTTAACTATATTTGTTTCTATAAAACAAATGATGATGATGGACCCACAAGGACCTTTGTACCTTCCCTCCCCATTTTACAATGTGGTTGTGAGAAAGTTTATTCCATCCAATTATTGATAGTTTAGTGTGTATTAATTTTGCTGTAGCAATGGTGATAGCAATAGACAAACTATAACCATTATGAACATTTAACTAGAACACCTTAACTAGAGCACCTTAACTAGAATACCATAACTAGAACATCATTGTGTATCATAATTATGTAGTGTACACCAGTGGTTTACAGACAAAAACAGGTGTGAAGTTCTAACAATGATGTTGACTTGGAATTTAAATGACAGTTCCATATACATGACCTGAATTTGACTTTAATTAGAAATAATTTACTGCAATACGTGAATAGAGGTATTCTAGTCTAATTTGATAGTAAACCTCTGACTCGAATATAAAATTATGTCTTAAGAGTATCTCTACCTATACCTGACTTCTTGTATTTTCGAGCAAGCAAGAAAGAAATCAGAAGAAGAGGTTCATTTTCAACTGTAATTGAAGGCTGAGATAGTGGAAAATTTCTCTTTCTTTTTTAATTGTAAAACAGCTGTGATCTTGTAGTTTTCTCATGCATATTGAGTATTTATTTGTTTACTTTAATGGTAACCACTGTCATTCTTGTGATGAACATTTATGACATTTCTTCTTTCCATTGTATTGAGATTGTTTAAATCTTTAATAGAGATGATTACTTTTAGGAAGGTGCTCTTCAGGATTTTCATAGTCATTTGCCAAATCTTTTATTACTGAACAACATAAGTTTTAAAATTCCTATACACTGTCATGAGATGAACAGAATTTTGAACTGTCACACATTTCATTTGATATATTTTCTTTCCTTCAAAATCTATTGAAATTATTGTGCAAACTATTCAACAATTCAAGGTGTGCTGACAGTGAGAACTGCAATGAAGTAGCCTGCCTTCAATACTTTTGTCTGCAAGTGAAGGAGATTAAAAGTTAAACAAAAAAGTGTAAACATTTAAACTCTTCATTTATCATTTAGGAGTGAATACATCTCATCCAAAGAAACTAATTACATTTATGTCTCTAACAGAAGACAAAATGATGGAAGGGAAACAAAAAGAAGTTATTCTTTTATTTATTTTTTAAGCAAAAAGTTACAAATTGAAATTGATTTTTTTAGCAATATACTAGCAGTAATAATCATCCGCAAGAGTGAGTACCATGAATAGATGAAATAAAGAGTTACTACTGAATAAAGAGTTACTAAGGACATTATGACTTGGGAAGATTCTTCAGAATATTGGGTGATTACATCCTCTTTCTAGTGACAGCTGTGGGGTGCATGGGTCAATACCCTCACAGAATATTCATGGTATAGCTAGAGAAGGGAAAAGAAAAGGAAAAAGGCTTCCAGAAACCAGGCACATAGCGAGACGGAGCAGTACTGTATTCAGTGCAAGTAATATCTGTCCTTTCAGACTGTTCTCTTAATGTGTGTTAAGTGTTGTGTACATAATGTATAGTTTTTAGTACATGGATTCAGTAATATATCTGACTTTTTTTTTAAAAGATGCATATTCATTGTATGTGCTTGTGTGTTCATGTCCTGATAGTTGTTTAAGGTAAAACTATTGTAATATGATGGATTCAGGAGAACTGTGTTTCACAAGTAAATGCCAAGAAATATACCAGTTTCTTCAAAAAGATATTGCATATATTCTGCATTTTATGTATTTGTTTGTGAGCATTGTGGTGTATTTAATTCATGTGTGTGAGCTGGAAAGGAATGCAGGGGTGGTATTCTGAGACCGTTTTATCTCTGTTGTAAGTCTGTTGTAACAAATCGGTATTCTGAACACCGTTTTATCTCTGTTGTAACTTCTGTTGTAACTTCTGTTGTAACTTGTGTTTTATCTTGCGCACTCTTTGCCTGCGCATACCATTGTCTTAGGGTATGCGCACGCGCGTAACAGTGGGCGCAAACCTGAAAACCCATTAGATTACACGGTATTCTGAAAACTGTTTTATCTTCTGTTGTAAGTCACGCCCCGTGCAAATTTATGCCTCTGAGATAAAACAGGATGGAAGGTGTTTTAACTCCGTTGTAACTGTCGTTTTAACTTAGGTTAGATAGTGAGATAATTCATCAAGTCAATATTGTGGTATGCGAGTTCAAAATAAAAAGATATACAAAAAATAAAAGCAATGTATGTACAGAAAGGCAAAAGATATAGCAGTTTGACAAAATGTAAACTCATTCCACAATACAAAATTTGGTAACAGTAACACTGCAAGTATACATACGCGTTGTATAAATGAACACAAAGGTTACCGGCACCGTCGGCAATTTATTTTAAGCACTATTCATTTCAAAAATGTGTTTCCAAATATTAAAAATTTTTTTATATGATTTCACTATCTTCACCAATTAGAATTCATTATCAGTACCTTTGGGTGTTTCAAAAATATTTATTGCTGGGAATGGCGCGAATCCTGAGAAAAGTATTAGAAGTCCAAGGTTCCATGATGGAACTTGACGTGATATTGATCTCCAAGAGATATCTTGTGAAGATAGTGACAACAACAACAACAACAACAACAACAACAATGATGATAATGATAATAATAACATGGCAGTGCAAGGGCTTAACTTAATTTAGAAGCGTCTAGTTCCCCATAAACCATGAAATTTGGGTTCCTCTTATGAACGCCAGATATCTTTTTATTTTTTTAGACAAAATTTCAAATAAAAAGACTCAATCTGAGATAGCTTTGCGAATCCCCTTCCGCACCAACTATACGTCAAAACCGGTAAGAAGGCATAAATGATCAAGCTTCTGTTGTAACTTTATTCTATCTCTGGCTCTCTTTACCTGCGCATGCCATTGTCCTATTTGTGCGCACACCAGAGAATGAGCGCAGGTTAAAACGCGCAGAGTTAAGCAAGGCGCATTTGCCCAAGGGAGCAATCTTATTGGTTGAAATGTCTTAGATGCTACTTCTAACAATATTTCCTATTGGATATGATTATTGCGATGGGCGGGGTTATCATGACTTACAACACCGTTAAAACAGTTTTCAGAATACCGATTTACAACTGTTTTAGCGGTGTTGTAACTCACAGACTTACAACACAAGTTACAACACAAGTTACAACAGAGATAAAACGGTGTTCAGAATACCACCCCAGATCTCTTGCAGTAAGTCTCTTGTGCGAGCTATGTAAATTTCCACTAAATTTCATCTGAATGGCCAGCAAGTTGGGGTAGCTTTTCAGATCGAAGGACCTTGTTGATTTCAAGGAGACCCATAGTGTTGTTCCAGTGCTCAGTGTGTGTGTGTGTGTGGGGGGGGGGGGGTGGATTTGAGTGTTGGTGTATGTGTTGTGTAGGTTGTATGATATGTGTGCGCGATATCTGTTTGCTATGTTGGTGTATGAAAATAGTTGTACGTTAGATGGAAGGGTAGTATGTGCTGTATGGAATATTCATATCTGATTTTGAAGTATATGGATGAAATATTCCCAGTTCAAACATATACAAAAAAAAATGTGACAACTCTCAATCACTCCTTTATCTGTATAATACATGAGTAGACCATGTGGGCCAAGCCCTCTTCATTGCTTTCAAAATTATTTGTTTTGCTGTAAAGCAGGCCTACTATGAAGTCTCACACATAAGGCGTGAAACTCACACCTCAGGGGTCTTTTTTCATTTTTACACACCTGCTAAGATTTTTCTCATGCCTCATAATATTATGATTTAAAAAAAATGGATTTCCAACACCAAAAAGGTCACATTTTGAGACAATATTTCTTTTCCAATCAAAATAATCCAAAATGTCACATGTAGTATGTACCAGATCACATGATATACCACTTAAAGATGCCAGAGCTCCTTACAATGGGAAACTTAAAATTGTAAAGTGTAGACGAAATGGAGCCTGAACTGCTCATAGAGATGGCAAATGCCGTGAAGTACAATAAGAGGAAAATTTATATGACGAGAAACGATGACGTGATTTTGATCTGATCTAATCATATTTACTTGGAAACTATGAAGTTATTAAAGGACAAGTTCACCTTAATAGACATGTGGGTTGAGTGAATGCAGCAATATTAGTAGAACACATCAGTGAGAGTTTGAGGAAAATCGGACAGTCCGTTCAAAAGTTATGAATTTTTGAAGTTTCTATGCAGTCACGGCTGGATGAAAAGACTAAGTAAGCTTGTGATGTCACATGAGTACAACGAGATAAAGAAAGAATAAAGAAAATTCAACATATTTCCATTTTTCTCGCATAACAAAAGAACAGTCGACTTCTCTCTTTCAGAAGGCAGGGGGAATAATATTACCCTTAACATACGTCAGTAGCAAGTCGAAGAAATGTGCACTT
The DNA here is from genome assembly GCF_040938485.1 of Diadema antillarum. NCBI lineage: Eukaryota > Metazoa > Echinodermata > Echinoidea > Diadematoida > Diadematidae > Diadema > Diadema antillarum. The sequence goes on from NW_027271903.1 coordinate 200,980, forward strand.
TATTCAAAAAGTAAAGTTTTGTGAAATTCTCTTTTTATTTTCCTTATATAGTTGTACGCATGTGACATCATACACGGTAGTAGTCTTGTCATCCAGCAGTAACTTCGCAGATACTTAAAGTATTCATAACTTTTGAACGGATTGTCCGATTTTCCTCAAACTTTCACTGACGTGTTCTACTAATATTACTGCATTCTCTCAATCCTAATGTATATGAAGGTGGACTTGTCCTTTAATGAGGGGCACATCGTAATACTGGAAATTTAATGATGAATAAGCGTGCATCGTGAAGATTAAAAAAATGAATAGACGAAGAGGTCAAAGAGAAATTATTGATGGATATGATTACACGGAGATTACTGTGTAGGATTGACAAAAAGTGGTAGGTCACTACAAATAAGGCTCAGTTAGACTAATGAAGATTGATTTGGAACAAACACACCAATGAATTGAGCAAACACTACATCGAAGTGGAATAAATGATCTAATCCCGTGCGTCAAGGAAATTATTATTAAAATGGAATTGCTTAAATCTGTTATGATTTTTTACATTGACTGTTGGAGGTAAGACATGAAGGCCATCAGTGCATGAGTGTTTGTATCGGTGCCAGTCTCAAATTCCTGTGTGTTGTATCCATCAACAAAAAATAACAAATCCAAGGTATTAAACTAGTAGCCCTTGTTTGAGCTTCAGTGGATTTGAAAGTCTTCCTTCTGATATACAATGCCGCTTGACCTCTCAGTAGCCTACAACCCAACTTCACAGAAATTTCAATATCAATTTTCAATTTCATTTTTCATATTTCTCGATTAAAAAAATACATCAAATAAAAAAATAAATAAATAATACATGGTATCCAGCCAGGAGACATACATAGAATATTGCAAACATATAAAACATATAGTGGTCGATATATGAAAGTTGGAATCTGAGAATGAATGCTCAAGAAATATGACGGAACCTACTTAAAAGCAAGCTTGTCGAGCGTAGGTCCCAGTTAAAATTGAGCGCCAAGATTGAGATGAGGAGCACGGGTACAACAAATGACCGAAATATAGAGGGAAAAAAAAGAAAATACACACACAAAAAAATACAAAAATACAGAGGCAGAGATGTAACAAACAAAGATAATTATTTGGAATGTTCAGCCACCATACATGACTGACCTTTTTCTCTCTCTTTCAATGTAAGATCCTGGCCATTCCGACTGAGCTTCCAGTCTTGGTTTACCTTGGCACATCAGGAAAACGGAGCAAAGATGTCAGAAAGGAAGACGCACATTTCTAGCACAGCTACTTATTCATTCAGTATGCTGATCAAACTTTGCATTCAATCATTTAGCTTCTTATGTCATTAGGTCATGGGATTGTTTCCATGCAGTGAAAAAATCCAAACATCTCTTGAATTGCAGTGTTTTATTATAACTATGGTAATGGTTATGATGGTGATTGCGATTGTAATAATGATTTGGATATTCTAATCGTGATGATGATCATGATTGTGATCATTATGATTATGATCATGAATATCAGCAATATTATCATTATCACTGTTTCTATTTGTTCACTATTTACAGTTCAAATTAGATACACTAAAGACAATGTCCATATATTTCAATATGCAATGGTCATTCCATACAGACCACCCTTGGCTGCCATGTTATAGAAAAGTAATGCCATTTCTGAGACTTCTTCCCCAATCAGATGTTGTTGTTTTTTTTTTTTCATCTTTGAGTAAGACTATTTGACTGTCTATTTTTAATGACTATTTCATATTTGTTGTTTTCAGTAGAATTCAGAGGTAGTAACTGCAGAAACTACTCTGCCTAAAAGCATTGGGGTACATACACATTTCTATTTGATATCAACCTTAAGCCACCTTCATGTAATGTAACCCACAAAATGAAGTAGTTTTTAGTGATAACTAACCATTGATGACATGAATATATTTATGAGAATATGGTTGTTTATTGCTTCAGGTGACTTTCTTTAATTTTCATGTGATTTTTGTTCTTCTTTATTTTAATCCTACCAGCAAATGACAACGATGTCACTGTCATTTTTATTGTGAGATGTTAAATCTTTCCCAACGTATAATGTTGTATACAATTGAAAATATCTGGATTTGACTGAATTATGTAGCAAGTGAGGGTGTGTGGAGCAGTTATTGCATGAAATGTTCCCTTTATGGCTGTTTGCAAAGGAATGGCATGACAACTTGCCATGTTGTTATCACCCTTGTGAGCTCCACTTGCTGAATGTGGATGAATACTGGGAGATATGAATAAAAATCAATGATGAATCAATACTTGTCAGGAACAAATGAAATCAATGATTGACAGTGAAGAATGTGTTATAAACATGTTTGTATCTGAGCCGTACATCCCTCCAATAGTGACATTAAATGGCTTGCATACCAAGGCATACACATGGCTATTATCAAAATGGAGTATCTCATGTCAACGACTAACCAAGCCCATGCATGCACATACATTACACATGTACATGTATCTATCTGTAGAGGTGTACTGCCTGTTGGAAACTAATGAGTGATTATACCGTACACGCTTCTAATTATCCCGGGATATCCTCCCCACACCTTAGGGCATGACAGGCAGCCGACGCAGAGAGAAGAGACAGGCCTCTCTTCATTACCGATGCATAGCTTCCCTCACTAATCTCACGGCAGTAATGAACTTTACCTCAAAATGTCTTCGCATGTTGACGAACTGATTTGCATCTATTTTTCCACGGAAACTGGGGAAGATCTGGTCAGGAAGGTCAGTACATGGGAGCTTAGATGTAGGTTAGAACAATGTCGCAAGTAGTCTAAAGAATCCTTACCTGAAGTTACAGTAGTACTATCAATGTTTCCTTGTATTTCAAAATCCTTTGTTTCTTTATATCAATGTTTTTATTTGTAGCTGTCACAGGTCAGACATAGGCCTAAAGTTATGAGCATGTGGTATCTTCTCACTAGTTTCCATTCAGCTACTAGTGGGCATGAGACTTCACTGTCCACTACTCAAAACAACATCCTAACTTGTTTCTCACAGATTGTTGTTCTTTCAACAAAATTCATGCTCAGAGCCTGCCCATTCTGGGGCCTGTAGCACAAAGTCGAACATAAATTAAAAAAAAAAAATCTAAGTCGATCTTAAGATTCAAGAGTGACTAAAAATTATGGTATACTGTGTGTGTCTCAATGTTGCTCAACTTTCTAATGAAAATGAAGATTTTGGAGACCTTTTTTTTTCATTTAGCCATTGATAACACAAGATAATATAAATAACAAAGGAATTATTCCATAAATATTAATGACAATTTGAAGTGGATGGTGAAATGCAAATGAAAAACCAGTGGCATACAGGAAAACCAGTGGCATACCATAATTTTTAGTCAATCTTAAATTTTAAGATCAACTTAGATTCTTTGTGAAACAGGCCCCTCAAGTTGTCCCCAAAGTCTTGATCATTAGAAAGGGTTTTCAGGTGAGCCTCCAGTTAGAGTCTGGAAGAGCAACCATTTTGTTTCCATCAGTAATAAGGACCATCAGTGCTATCTGTAGCACATGCATCATCCCTTGCAGATGATACTATTTGTCATTCTCACCCTTGACCGTTGATGAAGCAAAGCCTCTCTGTGCTACACTGAGATCAGCCCAGTCTCATCAGAGGACACAAGATGACCATCAGATTTTGAGTAATCCCAATTTTCCTCGAAGACTGAACCACGCAAATCTTAAAAGTTTTTAAAGTTGATTCATTTTGTTTTTGTTAGAATATCATCTTTATTTGATGCTTATAGCAGGCTATAAAGACAGGTTTGAGTTAGATTACTAGTTAGGACCATCATCTCCAATGCAGTGTGTTGCGCGACACTTCATTAGCTCCTCTGATACATCAATAAAAAAAAAATGTGTTCGTTTTCATCATGGCGATACAGCTCAACAAATGAAAGCTTACAAGATTAATGAAGGACAAAAATTTTAAGTGAATTAACTGCCAGAACTATGCAAATCTTTCATTTTCATTAAATTGAGGCCCTAACGATGCTCCTGATTACTGCAAACTCGAGCAATGTAATACCATAGCTCCTGAGCAATGGGCATGGCCCCAAACAAAGAATATAAACAGGTGAGATTCACACACCAGCGCATTTGTAGCTATGGCGACTGGGATATTGAATGTGTATTGGTTGGATCGGATCTCATTTACTTTGTCCTTCATCATGATCCCTCTATGAGATGATGGTTTATCATTTACTGATACTTTGGAAAATAAACGAGGCAATTAATTACCACACTGATTCCAGCCAATTCCGGGACGCAAATATATCCACTCGACTTGTCAACTTATCTAGCCCCGTCCCTGTCCAGGCTCACACGCCCACGAACATATCAATGATAATCTGCCTGGTCTTTTAGATATTTCATTTTGGAAATTATCACAACCAAGCACAGTATGAATAGGCCATGTAACTCTTTGTTGTTGTTGTTTTGTTTTTTTAAGAGCACACTTAACCCGTTGAGGACGAGGTGATTTTGCTATAAAACGCATCTCCATACACATCTGCCCTTAAGTACTAGTCACTTTGGACTAGTTATCAATGGGTTAATGGGCAAATAGCAAGGTGGGTCAAAGAGAAGTGATGAGGAAGAGAAGAACAGCTTGCAGAAGGCTCAACATTTGACAGAAATATGATTGAATGTGGGCACATCAATACCTAATTCATCAATCCATCACTCTAAATACCTCTATGTGTGTATGTATGTATGTATGTATGTATGTATGTATGTATGTATGTACACGTATGTATGTGTGCATGTGTATGTGAATATACAGGTAGCTTATGTATCTATGCATATATGTATATATTATGTTTAGCATGAACATGCATCCACTTACGTCTGTGCACATGTATGTACATGTACGTATGTTTGTGCTCATTATGTCTCTGTTTATCCATGTGCAATGTATCAATCTAAAGCTATCTCCATTTGTTTATAAATCCATCTGCCTGCACCTATATTTATCTCTCCATCTATCTATCTATCTATCTATCTATCTATCTATCCATCTATCTATCTATCTATCTGGTTATTTTGGTTTCTCGTTATCCATACACCTTCACACCTGCAACTCTTTATGTTCATATTACATTCATGAAACATTCTAAATGAACATCTACAGAAAACTTGAATATTTAAAGTGTATCTGTGCACAGAAATTTAGTTTTCTGACATTGTAGGTTATTGTACTGGTAATATCCCTATGAAATATAAGAGTGCAACATTACTCACATACAGAGATATTGCAATATATAAAGAGACATAAAGCAATCTCTAAAATGCCAAAAATTACATGCGCCTTGATCTAAGAGTAGTCTTCTGGTCTTATCGACTGCATTCGATTGCGTAGTTCGATAATGTTCTGTACGATCAGTGTACTACGATACTCTCAAAACACGCAAACGCACGTGAATGTCCACGTACGCAGCTAGGTTGGTGCTACCGTGCTATGCCGGGCCACTGACCAGGCAGCCGTGGCAGCCTCTACTCATGCGGATGCATATGGCTCGATGAGGCGATACCCATAGACAGTATTCGATATAGCTGTGTGCAGACGGAGGCGAACAAAGGAAACGTGCACACACCGATGGTCTACACGCGGCTACTATTTTCAGATCTGGCTACTATTGCAGCGCGTGCTAGTGCGTGCTGATTTATTAAAATTAATATTTCACAGATTGGGACTTTTTTTTTGTGATGGGATAGAATTTTCTCTAGACTTCTTAGGACATGCTCTCACACCTCTCATATTTAAATTTTAGGGGAGAGATTCCCTTTAAACTCATAAAATCTAAGATAATGCAGATTACATTATTATCACAGAAAATTGGCCAAATTCATTCTAAAAGTTCATACATATTTTTTTTATTTTTTATTGTGCACTCCACAAAAACCACATTAGGTTTGCTGTCTGGCATTCAAGCTAATAACTACTACCTCAAACCTTTGCAAATGCAGTTAAGATGTCTTCTGTGAAATGATTATGCAAGAAAAACACACAATTTTCTACTGACTCTAAGAAGTGGATGCAGGGACTAGTTCAGCTCTGATGGTGAATTAGTATCATGCTACTTGGTTCAGCCCATGAACGTTTCTCTCACTAGGAAAAAAGAGTACAACCTGTACTTTTCATGAACTGGTATATCATTCATTCACTGCTGTTGGCCTACTACTTCTCTACCAAGCCCTGGGACATCAAAGTATGTGTTTGTTGTTGTTGTTGTTGTTGTTGCTGTTTTTTAACATCAGAAGAACTTTTAACCCGTTGAGGACGGACTGATTTTGCTACAACACGCATTTCCCATAGACACATGCCTGAGTATACTCGGGACTCGTCCTCAACGGGTTAACCCGTTGAGGATTGGCTGATTTTGCTACAACACGCATTTCCCATAGATACTTGCCCGCATATACTCGGGACTCGTCCTCAACGGGTTAAGGTATGAGGGTGGGACAAGCCAATAAGAGAATGTGCAGGCCTCTGTCACTGTCAGGTAGCAATCTTTAACCAGGTAGGTCATTTGGAGCCAACAGGAAGACTTATCCCCAGCTGCACGTAAAAACGTGACAAAAAAGGGTTAAAAATATCCACCAGCGCCTGTGATTGTTTAAAATGTCATACCCCTCTCTGAGTCACGACAAGATGTCAGACCATAGCCCTATATCATCATGTACAGGTCGGGTGCTTGTCCATGTCGTGTCACCTTATGACCGTTACTCCCGTCAACAAAAACAATGTCTTCTTTGTTGATATGTTCTGGATTGCTGTGATTCCCAATTATTGTGTCTATGTTTGATGTACACACACAAACATACATAAGTGTGTATTTATGTATATTATATAAACATGTACACAGACACACATATGTTGCATATAAATAAATATATGTATATACATATACATATATATATATATATATTTACATATATACATACATGTATAATATATATAAATATAGACAGAAACAGAAAGATAGTTACAGAAAAAAAAACATGTATGTACATACTTGTATATGTATGTGAAGGTAGCAATTAAAGTGAATGACAAGTGTAGAAAATAACAAGAGAGTTTGATTATTGGTTTAAAAAAAAACCAATAAACAAAACAAAACAAAACAATTCTTTGTTGTGGTCAATCAGATCATAAAGTGGATGATTCAATATCACTGATGACGGCCAATGGTGCATCTATTCATACAAGTCTTCGTTTCCTATAGTTGAGTGCTTTAAAACGACATTTCTGTGACATAAGGAAGATATCCTTCTTGTGATATGTACACTAAGAACAAGACTTTTCTTGAAATTGAAAATGGAAGTTCTCAGTACCAAAATGGGTAATTAGATTATATATTATCATTAGCCACAATTTCAACTCTGCTCCTACTTCACAACCTGCAGCAATCACCAGCATCACTGTGATTTTTATATGGAATTATAATTTTTGAGGAACCAACAATTCATCCACATAGCACACACACTCCACTGATCTCTTGGAAATGTTGGAGATTGTCTTGAAAAGATTATTCTCTCACAAACCACAAAAACACAATGCAAAAAGACACAATGCCACTGAATCTCTTCGTTTTTTCATGTAAACACATGGCTGGCAGATTTTATTTTTTTCATTAGACATTATTCTTAGCAAGCGGTTATAATATCAATACAGAAACATGCAGTAAACCCCGTTACAAAAGTGAGGTACAGAAATCGGATGCAGCTTCGTCAGCACAGTATGCTTCTTTTTTTTTTTCTTTTGTTCTCTCTCTAAAAATCACAAGACAAGACAGTTACAGAGCTTATAGTAACATTCTCTTCATACTGAGTATACTATTTACAGGGTAGCCCAAAAACCACAGGTACAGGTTGGTGCAGGTGTAAAGGTGTACCACTCATGGCTAGCTTTCTTTCAGGTGTGTATCACACAAACACACAGACACACACACACTCTCTCTCTCACACGCACACACAAACACACACGATCCCATGCTTCTACACATTGTGATAATTTCCTGAAAGTGCCGGCTCTACGTTAACACAGAAAACAGCCACAAAGTATTGATTGCTACTACACTGTGTACTATCGTCTCTCCAAGATTCTGCCTTGTTATGCACTGTTAAACAAACAGTCATATACATGGACCTAGCACATGCTGGATACAATGGGGAAACAACTCTTTAGGTGGAAGGGGTAGGTAACTTAGCATGCTACAAATTTTTGGCAATTAGTTTTCAATCTGCTACAAGTTCTGTAAATAAGTTTGCATACACAAAAATAAAGGCATTTTATCTGCCATATCTCTGTCTAGATCTACAAAGGAATAGCGTGATAGTGTTAGAACGAGAAAGAGAGAAAGAGAGAGAGAGAGAGAGAGAGATAGAGAGAAGGGAAAGGTAATTTTTGGAAGGAAGGGGTATGAATTCTCGTTTCACTGTCCGACCATTCAATATCTTCAGCACCATATTGGAGTACCAGGACCCAGTCGAAGACTTGGCCGTGTACAAATTCCAATCCAAGCAATAAAAAAAAGTCTCATTTGTCCAATGACGCAAAGTACTTTAGCAATATTTCTGAGGTATCAAAGTGTCAAATTGTCTTATATGATTTTTTATCTCTTCTCTCTTATGCTACACACTGAAAGCAAATAACAAATAAAGAAACAAACACATAATTGTTGACATAGAGAAAGAAGAATAAGCCTCATGTTTTGTCAAATCATCTACAAACACATGTCCTATACAATGTTTAATATGCTTTACAAGCAATCTAGAAGGGCATCACATGCCTACAGCTGGACTATCTACAGTACAAAAAAAAAAGCGATACAAACATAATTATCAGTTAGTAGTACACATAAATGCAAACAAACTTCCCATTCTGTTAGCATACAAAAGATATGCATTAATCTAGAGGTGACTATTTTTTCTGTACTTTAAGCTTGTGCATCTATTCCTCTCCATTTATACAGATTCACTGGTAGCATATCTCCTCAAATGTTTGGCCCATTTTTGCATTCAACAACATTATCAGCAAGTCAATTACAAAAAAAAAAAAAAACATATTTAAGCACCGTTATACAAGGTAATTCAAAATGATGTAAATATATATATTTATATATATGTAAATACACGCAGCAACTAGGGAAAAGTATGATTTTCTTACTATGAATGATAAATACAGTGACTAACATAGTACAAAATCTACAATTTACACACAAAAATAATCTGTGTAATACTCAATTTTTCGTTTGTGTTAGTTTTTTCTTCTTTTTTGAATCAGCATCACCGCACAGGCGCAAACATTAACCCATCCAAGATATGAGAATCCGGCCAGTCCATCAAAATATTACCTACACTTAACACAATGGGACATAAATTGTCCATTTCAGTTTTTGCAAAGAACACAAAATTCAATCTCTCTTACTGTAAGCTCATGACTATGGTTTGATATGCAACTTAACAACACATGTCACATGAGAGAGAGAAAAAAAACAGAAACAAAACAAAAATACACATTCTGAATATGACAAAGTAAATACATCAATACCATGTCTTCACACACCACCTATTCTCAATCTCTTTACAAGGTCTGACTGTTCAGATATACATCTCCAATAGATTTCTGTACTTTTCTTGCCCAAGATACTCTCATCCGACTAGTTTACAAATCACCACATTTACTTTTCCAATTCTTTATCTATAGATTCAGCCTTTTTACATTGCTGGCAATATCTCCATCTAGTTATCAATATTCCCTTTAAAATTCATCGATCTCTTCATGTAGTTCATCCTTTCACAGAGCAAATATTTTTGTTCATATTTCATCGAAATTTTGACACTTTTAGATATGACAAGCAACAATATGAATGGTTTTGAATTCATGAAGTCAATGATTCCAGTCACTTCTTGATACCAGTTAAAGGATAGAAGCTATAAACTTGTCATCTATTCATCATTACATATCCTTGACTAAATAGCTCTTTATCATCTACACGAAACAAGCAATCTACGATGATAACAGACTTTTGGACAAGGTCACTTCTGTTGCATGGTATGCTAACAGGGCACAAGAACGCACAAACATACACAGACACACACACACGTACACACACACACAAACAGACACAAATAGAAAGGTTCTAAGCTAACACAGGGCACAGCTCTCTTCATTCTTTCACGCATCTTCCAAAGGAGTTTCTACATTTTCTACTGACATCATTACATTTTGATCTTAATCATTAAGAATCCTAATTAGTCTCTTATTATGCAGCGTTACACTCTGACACTAGAAAAAATGACCAGGGATACACAAGGTGAAAAGTTTTCTACTCTCAACAAAAGAACAAGATCCCCCAAAACAAAATCTGTACATAAAATGTGGTGCGTAGATATCAGACGTATTTCATCATATGTTCCTTTGTCATAATATTTCTCTAGGACTAGTCAGTGAAAATCACGTGCATTTTGTTGTCGTTTTTGCTTATGTTAGCAAGGTGTATGAATGTATTTTTTTTCTTGATGCATATCATCTGGTTAATATGTACATTCTCAGCTACCATCTTGGCAGTATATTATACATTTTCAGCAATATTCACAGTCTATACAGGAAAAAAAACTGTCATTAACATATGTATATAACTACATCTCAATTTTTAACGTCATTCAACAAACTATTTCCAATCACAGATGGGAAACTTTTGGCAATGTTAACAAGAATGCACTGGGCATTTCCAGAGGGAACACACTGTCTACAATTGAGAACAGAAAAATGCCCATTGGCAATGCATCCCTCTTGTACGAACAGCTTTTCAGAAAAGTTGTCAGAGATACTCTTAGCATCTGTCCAAGGTTCGAGCATTCTATTTCAACCTGAATACAATGCAATGTACAATCTAAAGGAAATATAAAAGTAATCTGCTGCATACAAAATGCTTTCCTCCATGCTACACACACAAAAAAAAGAAATATTATGGGAAAGTCTATCCTCTCTAGGGGCAGATAAAGTCCTATATTTTGTGCAAATTTCATGGATAGCAAATGGTCCACATGCAAGAGAGAGAAACGATCATTGCCTGGTGGCAATGACATCGCAAAATATAGTATGATCTCATCATACAGAGGTTGGTCAAACAAGGAGGTATACAAAAACTTAAAAAATCATCATCACATATCATTTCACTGGTATGTGAAAGTACTTCAAAGCATCAGGTTTCCCAATAATTTCATAGGTGAAAGTTTAACCTCAGAAGAAAAAAAAAAACAGCTTTCAGCCTCCAACAGAAGAAAACCTACAGTGATTTGGTCAGTTCATTGCTTAAACAAAACGATAAACAGAGTTGGAATACTGATATATATATACTTATATATATTATATATATATATATAATTCTCATCAATAAAAACACAAATAACAAGACTAAAATTACTACCCGCAGTACTACATATATCAAAATGGATTACATTCATTTCTGATCTTGACTTAACACACAAGTTGCCTACTGACTAGAAACAACCGCCAAAAAAAAAAAAAAAAAAATCAACTACATTCAGCCATGCCTCTGTGTAGACAGCTCAAACTCACACATCCTCCATGGGTTCAGTTGAATTTGTGACAAAATAAACCCCGAGCTTCTTTCTGAGGGAAGCTGCGTTAGTTTTTAGACAGATCTCTTGTTAACTGACCATTTGGCATTTAATCACAATCCCTTCTATGATGCATAACTCACTAGAGGTAGATGCTTACATTCTCTCACTCTCTCTCTCTCTCGATTTTTCCGGCACATTTTCCTTCTTTTTTCCTCTTCCAAAAAGCTGGATGAGCATGGTAAAATTATATAATCATCTGCCTAACTCTTGAGACCTCAAATAGTTGACTCCTTTCCAATTATCTTTTTTTTTGACAGCTCAAACAATTTAAAAGACCGGACCAGTCAAAGAGTCCATTTCTAAGAGTTTTCAAAGAATGCTCTAACTTACCACGGTTACACAGGCAGTCAATTACCTCTTCTTGCTAAATAATGTCACTGGGATAGTTGGGTATGTATACTGTCTTTTGCAAAACTTTGTGTGCACTGCCCTAGAATGAGAATCCTCAGTCAAGACTTGTTTAAACTTCTCTTGGTTTATTAGTTTGTTACTATTTAACTGGAAGATTTTTGACCCATTCTTATGCATTTAAATTTCTTTTATTTGCATGCCAGCAAAACAATGCTTGACAAATTTCCTATTTCGATAGATGTTATGCCCACACCTTATGTTGTATGATTTTACTTTCCACATACAATCTGCTATTTTACCATTACTCTCTTGATTAACAGAACAACAACTTGTTTTCGTAATTTTCATCAAGAAATTAATGCATAATAATGCATGTTATTTAGCACCCCATGCAATTCATATGAGCAGGACTAGAAACAACATAAATGAGGAATCCACAAAAGATTATTCTGCAGTGAAATCACTCTTGGTACGATGGCATTCTTGTACACATACATACCAAAATGCCGGCGTAGTAATCACACACTCTAATCTTGTGCACAATGTTTCCTGTCCCGCCATATCTCCTGGTGACACTGTGGGACTAGTGCAGGATGAGAGCTGAAAAAATGATGGCTCGTCTTCAGCAGTTTGGTCAGAAGGAAAGGAAAATGGATGAAAAACATTGAAATGAAGTATCATTGAGGACTAGCTAGCATATTCATGAAAACCCTGTACAGTTCTAACGGATCCATGCAAGGGAAGCTGGGTTAAGGCAGACCAGTCTCCCACTGTGCCACGCCCATCATGGTCAGGTGGTCCTAACTCTTGGAGGAGTGGTGGTGTTTGTGGTGGTGCCGTTCTTTCTTCTCCCTTTTCCTGGCCAGCTTTTGCTGGTGGACAGGAGTCTTTATGTGCAGCTTGACAACGTCTTCATTCAAAAGCACCTCACGAGGGCACAGCTGGCACAGGTAACGATTCGACGGGAGCTTCTCCACTGTCTCTTCGATGTTGACCACCTTGCCTAGGTAGCACTTGGTGACCTGATGGGAGGTCACCAGGTCACGGTCTGTGAAGACCCGTTCACATTTCTTGCACAGATAGCGGTTAGTGGACGAGTTTGGCTGAAGGATATAGTCTTTTTCCTTGTGCTTGTCTTTAGATTTGTGGTGATGGGAGTGATGGTGTGAGTGGTGGTGTTGCGGCAACTGTGGCTGCTTCTGTGCCTGTTGCTGGTCTTCAGGTATTTTTCCCATCAGGCCATGTAACTGTGCTGCAGCGAGGGGGTTGGAAGCATAGGCCTGTTACAAAAATAATAAACATGCAAACAAACAGTCCAAAAATTGCCACAACAAAACACAACAAACTAAAACAAATCAAAATGAAACAAACAATGCAAACTACAGGAATTCCTCAAAGAAACAGGTGAGTGAGGGAGACAAAAAAAAATGGAGTAGGTTCTGGAAAATTGGCTAACAGCTTTGAAACATTGTGCAAGGATGTAACACACCACAGAAAAGATAAATGTTTCCATAAACCACTGAACATGAAATTATAGCACCACCTCACTGCAAATGTCTGTATACTAGCTTTATCAGCTATAATGAACACAGGATTATGACTCAATGAAATCTAGAGATTTCAGGGTGGGATATACCACATGCAGATCCAAAGATATCTTGAAAGATGAAAAGAGTTTTTAATCCATCTGATGGATAATACTTCATTGTGACCACTCTACAGTAACAAATCATGCAAACAAACCATGCATCATGCTTTCAAATTCCTTATTTTGACACACACTCCCTTAGGTAACTTGGAAACTAACAGACCAACCAAAATGAAAACTCAAGAACAAAAAGGACTACTCTTTAGGAACAAAAATAACACACAAGTAAGCCACACTAATATCACTGCACTTATAATTGGAATATCGATAAAATATCCAAGCAAATATACTATGATAAACATTCTCTATCAAATTTGACTTCTATTTCTAGCTTTCACATATGACACTAGAATGCATATGTCCTTGTGAAAATGACAAATGTAACAGTAGACCTCTATATTGACAATTTTACTGGGACTTATGACATTATCTTTCTGTTCTGCCACTCTCAATTGTATACAGTAAGTAATATCATGCTACAGATCATGGATGTTGAGGAAGTCATTTCATGTTTAAAAGAATATTTGCATTGGTGGTCTTAGTGATGAAGGAAAAATACCTATTGTACTTATGAAAGACATATTGTACAAGGTTCAAGGTTCCATGGAAGGTCTGTTCCATGTTGATTAAATAAGAAATGCTTGAATGCTATTCTTTGTCTCATAAAACACATGATCTGATATTAGATAGTAAATAAGCCAAATATCATGTGTGACATTTCCTTAAAGGACAAGTTCACCTTCATAAACATAAGGATTGAGAGAATGCAACAATATTAGTAGAACACATCAGTGAAAGTTTGAGGAAAATTGGACAATCGATGCAAAAGTTATGAATTTTTAAAATTTTTGTGTTGGAACCGCTGGATGAGGAGACTACTACAGCTTGTGAGTCATATGCGTACAACAGTATAAAGAAAATGTAACAGAAAATTCAACATATTTTCACTTTTTTCGCATAATAAAAGAGCTCTTGACTTGCCTCTTTCTAAAGGCAGGGGGAATAATATTGCCCATAACATTTGTCGGTAACGAGTCAGGGGAATGTGTACTTTTTTCAAAAGATGGAATTTTGTGAAATTCTCTTTATATTTTCCTTATATTGTTGTACGCAAGTTATTCATACGCTGCAGTAGTCTTCTCATCCAGCGGTTGCTGCACAAAAATTTTAAAAATTCATAACTTTTGAACGGATTGTCTGATTTTCCTCAAACTTTCAATGATGTGTTCTACTAATATTGCTACATTCTCTCAATCCTTATGTTTATAAAGGTGAACTTGTCCTTTAAGACATCAGCATGTCTTCCTTGGTGTCTTAACTTGAGTAAGTTTGGATATTGTCTATCATTTCTATCTGTTCAGCACCTCACCTGTAGAATATGAGGGGGGATGGCAGCAGCCTGTTCCTGAGCATACAGCATTTCCAGGCCCACAGGGTAGACTGGGTACATCATGGGCACCTGAGCATAATAGGGAGATACTCCACCATACAGGTAGGACATCAGTGCAGCTTCATTCGGGTTCACTCCAAGCTGTGCAGCTGACACCGCAGCCGCTGCTGCAGCAGCAGCAGAGCTGGGCATGTTTGCTTGGCTGGAGGACGGCTGACTGGCTTCCATGTCAGGCTTGGAGGACTTGGTCGATGATGGTCTGGAGTCCTTCTCATGCTTGCTGGAGCTCCCCGATGTCAGTGGGTGAGATCCAGAGCTACCTGTAACTGATGAAGCAACATGTGGGAAGTGAGTGGCAGGGAGCTGAGGAGTCAACATCTGGGCCTGCATGGCCTGCAGGGCTTGCATCTGAGCAGCTGCAACAGGATTGAGGTTCAGAGCGGCTGCAGTAGCTGCTGCCGGTGGACTACCCACTAGGTGCTGGCTGGAAGAGCTGGAAGCAGATTGGCTGCGCTTGCCCTGTTCCAGCTTTGGTAGGAACATGCTGGACTCCTCTGTCTCGTACTTCTCTAGCTCTTTGCTGACATGGAGTCTGACATTCCTCACGTGAAGCTCTGTAAACACATGGTCTCGCACTGACATAGAGCTGGAGTACTTTGTCTTGCAGATTTTACACTCAGATGTACCATCTCCTGTGGATCCAATCATGCCAAAGTGTTTGGTCACTGTCCCTTTGCCTTTCTTGTCCTTAGCTCGTGCATTCTGAAACCAAACCTGCACTACCCGCCTTGGAAGACCAATCTCTTGACCAAGAAGCTCGCATTCGTGTATGGTGGGTGTACGATAGTCATTGAAACAGTGCTTCAAGATTTTGAGCTGCAGCTGAGACATCTGTGTGCGATATCGTTTGAGTCCTCTCTCTGAGTCATCTGCATTACTGTAGGAGTCTTCACTCCTGTCCATTGAGCCAGCCTCTGATACAGCATCCTCTCCTGCGACACTGCTGGTAGGAGAGAGCAGGTAGGAGTCCTTGGGTAACTTGTCCAAGACTATGTCAGACTGCATTATGCCACCATCTCCATCACTGCCTTTGTGGCTGGATGTTCGTGGTGGCAATTCACTCTCATTCCGCTCCTCCCAGTTCTTGTCCTCATTTCGCTCATCCATGCTGCGCTCATCATTTTTGTCTTCAGCATCACGATAGCTATTGACAGACATGGCTTCTTCTTCCTCTCTATTGCCGCCTTCACCATCTTCTGAGTAAGTGTGATTGCGGCTGTCATCACTGTACATAAGAGAGTCGCTGGCCCTGCTCTCCAGGTGTCTATCGTCACTCCCAACACTGCTTCGACCAGCTTCCATCTCCATGGCATGGAGAGTTTCAGGACTGCAAGCCTGAGCTATGATACTGTCAACCTGCGCACTGCTCTGAATCTTGTCGAAGTGTCTCACCTTGATGTGAGCTTCCAATGCAGATTTTACCTTGAAGGCAGCTTTGCAGAATGGGCATCTCATAGATGGTTGAAGAGCTGAGAGGCGGAAAAGGCCCTTACGCTCACGAGCACGGGTGTTCTGGAACCAAACCTGCACAACTCTCTTCTTCAAGCCAACCTCCTCCGATATCACATCAAGCATCTTCCTTGTAGGATTACTGTCTTCCTGGTACTTAGCATAGAGAATGTCCAGCTGGGCTGGAGATATCGTCGTCCGTAACCTCTTGTCCTTCTTGGGATCAGAGTCGGAGCTTCCCTGGTCAGAGGACTGGCCAGCTGCTTCATCACTGGTGTCAGAATTCTTTGACTTTGTTGGTGACCCTGCTCCCCCAGCAGTGTTGAGATAGTTAATGTACTGCTCTGTAGTGAGGCCATTGAAAGCCTCATATGGCATGTACATCATGTTGTAAGGAATCTGCTGTGGGATGTAGCTATTCATGATCTGCATACCCATGATATGCACCTGTTGATGTTCACGCCACTGCTCAAGCTGTGGGAAAGCAACCTTACACTGCTCACATTTGTAGTGATGTCCACTCTTGGATGGTTTCTCATTTTCTGACTGAGCCCCTTTGGATGAAGATGAAGAAGATGCAGGTGACGACTTATGCTCAGACTTTGATCTTGATGATGAAGATGACGTAGTTGAGGATGAAGCTGATGCTGTAGGTGGATCTGGAGTATGTTTTGGCGTGGAAGATTCTGCAGCTAATTTGGAGAAGGGGTCTGGGCTGACCGATGACGGTTGTGGAGTAGCTGGAGTTGGACTGTGTTGGGAACTGCTGCTACTAGTTGTGCTGAGACTACTGTACTTGTAGCAATGCTGTTTTTGATGTTTGATGAGCTCGTAAAATCGCTGGAAAACAAGCATGCATTTGTTACATTGGTAGTTGAGGCCTGGTGTTCTTTTGTACCTTCCACTCAGACCATCTTGCTCAGGAGGTCCTTCAGGAGGGGCTTGATTCTCAAACATTTTCCTAGCCTTTTGCCTTGCATTCTGGAACCATACAACAATCACCCTGGGACTAAGATTGAGAAGCCGTGAAAGATGGTCTAGATCATCATCCTTTGGATAGGCATTGTTCTCAAAGAACTCTTGCAGCACCTTAATCTGGTAGTCAGTGAATCTGGTCCTTCCAGATCTTCTCATGGACTTGTCACAAGAACTAGAAGAGTTGCATGACAAATTAGTTGGTGATATGACAGAGCGAGGAGGAACTGGAGATATCGGGGATGAGAGAGGTGAGGTCATATCTGATATACTGGAGGTAGGAGTGATAGGAGCTGATGTGATGACAAGGGGAGTAGAATTTGGCATTGACAGCTTCTGGTGTTTGTCCATGGCATCATCACTTGACATACTGGATCTAATATCTATGGGATCTCTGTAAGTCTGCTCCACAATCTTATCTCTGCGTTCCTCAGCAGCAGTTTCCATCTCATTTATCTCTGGTCTTGGAAGAGATGGTTCTGGCACCACTGACACTATGGGACTCAGGGGCTTTGGCTCCTTCATGGCAGTAGCTGATGGTAAAAGAGTGGACGCCTGTGCAGCTGCTGCGGCTGCTGCAGCCGCTGCAGCTGCAGCAGCTGGTGGAGGGGCATGTGGAGGTGGCAGAGGGATTTCTTGCTTCACTGGTTTGACCATTGCTTGCTCAGCAAGGAATCGCATACTGGGACTGGACGTAGGCCTGATGGGATCCAGATCAAAGGTATCTCTCTCCATATCTCTGGCTGGTTTCTTTTCTGATGACCCTCCAGACAGCATCTCACTGCTCTCTCTCTTCTTAGCTCGCTCTGCATCTAGCAAAGTTGTTGTCGGTGGGTTGTTAAAATTGTATGGAGAATCCTTGTTGCGTTGCCTCTCTTTGAACAGTGTGTTTCTGAACCAATGTTTAATGACTTTATGAGGCAGACCAGACTTTGCTGACATCTCTGCGATAGCATCCTCGGTTGGCGAGTTGTTGATGTCGAAGTAAGCCCTCAAGATCTTTAGCTGATCATCTGTGATTCTAGTTCGGGCACGCTTTGGAGACTTCTGCTGTAGATAGTTGGGATCAAGGTATGGTGGTAACTGCTGCATGCCTGCTGGACTGAGGCTCGGCTGCTGTGTGAGAGAGTGAACATGTTGTACTGGCACTGGGAATTGCCCAACTGTGGAACTGCTATTTGAGGAAGTGGACGGGCTGCTTGGCTGCAGAGCTTGCATCATGGCAATTTGGTAGGGGTTGACCGGAAACACTTGAGGTGGTGGTGGTGGGGGTGGCGGTGGCATAACCTGAGATGCAGACTGATCCTGACTTGATGGAATTGTTTCACTAGTGCTAGACATTTGTCCATTTACCAGAACTTCTTTGGTGTCCTCTTTTTCTGCTTTTACCTTCATATCCAACTTCATAGTTTTGGACTTCTCATCTTGCTTCGCAGACTCTTCTGTAACTTTTGTTGCATCTTCTTCTTCATCATCCTCTTCTCCTTGTAGTTCATCCTTGAACAACTGTGTGTACTTCTCAATTATGTCATTTGGCAATAATTTTTTGTGGACTTCTTCCATATGAGCTTTATACACCCAAATACTGGAGAACTCTTTCCTACATCCCTGGCAGTAAAACTTGTCTTCTAATGCTATGCTGGATGGCAAACCCATTGCAAATTCATTGAATTGCTGCACAAGATCAAAGCCGTAGCTTTCCAGCAACTTGCGCTGAACGGCAGAGGTGCGTATTCTTCTTGCATTTGGCACTTCAGCAGGCTTCGTTACAACACTGGGAGTAACAGTAGTTGTGGTAGCTGGTGTAACAGTTGTGGTGGCTGCTGGTGGCTTTTCTGCCACTGGTGTTGAAGTTGTGGAAACACTGGTGGAGGAAGAAGCCTTTGGGCATGTTGGCTGATGCTGGATGAGTGCCTCATGACTGGGGAGAACAGTCCCACACATGGCACATGAATACATACTTGGTGACAGAGGAATTTGGGCTGGATACATCATGGCGGCTGCTGGAGAGAGACTCTGCATGAGCATCATGGACAGGTCTTGAGAGAGGATGGCAGCTACATTGGGGTCATTGGCTTGACCTGGCACACCCGACAGCTGAGCGGCAATTTGCTGTTGCAACTGTGCTTGATGAATTTGCTGGAGCTGTAAAGCTTGCTGAAACTGCATTTGCTGGTAGTAAGCATGCTGTGCCTGAAGATGTGCCTGCTGGGCCTGTAGGAGCTGTTGCTGCTGGTGGTGTTGTGACTGTGCATCACCTGGAGTTGCTGGAGACTTCGATGACTGGGGTGGCTGCTGCTGCTGCTGCGTTTTGTGATGCTGCTTGTGTTTCTGTTGCTGCTGCTGCTGTTGTTGATGATGATGATGCTGCTGTTGCTGTTGTTGCTGCTGCTGCTGCTGTTGTTGAGTTGGGGATGGTGCTGGGAGAATGGTTCCTCCAACTCCAAGCACCAGTTGCTCACCCTCCTCCCTCTCCTGTGCAATACTTGCATTTTCCTGTTTAGCAGCTCTACTCTGATGAAGAACAGATCTGATGTGAGTATCAAGGGTTGACTGCTGACTGTATGCAACCTTGCAGAGTGTGCATTTGTATGGCTTGTTGTCTCCATGATCGGTTGGCATTTCTGGTTCAGCTGGCTCATTCAGACTCAATTTTTGTTTGTGCAAGTGAGAAACAGAGTTAAAATGCACAAGAAGGATGCTCTTCTGGGTGAAGGATTCACGACATACATCACACTTGTAGGGTCTGTTAGGATCTAAATACTTGTCCATTGAGAATGTTTGGGCAGCACGGTCACCCTTCCTGTGAAACACTGTCTTGTTATGACTGCTCAGTTCACTTTGTTTTGAGAAGCCAACACGGCACCGCTGACATTTGTACTTCTTGGTAGGGTCTAAAAAGCTGCCTTCTTCAGGTTTTGGTCCATCCATTTCCATCTCATCCAAGTCTCCAGAGTAGCTGCCATCGGTCCCATTGCAGGTTGAAAGAGAGTCATCTATACTGTAATTATTCTGTTGGTCATCTTCTAATATCTCATTTGGTCCATTTGGGAGGAGTCCTGCGATATCCCCATTTGGCATTGTGGCAAGCATCTGCAAGACATCTTCTTGATTCAAATCTGGGTGGGTTGTCTCCAAGTGGCTCTGTAGGTTTGACATAGAACGGAAGACTTTCTGACATACCACACACTTGAGGCTGACTTGCCCTGTGCTTGACTCGGGTTTAGGTGGCTCTGGCTTGGCTCCAGGGAGTTGATGCCGCTTGACATGAATTTCCTTGAAGTGAACTTGCAAACCTGAGGCTGTCTTGAAATACTGATTGCAACCTTTCTTCCAGCAGAGAAATCCTGGTCCATTTGGTGTGTCTTGCTCTTTCAGAGGGCAGGACTCATTTTGATGGCCATAAAGTAGGTCTATGTTGGCAAAGTTTTTGTGGCAGTTTTGGCACCTGTACAATTCTGTTCCCTCTTCCCACAGAACTGATGATTGTGGCGATGCACGGGGGGAAGCTCCAAGCTCAGCTACATCTGCACCTTGAGAAGAAGAGGGTCGTGACTCTGGTGGGGGTGTGGCATCTATAGGTTGTGTTACTGTTGCAATAGCATTGGCAGATGGAGTTGCATGGAATGTTGGTCCATTCTCAGATGTTTCCACTGACATTATGAGGCGCTGAATGCAATCCCTGGACACACTGTGAGAATCCATCAGATGAACCTCCAAGTTGATACGGTTGGTGCATACTTCTTGGCATAGAGGGCAACGGAGTATGGCAGACGGCTTCACACTGTGCTGAGACATGACATGAGCAGTGATGCGCTGTTGGTCCACACAGCTGTATTTACAGTAGGGACAGGAGAATATTTGTGTGGTGGTATGGCCCCTGATGTCACTTTTACCACCTGCATTGGATGGAGTGCCTGCTTTACTCAAATTTTCTGGTTGTTCATTGCTATTTAGAATACTGGAATTGATAAGTTGGTCCTCTGGCATTGACTCAGCAGATGAGGGACGCTCCTTCTTGGACAGATCCAAAGCTCCATCCGCAGTTGTTCCATCAGCATCTACACCCTGCCCATCTTGCTTGGCGAGTTTAGCTTCATTTTTCAAATGCTGCACAGACTGAATATGCTGCATCAGGTTAAACTTGGTCCGGGTATAAAAGCTGCATAGGGGGCAATGGAAGCGACGCGTCTCAGAGTTCATGGTGATGTTGATGCTCTGCATGTGGCGGAAGAGCTTCAGACTTGTCTCGTGACGGTAATTGTTGGGGTGGGAATGAGCACGCAGCTTGTCTACGCTGTGCGTGTAGAAATCACAGGCATTGCATCTCACTTGGACTGGGTTGCCAACATTCATATACTTCAGCCTCCACTCATTCTGCTTGCCTCCCTCTCTGATGTGATTGAAGAGCTGCAATTTCTGCTGATGTTTGTCTGTCTTGAGATGTAACTGGAAGTTGGCCTTCACTTGGGTGGAGTAGTTACAAAGCATGCACTGCTGCATGTCACCTATGACTGCTCTCCAGAGAGCCATGTTAGGTTCACTTCGATCTCTGTGCACATGGATGTGCAAGTCATCCAGATCTTCAGTGTTGAAGTTATTGCAGATAGAACACTGGTAGAGAGTGAGAGGCTCATTCTTTGATGGGTCATCAGGGGTGTTTGGATGAGGGGCAGCAGCTGCTGCTTCCTGAACATTCATTCCCATGGCCATATTATTCATCCATGCACTGTAGGCCACTGGGTCATATTGGTACTGGGTCATGAAAGCCTGCATGTCCATCATACTAGGTTCCTGACCATGCATAACAGGCATCATTGGATTCTGGCCAAGCATCATGTACATGGACTCTTCTGGTGGCAGTCCTGTCATGTTGTTCTGCATCTCCCTCTGCATCTGGGACACATTTTGTTGGATTGCCATCATGTTGTGGATGTGCTTCTCACTTGTCATATGAATGCGCAGATTCCTAGCCACATTGGTCTCATAGTCACACACATCACACCTCCATGTCTGTTTGTGCTTGGGTTTGGCTGCCTGGGCAAGGTCATTCAACTTGTGATGCATGAAAAGATGATCTCCACCATTCTGCAACTCCTGCATGTTGTTCAGATGCTTGTCAGACTGCATGTGAATACTCAGATTGCCCTTAGTGGTGGTAGAATAGTTGCAAATTTCACAGCGATATGGTTTATATCCACAGGTGTATGATTCTCCCCTGGACAGCCTTGGGTGTGGTTGATTGGTCTCACAGTAGATGCACTTGGATTCAGTCTCAGGATGCTTTTCCTTCATATGGGCTTCCAACGTCTGCTGATACTTGTAGTGCCAGTTACACTTGGGGCATTTGAGGGTTTTGCATGAATTACGAGAATGCATCATTGTCATATGTCCACCCAGGGAGCGAGATGACCCGAGAACCATGTCACACTTTGGGCACTCCACACAGCCAGTAGCTGAAGGATCATGATTGTGAGGTATGTCACTGTCCACACCATCTCCATCTGGGCACAGCGGGCTGGAGTGGACAGCATCTTGTGCAGCCTCTTTGTTGTTGTTGTTTGAAAGGGATTCACCTGAAGCAATGTCATCAGCCTCATTGTTCTGGACATGGTTTGCCATCATTTCGTTGTGGACACATGGAGGCCCATGTGGATCAGCATCAGGGGTTGCCCTCCGCTCAATTTCACCCATCTTGGCAGTTTCTATTTCAGTTGGACAGGGTTGACCTTCAAGGTTGCCACACAAGTCTGTCGAGGATGGCCGCTGGGGCGAGATGTACATGCCCTCTTCGTGTCGCCATGTTCCATTACTTGCCTGCCTCTCGTCACTCACTGCAGTACTGTTTTGGAGCAATCCCACTGCATGGTGCATATTGGTAGGTGAACTGTTGGTGTCCAAATGTGTGCAGGCAGCATCTGAGGTAGTTGAGATGGTAGTGGTGGTGTGTGGTGTAGTACTGATAGCAACTGAGACAGGGTACATGTAGCTTACACTGGAATTGGCACTTGAGTACACAGACTGACCAAAGCCCCCCTGACTAGGTCTCAGGTTGGCTATACTGTGGATTGATTGTTGCTTGGTGGCTTTTGGTTCAAGAAAAGACAGTAGAGGTTCCTTCTCTTTGCCCAAACCCTGAATGATGGCAGACTGATCCTTTCTGCCCATGATATGTTTCTCTTCCTCATTTAATGTCATTTTGTGTTCATGAGTTGCATGTGTCATGAAGGATTTGGCAAAGCCAAACGAAAGCTTGCAAATAAAACACATTAGGATTGGCTTTCCCACAGTCGCACCCCCAAAACCATGTTTGTCATCCTTGTCCGTGTCCTTGCTTTCCTCATCTTCAGCCTTGTTACGTACATCATACACCTTGAAGCTGTGCACAATTGGTGTTCCATACTGTCCTGAAATCATCCCAAACTGGGAGACATTGCCCATGGTCATGTAGCTGGGTATATGCAATGCATTGACAATGCCAGGCAGGGCACTCATCTTTTCATGCTCTTTCATCAGCTTGCTGACTTCCGACTGTGAATTCTCCATGGCCGAGATGGAATTGCCTTC
The DNA here is from genome assembly GCF_040938485.1 of Diadema antillarum. NCBI lineage: Eukaryota > Metazoa > Echinodermata > Echinoidea > Diadematoida > Diadematidae > Diadema > Diadema antillarum. The sequence continues at coordinate 225,133 of NW_027271903.1, forward strand.
TGCCTCTGGCCTCTCACTGCTGTCAATGAGAAATGCTGAGCCGTCTGGCTGATACACAATCTCACCCTCAAAGTTCTCCATGTCACTGAGTTCACTGTCATTGCCACTAATGGACACCATACCGTCCTCTTCCTCTGGTAGACCAGCTTCACATGTTGTCATGATACAGCTGTGTTCCATGTACGTCTGCAAGTCTGTGAACTTGTTGGAACACTTGCTGCAAGTGACTTCTCTGACTGCCCCGGTCCCACTCTCCTCCTCAGCATCATCCTCATTACTCACATCATTGTACCCAGGGGAGTCGTCTGCTGCTGCATCCTTGGGTAACTCTTCATTGGCACTGTTATCAAGGTATTCGTTAGTCTCACTTTCATCGTTGTTCTCGGTGATGCAATTTTCAGTGACAGTGTCTGAAGTCGGGTCTTGGTTCAGAACTAGGTCTGGTTCTGGTTCTTCAGCATGAGAGTTGTCAAGCTCTTCTTGTTTTAGAATGTCCTCACCAGAAGGGCTGCCGTCTGACCCAGTAGATTCAGGTGGTTCCACTGCAGCCATGGTGACTTGTTATGACCACACATTGATGGAGCCAGGCAGAATCAGATCAAACCTGCAGGTGCGCAGACTGTTGATGATACATCTGTTGACATAAACAAAACAAGAATATAAACAAACTGTGAGTAGAAGTTAGCCAAATTTCAATTGTTGTACATAACATGTAAGATACATATAAATGTCACAGCTATACAAGAAAAATTTATACAAAACATATCAGGAACAATATGGGCAAATTCAAAACTCAAATTCTGCATAATTAGGTGGAAGCAGCCATAAAATAGGCAGTGGGCAATCATGTGAAAGGAAGTATGTGCCTGATGTACTAATGACTTTTTATTTCTTAAAGCAAGTGACGAAAGAAAGAATTTTGATGCATCTAAGAGGCACTGAACCCTTATTGCAAAATTGATTTTCTGAGAAAAATAATTAGCCATGCCATTACAAGACAGACCAAGGGCTTGATCAAGATGTAAACATACATGAGATCAGTGAGTAGTAGCAAAGGGAGCAAGATATATATCATCACAATGATCAAAGAATTCCCTGAAGTTTATATAACTTGTCACTGACCAGAATGATCCAAATCTCTGTATATCTTATTGATCCCACACTGCATCTTGTTGATGCTTTGAACTTCATTGCAGATCCTTCTTCCAAAGATTGAACACTAAAATTTGTTTTGACTTTTACACAATCACCATAAATTTCAGAGCTCGTCAAAATCTTTAATCTCTAGTGAAATCTCAAGCCTAGCTGTTCAATTAATCCCAACAGCATGCAGCAACACAACACACTCTTCATTAAAAAAAAAATTGACTGAATTCATTTTTCTCACTAAAGCATGGTATGGTCATTAATAACAAAAACAAAATGACTCTATGAGGAAATGTTCCCTGAAAAGTCAGTGTCTCCAGATTCAAGGACAAAACACCATCTTCACTGCCTGCACCCAGAAAAGAGGAAACAGCATTTGTTGGCTGTTTGCAGCATCATGGAAACGAGAAGTTCATCCTACCGAAAGTTAAGATTTCTCATTTCCACCATAAGCAAAGAGGACAGGGCACGTTAAATACTCCATATGCAAATTAAGTTAGCCATCAGACCACATCATCTTCATCTTTATTCAGAATCGCTCCCTCACTCCAAACGTTCTTTTGCATTCCGCACTCATGGACATAACAATAATGATCAAAACGGAGAAGAGGAATATGGAGAGGTGACAACGTGTCACAGTGATTAAAAGTTCCTCTTTCCTCATTCTTGCCTTTCCTTTCTCCCTCACTTTCTGCCCCTCACAACCTGAGAGAGAGACAGAGAGAGAATGTCATATAACGCTCTACTGGTGATGAGCTATAAGCAAATTATGCACCCCACTCCATATGCCACATGTGAAATTCACGCTCATTAATGTAGCAGGCGTTTGGAAAAAGCATTAGGATGCAAGGAGCGATTTCGAGTGGCTGGAGTTCAGAAGGTGCAAGATGATAGTACGAATGCAATGGTACGGAAAAGACAAGGCAACAAATTAAGGGGAAGGGAGAGAGTGACGAGCAACTTGGTAAATGTCCTACCACTTCAGTCACGGCCTGTAATTTAGTCATTCGGCAGTGAATGGCCTTGACGATTCAAAGGCCAGCAAGGAAAATTGCAGATACTCCATATTGCTCGAGCGTTAATGGAGAAACTGCACTCTACCGCTCCTGTTCTTGCTATTTGGAGAGGTAATTTGGTGTATTTGATTAAAACACAGAGAAGGGGAGAAAACAACCAGTTGCTTGCACAAAGAGCAGAGAGTGGGGCAGGCATGATCCTGTATCTTCGCTGATTCTCAGCTCGGTACGGCTCAAGAGGTGGGAAGGGAGAGAAAAAGTGTGGACAATCCATCATAGGAGCGGTTTCGGTTACATCAAGAGGATGATGGACCTGAGAGGAGGGCAGGCACTGAATTAGGTCACTCTTACATTTCTCAAAGTACAGTGGCACTCTTTATTCAAGAAATGATCAGAACCTGCACCGAGACATTCAAAACTGCACTTTTTCCCACGCATGCTCTGGCCTTGTTTCTGAGGATGGCCTCTTCCTTCGATGTTGTCCCACAATATGACTCAAGCGTATTTGTTGTGAAGCACGGAGCCGGGCCTCCTGAGACAGCCAGTGGATGTGGCACGTTCTCTAAATGACTGCTCCCAAGAAAAGCACATCAAATCAAACATGGACACAGCCACAAAACCAGGCCTGGTCAATATTGTATTTCAACCAGAAATAGACATAAGAAAAACGGGGGAACTTCTTGGCAAAGGAAAAACTATCAATGTGCACTTCTTCTGAATACAACATTATAAATATCATGGATGAGTGAAGATGCCAGAGGCTCCTATTCTCTCTCAGCTTGCCCCTCTGAGCACGTCTATGAATCTTTCACTGTTTCCTGAATTTGGACTACTAATAATGCATGATCTAATTTACATGGGAACAAGAGCTAAGCAACACAACAAGCAGCAGGACAAGCCCAAATATCCCCACTCGTCTTCTTTTCCTGCCATACAGGAGGTGGTCTAGGCATCCTGCAGCCAACATTTGTGTCTGTTAGTGCAAATCTTCCCCAAGCTTGCAGGGGTTTCCTCCCAAAATGACTAGAGTCAATAAGAAAGCTAGGCCATGGCATTAATTGCCAGACTCTAGTCGGCCTTCTCGCTTCCCAAACTTGGCAGATTCTATCACCAATTCTCTGTCATCATAGGGTAATGAGATTACTTGAACTCTTTCAGCTTCATACAAACAGGGTGTCAAACCCAAGGGAACAGGGCCAACAATTTACTCTTTTTACAGTAAAGAAAAAAAAAATCACAAAACCTTTTTTAAATAAAAACAAACCTCCCACTTTTGACCAAAGAAACCAGGAGTTAGTAATCACAAAATGCACGGCTTGGAAACCAACTGCTGAAGCACAGTACAACAGAGAGAGAGAGATACTGTACACACCTCCACATTGGCACAGATTACAAAGGAAGAACAGGAAACCAGATCTTGTTTAATTGGGGCTGAATAGGAAGGAAGAATTGGGGCACGCCAAGGACCCCGTTGTATTGTGGAAACACTGAAACCTGTAAAATAACCTGCACCTTTTCTTCTCTCAGTCAATGCATGACGAAGCAACTAATGGCTAATTGTGAGTTGTTCTCTGGTTTTGACTTGTGGGTGCATTTACACCTTCAGCTTTAAACCACAAAGAGTGTGGGCACAAATGGCTGGGGAAAGCATGATGTATATATAGTTGATGGAAATTTGTAAAACTGTCTCCAGTGTGAACATTGCTCCTGTGTTACAAAGCAGCACTCAAGGTTACTACCACCAGGGAAGAAGAAAAACTCTACTTTTCCTTTAGCACAATGTCAAGACATGTGAACAAGGTACAATTATTAGAGTGATGAAATGAGAATGTGGACATATTGCCTGATTTTGAAAAGAGATAAAAGATGCATTGTCTGAATGCATTTTCTCAGAACAAACAAATGATTGCATGATATGTTTGCTTTCAGGCTATGTCTCTTGGGTGTCATTAACTTTGAATACACAGACAAGTCTCTTTCATTGCATGAAGTCCTCCCCCCCCCCCCCCAAAAAAAAAAAAAAAAAAAAAAAAACCTAATTCAGCTAATGCATGATTTCAAAAATATTCTTGAAGAAGGACGTTTTTGATTATGCAGTTTGGTTCATAATCTTTCATGAACACTGGAAAAGTCTTGACAATTTCTGAAATGTATTGTGGTATGACATCATTACAGATGTGACGATTAAACTTATATATACCTCACAGAAATTAATACAAAATCTAACTTCTTATAAAAACATATAATCTAAAGAAAAGGTGTCTCTGTCAGGCACCCAAACTGAAGTGCATGAAATTGGGAGCTTTGAGTTCATATGCCCAATTCATTTTTTTTAATCCTTGAGAAAGTGGGGTATACAAAGTGAGAATACCAAAACAGCAGTAGAGATTTATAAATCACTTTAAGTGTACACACTGATAAACACGATCACTTTATGAGAAAGTATTTTCTAAGCCATTTTCGTGATAACAATGACATATGACTAAAGCCAAAGTATAATTCACATTATAAGATAGACAGGATGTCAAGAAGATGACACTATACAAGAGCAAGGGGGAATGCTGGATAAATGGAATGGCTGGTGTAAAGAGTAACAGTCTTGTCAAGAGCAGTGAGGATATTAATCATTCATTTTCCACTGGGAGGAAGTTTGATTGATGGAAGCTGGGGAAAGACAGGCATGGCTGTTGAAAATTGCACAGGCTGTTCATGTATATTAAATATGCTTTTAATTGGAGAGAGGAGCTGTAAGATGCAGCAGAGACTCAGGGCTGGATTAGCGCTCCATGATTTGCCATCAAGGCCACTAGTTCCTCCACGAGTACCCAGAGCCCTGGCAGGCGAAAGGAAATGGAGAGCACTAAACTCTATGCCCAACAGAGGGCACGCTATTAGCACCGCGGCAATGACCACGCTCCCATCTGGCTCACTGTAATGATAAGCCCTCCCTTCTTATGAGGAGATTGAATGGTGCTGTGATTTCCACAGAAAGAGAAAAAGGGCTGTCTTCTTAGTAACTGTGAACACATCATCTACTTATCGTATGCAGAATGCTCTGATGGACATCCATCCATCACCATGCTGTGCTTTCTCTTCTCAAAACAATTATTATCTCTCATATTATAATTAAACTGAGACATTGCCGACACTTAAAGACACCTTATTAAGCTGCCACAATCAACTGAGAAAAAAGGAGAAACATATTCATTTTGATGATTTCATTACCAGATTTCATGTTTTCTTATGCTAGATCTTTTCTCTCCAGTGATCACATTCTACTTGATGTAAAATGAGGAAGGTTGAGTCATCCAACAACTTCAAATCTTGAAAGAGATCTACATGTATATACAGCAGCTACAGCCATTATCTACAGGGGTTGAGACTATGATTATTTCTTGATCATTCAGATAATACTTCGAACTTCTATATCGATTTTTTCTCTGACGATAAGGCATTTCTCCATAAAGAATCTGCATAAAAAAATAAATAACTAATAAGCTTAATTTACAAGGCTACCTTTCTGTAATTGCACACACCAGTTCAGATGAACTGACATAACTATCAATAAATGTTCAAAGTTCCAGCCACAGTGTAGAGCATTGCATCTAGCTCTTCTTCTAAAGCAGGAGCATCATTATCCATGCTTAATAAAAGGAAAACAAATGTCTTTTCAAACAATGCTGGCCATTATGCAGTAGAAGAAATGTGTTTCCAATTTACTGTATCAGGTTATCTGTCAAATATAATCTGTTGCTCTTGAAAATATATCGCAGAAAGAACGAAAGAGTGTGTGTGTGTGTGGGGGGGGGGGGGGGGGGTCAGATACAACCTGACATTTCACAATCTATCTGAGATCTGATTTCATAAATCCACCAAGCATTACAAAAAAAAAAAAAAAGGACGGAGGAAAAAAGCGAGACAGACAATAAGTTGAAAACCAGGGACAGGAAAAAGAGATCTGAACATTTCCACATGTGCCCATATTTTCTCTTGACCAGGGCTCAGCAGAGAGTTGTGTGAACTAATCAGTTTTGGAGGATATGGGGAAAAAAGTTTGGGAAAAGAGAATTATAAAAAAAATGCTTGGGTTGATTAATTTTGACCCAAACACCAAAGTTCTCTGATTTCCTTCGTCTCAGGTTCTGGGTACTTTCGACAGGAAGACATTGCAGTCCCCGGAGACACTCCCTTGTGTTTGTTCTCCGTCCTCCTTTCCTTTCTCTTTTTATCACTCTATACCAACCCCAGGTTGTGAGATGGTCTCCAGGATGTACAGCACAGGCCGCCTCCCTGCCTGCCGTAAAAGAATACTGCCTTCCACCAGTTTTTAATTACAGTATGGGAACAAGCTAAAGGTATGTGAACCCACAAGGGGACCAAATGCGATTTATTTACATTTTCTCATCTCTCACTCTATCCATTACAGGCCATCTTTCGCTTCACCCTTTTCTCCTCTCCTCTCCCCTTTTTTCTTTGTTTTACCCCCCCCCCCCCCTTCTTTCAAAAGCAGACTAAACCTACAAGCAGCCATGGCATGCATGCACAAGACACTTCAGATTCACAAGCTCCTTACACACGCTACCCCTCTTCCAGAGTTCTATAATACAAGTTATAAATCTTTCTACATTTATGATCTCATTTTTTTTTCGTTCTGTTATCTCTCCTCTTCCTTCCCCTTCATTTTCACTCTCTTCTCCTTTCCTCTGTCTGTCTGTTTGTCTGTCTGTTTCTCACTCTCTCTCTCTGCCTCTCTTCCGCTCTTTCTACTTCTCCCTTGTTGAAATCCTCCTAGGAGTGTTGGCTTATCATGGCCAGCCATTGTATAAAACAACGAAGCCCAACATTCCTGGACTTGACCTTAGCGACCTCAAAATGAGTCAGTAGAGCTGGAATATTCATCAACTCCACACTGTGCTCTCTCAGGCAGCCAATCCCTGCCCCATCTCCCGGCCACCGGCTAGGCTACACTCGGCTACTAATGGCTTTCTTCGTGTCTGTGCTAACCGAACAGAATGGTCCCACCCCATACCACAAAACCGAGAAAAGAATTCTCATATTTTTCTTTCCTCCTTTGGCTAACTTTCTGGGTAATCAACTTTCTCTTTCTATCATTCCTGCTCACATTTTTTTCTTTCTTTCTCCCTTTCACTCTCCATCGTGCTCCCTCGTAGATCTCTGTCTCACTCCCGGTGTACTTTATCTTTGTCGCAATCAATAGTCCGCGGCTTGTTTTGCTGACGTGAGAATATTTGGGGATGAGTCGGATGGTGAGGTATGTGGCTAAGGGAGAGAGAACTGGGGGCTGATGTGACGTTAATTAGCTGCAGCACCGGTGACGAGTGATTTTGGGGTGCTGCAGATCCGCTCTACGAAGTCCATGACCAGCTGGCTTTATCAAGGCAGCCCTACAAGAAGTGTTGCCTGTTGGGAGGAAAAAAAAAACCTGACAAGACATTACACCTTGATGTTATTTCCTAGTTATGTTCAGACATGGCATTCTAATTAGACCCATTCCTGTACAGGCTTGGTTTCAGCTCCATCTCACAAATTGGAGAAATGAGTCTTGCAGTTTGACAAAATCGCATGACTTCTAGGCCTCTAGTGGCAAAACCTGTCCCTTAACCGACACCCCCACCACCAACAACAAATGCCCTGTGCACAAGAGCAGCCTAAATCAACTCATAATTGAATTGAAATTGTGAACTACCAGGCAAACAAAGCAAAATCTTGACAAAACACAATGAGCTCCTGCAGAAGGTGGCAGGTCAATGCATGGAATGACGGTATCAATGACAACCGACTTGAACTGAAGGGTCGAAATCAAAAAGAGAATACACGTTACCCACTTAGGGATTCCAACACATCACATCGCCCACTCGTAATTAGATAAAACACCACTTTCCCAAGAAAACCGAATTCTCCTCAAAGTGAACAGAAACAGTACAAGGTTGCACTAACCTCTGCAAAGCCTAATGTCTGCCCGACAAGTCTGTCTAATCCGACACAGGGTGGAACTCCTGACCACAGTGTTAGAATCTCCCCCATCAACCAGCCTCTCTGCCTATGCACCCTACACACATCTGCTTCCTACATTATTAACACACATAGCACAGCCACATACCCAATCATAATAATTCCCCGATATAATTAATAAATCAACCCCCGCATGAACCTCTCCCATTCATACGTCTTAATCTTATTAAACTCCACACTCAGGCATGGCTGCCTTCTTTCTTCCCCTCCTTTTCCACCCTTCATTTCTCGGCCCAGTGGGAGAGACGTTCTCTTTCTGTCTCTTGTTGTGATTTTAGCACTCTTCGACTGTGATTCGGCCAGCCAACACCTTTTATGGCAAGCACACTCGGAGTTTACGTCCCAATGCACAGGCACAATGTGGGGGAGTTGAGACAACCTGCTCATTTCGGTCCCATTTCTCTGATGTGCTGACCTTTGTTCTTAGCATTTTGGCAACGGCAATTAAGCCTTTCATTACCAATTGCCTTAGTCTGTCTCATGCAACACCTTGTAGCACTACCTGAAACAGGAGTGAGAAATCATTGCAGACAAGCAAAAGACTGGCTGCTATTCCGGGGAATAATGCCGATTGTCACTTGATTAATTCAAGAATTCTGAACTACGTCAGAATTGCTATGTATCTTATGATGTCACCACCAAGCTTTCCTGCCCTTTCAGATGGAACTGGATTGTTCCTGAAATAAGACTTAAAATGTTTTACTGATCTTAAAGTGTCAGTTTTTCTTAGAGGGATGTTACATGGTTATGTTTGTCTTTATGTAGAGTTTTAATTTTTGCATTCTATTTTTTGTATATTATATGCATACATATCTCTCTTTTTTTCTCTTGCTTTCTCTCCCTCTCTCTCTCTAACAATATCAGAACTTAACGGTTAATTATACCGCAACCTCTCCATAATTCCAAGCCAGTTTACTCTTTTTCAAAGGATGGCTGTGAGAGTTCCAAGTTTTGAAAGAAAGAAGTTCCATTGTTCGGGCCCAGTGCAGTGATTAATGTCTGTGGCAATAATTGGTGCAATTATTCCCAGGATAGATTAGGGGAGAAATACTGCCTCCTCATTGGAGCCTGGAAATAATACACAAAGGGGGGGGGGGGACCATATGGAGAAAGAAAGGAAAAACTAAGAGAGAAGGAATAAAGAGTGATGCATTGATGGCTTATCTCTCATCTCAACTCTGCCACATTTTGTAAGATCGGGTTGAAAAAAAAAGGGCACTCAAGCCATTGTTTGAAAGTGATACACCACCCCACATTCCTACACAACGGCCGATACTTTAACATTGGAATCTATCGGATAGAGCTCCCTCTCTTGATATGCGAGTGCATTAGTTTACTTGCACACTCCAGAAGAAACAGAATCAACACTTTCTTTTAATTCCTTCTTTCACTTCAGAGGTACATCTCTTCCTTGGTCAGAAAGGCATTTGATCCTTTAATTATTGCTCCATGCTGGATCATGGAGAAGATTAGTCCACTGTCCATACATGTTTGTCAGCTTGCTACTGAGTTTTACCAGCCACAGAGACTAATTCAGTAATGTTAAAAAAAGGCTTTCTAATGCTCTATCAAAAGAAGAACTGGCTTGGCCATAGATCTCAGGCATTACATTAGGTCATCAGTGCTCAATACGTAACTTTCCCCCCATAAGCCTTGATGTGCAGTGTACCCAAGCCTGGCTTCATTACCTTCCTAATAGCCAAGTTGCTCTCTTTATTGGCGCTTCTGGACAGGTTCTAGCTTGGTTGATTTTCCACTACTACGTCAATCTCCATTATGGCAGACAAGATGGCTATAGCAAACAAACTTCTCATCTGGTCTAGATATGAAGCAATCTATGTTCTACAGAACAGAACATACACGAGGACTTGATTTTGTTTCCTATCTTAATTTGTACACACACGGCGTCATCAGAACAGATAATTCAACCTTTAACTACTTGGCAAAATATGAACAGTGCTAATCACTGGAACGTAACATACAGGAATGGATGCACTTTTTCTATTTTTAACTGATTAGGTGGGATGGGATTGCATGCATGTACATGTAGACTATTGTTTTACAAATATTTGTGGCAATATTGGTACCTAATGACAAAAGAAGTGCAGGTAGTCCAATCCCTTCCAGACGATCAGAAGAACAATATGTTTTATGGGGGGGGGGGGGGGGCGGCATCCTTAGGTCATGTCAGGAATAGACAATGCAATTGATTGTTTGCACCCAATTGAGAAATATCCAGACTATACAGGAACAAAACTGAGCTGCGGTTTTCACCATTCTTATTGTATACATCACCTTAAAACAATCTCATTATGTATGACTGAAAAATGATTAATCACTCTAAAAATTACCTTGTTTCTTTCAATGCTGATTCATTACTAATGAGTACATATCTGTGATTGTCAGCATGTATCCTACAGAAATTTAGTAGCACAATGTGTAGAATCTTGAGTTCACTACCATAGTTCTCATTCAATCAAGAAATCCAAGACTCAAAATTACTGTAGGGTGAAGTAGCTCTTAGAAGGAGACTTGTTCGCATAAAATCCAAGTAGTTTTTTGATGCTCAACAAAGTTTAGAGTGTTTCTTTTTAACCCTTTTCTTCAGTTCTGTCTGATATCTTCTCATTTATCTTCAAGCCTCAATGATAATAAATCATTGAAGAGAAATAGATAGACTAAGGACAAGAGGCCCAGTTGATGATAATACTGCCCATTAACCAAATGTGAAACACTCTGTACCAGGCTGTTACACCTAGATGTATAAATGAAATGACAGGCCAACTACATCGTAGATTATGCAGGGGAAAACAACAACAACAAACTACAAAACAAAATCACAAAGTGTAGGCAGTTCTTAACACTACAACATTTCTAGAAGTCACATCATGTTGTCTCCATGCATAATCATTGATCAAAAGACAGCAAGAGCAACTCCCCGACTGATGAAAAATTGCTCTTTCCATGATAATCACGCTGCATACTGTGATATTTGCATACTATAATTAACCCAGGTGTCAAGTTGCTGCCGTAGAATTGCCGAACACTGATAGTCTCCAATCAAGGCAGTTGAAAGAGAGCGTATCTCCTCTTGTGTAAGTGGTGGAGAACCTTCTGCCTTTGAGTTTACTAAGGACACAAGACGGAATCATTGAGATTCAGTTTTACCTGTGGATAATTTACCAGAATTGCATAATTTTCTTGTATGCCACATCAAAGCAAAATCTAATCCATGCTAGGATAATACATTTCATACTTATATGGTAATAATGTATTAAAAGGGGAGGGGGGGGGGGGTTCATATATTTTGTGGCCCTTCACGTGTTGCAACGGGGGGAAACACAGCCTGATCATACAGACTAGCATCAACATAGTGTATAATCCAAACCTAAAGACCTTTAAAAAAGATCTCTGCACCTTCAGGCAAATTTGCAGTCAGGATTCAAGATTCAAGATTCAAGATTTTGCCAGAAGTACTTCTGGTCCCTGTACTGACCAGAACAGTAACAAACACAAATGCAAAGTTCATAATTTATGAGTGATTTCCACTTCTGATTACTAACAAATATAAAAGATGAACATTATAACATGAAATAGAATAAACCACAGGATTCTGGAAAATGCAGAACTAACAAAACGTAAAGAAGAAAACAAAATATGACAAAATATATCAAGTTAATGTAAATACAAAGTAGCAAGTGATTCCCTAACCGAAAATATCAAGTTGGAATAGAAAGGCTGTACCATACCTGCAGTACAAGAATATAGACATCTAATATCTACAAATTATGATTTGAGAAACATGTACATCTACCAGCAAGAGGGGAGACTGAATAAATTCATTAACCATTTCATCTCTCAGAATGACACATCAATATAAACCCAGAGTATATGATCGGTTTAAGACTATTTTATATCTACGTTTAGATGAAACGTAAAATCATGGAGTACATTTTCCATTTAGAGCACATATGGATACATTTTTTTGATGAAATTAAGAAATGACATTAAAAAGGAAAGATACAAAATGGATAAAAATTAGCATCTTGCACGCAAGATATCGGAGGAGTGACAGCAAGGTATCGGAGGAGTGACAGAGGAAGGGATCACTGGAAATGGAAGCTGGCTTTTTGACGAGGATGAAATACACAGTTCTCTCTCTCGGTGAGAGCTTCGGCATAAAGACTAGCCGTCAATCAAGGCCAGTGACACGTTGTGGCGGGATCTGGCACTAAGCGTTCCAACATTCCAGGCTGGATAATGGAAAGAAAATGAAGTGCTCGCTCCAATTTGATTCATAGGAAGAATGCTAGGGAGAGGCATGGCCCGAGACACCCAATCAATACATAATAATCAGAAATAAGGCTCATATGCCGGATGCGTCAAGTCGATGCTTGCCGTAATTATGAAACAAAACAGCTTAATTCAGAGGGACGGGGGCTGGTAAAGCTATTGGACACGTTTTGATGCCTTCGATAGACGGGTGATTAAGAATGGGGGGAGATTCTGACACTGCCAGTTAGAGGGTGGGCTTGTAAAAGCTGGATTGTTTTAATCTCCCTCAAATCACCCACACCTCTCTCCTACATGGGTTTTCATCTTTCTTTATCCACTATCATCCTTGAGAACTGTGCTAGGAAATGAAAAATTCAATGAGATTATGTCTGCATTTGAAATGGATGAGGGAACACAAAACAACAGAAATGCAATTTCAATGATAATTGGTTACAGAGCGCAACCACGCTGGAGGTTCACTGCACAATAATCAGCCAAGACTTAAATTACCGTCTTTGCAAATAATTGAAAAATGACTCACAATTTAGCTACAGTTATCGGGACTAATCAGACATACTGCAAAATGCTTTTAATGCACTGACGGGGGAAAAAAAAAGAATTTGATTTGTTTTGATTTAGTTTTCTCCTTGCCTCATCAAACCTGGAAATGAGAGGGGATGACGAGGACGTAAATGTGTGGTTGAATCAGGTATCAATGCACTTCTTTATAGTTCAACATAACCAAGCGGACATGAAAGCAACCCCCACCCCCTTTCTTCAGACAACCATTTGCCTCCAATCAGGAGACGGCACCGCTAATCAGACGGACGATGCACACTGCACAAGGCAATTAAAGCAAGACCAATATCAAAAGAAATCTGTCTTAATTTCCACCAAACCATTGCTTTTCATATCATCTTTTTCCCTCTCTTTCTCATTGTGCTCTCTTCTCATTTTGGAGGGAAGACAACAAAGACGAAGAACACAAGAGACGGCTGCCAAATCTCTACAACCTCACCCTTTCTCTTTACCACCCCCCCCCCCACCCCCCCCCCCCCCCCCCCCCCCCCGAAAGAAAATGAAAAGACGTATTAGAAGATAGAAGAAAGGAAGGGTCTGGCTAGATGGTAGTGGTGGGTTGGGGTGAGCATTAATTCAGAAGACCAGTAGGTTGTGTGCCAGGTCGAGATGTGTGCATGGGACTAATGGATTTCTATTCAAGCCATTGAAACGGCAAGCCCTGCCAAGTCATTTTCATTAATGAGTTTTCTGACACAGGAGAGAGTCCCACAAAAGGGGCAGGGGAAACAAGATACCAACAACATGGCAAGAACAAAGACGCTGCACGCTTCGGCGTCATGGCGATCGACTCAAACTTCATGTTTCACCTCTCGTCTGCCTCTTCCCCTTCACCCCTCGTCCTCTGCTAAGCCAACAGAAAATGGGCATAATTACCATTTCTTTAATATCGCCCATTCTTCTGATCCCCATTTCTATCCTTTTACACCCATGCACTAGCTCTCAAACTCCCCCTCCTGGATGGTCATATTTTCCCTGGACGTCCAGCTTTTTCCATCAACTCATCACCAGTATCATTTAGCCATCTCTCTCCCTTCCTCTCAGCTCTGTCTTATTGCTTGTCTTCACTAGACCTTTTTTTCCCCCGCTGCATAATTGTAATGTCCCCTTCTCTTGATTTTGAAGGATTGAACGACAACTTTTGTTCATTGCTTTCTCCCCCCCCCCCCTTTTTTTTAGGGGGGGGGGTGAAAGCCACGAAGGTTTCATATTGCACAAAGTCTTTGAAGCTTCTCCATTTTTGATTCTCAATGGATTGTACATTTATTCATACATATATATATATACTGTATATATATATATATATATATATATATATATATATATATATATATGTGATTATTTTCTTGTGCTGAGATTTTAAGATGTAATATTTCATTTTGAATCAGAATCATTTCTTATATCATTCAAAGACTTTATCAATCATAATTTTTTTTAAAAATCCTACAAATGTCACTTTCAGAATTGTCTTTTTTCTTCTTGTTCTATCGGTCAGTTCTGGTCAACATAACCACTGATCTTTGTTCCTCTCCCTGTAAATCTTCCCCCCCCCCCCACTTTCGCCTCTTGCAATTTGAGTTTTATTTTCCCTTTTTCCATGTGTAATCTACACATTTCCAGACTCCCATTGTCCAAACTCAATCAAAATTAATGAAACACAGCTGGGGTTTTCTTCCTTGGTTTTCTCAGGGCCCAAAAAAAAAAAAAAAAAGGATCACACAAATTATTAGTATTTGGTGAGTGTCTTGGAAACACATTCACCTTGTGCTGATACAGTGTGTGTTTGTCAAACATTATGCACGCACACACACATACACACACACACACACACACACACACACATACACATACACGCACAAACACATAAACCATCTAAGACAAAAAAGAAAAAAGGCTACAGAGTCACTGCAATGTATGTAATCCAGAATCCCTGATAAGCATTTTCCATTGAGCTTTCATCGCCAATACTCTGTACATGACATAATCTAATGCAATGATATAAATGAAATATGGCTCTATAATATATGACATATGTAATATGGCACAGATACATTTTTACATAAAGACACCATAGCAATTTATCAACAAATGGGAGAGAATGAGATCACTCAGGTATCATCAATATACCTGTGACTTGTTTAAAGGATACATATTTGGCTTCGTATTTCCTGGCCACATTGAAAAAGACAACAATTCACTTGCTACCTGCAATATTTTTGGTTGAGGTTTGGCAATGTTGCTACATCTACTATCTAATTTCTGAGGGAGGGGGCATTTTTCATAATTTTTTAGGCATATCTATGACACATTCTTGTCTTGACAATATATAAGCACTCACGCATTCTTAATTTATCACCGACAAACGAATGCTTGTTACTTAACATTAATTCATAGATTTTTTTTTTTATTGTAGTTTGCAATCCTTCGCAATAGTATGACTCCATTCATAGCTTCATACCATCACTGTCATAAAAGAAGGCAATTAAATGCTCTGTGTCAGTCAATACAATGTCAATACATGCAAGCTTTGATTTTTAAATGTCACACTGAGGTTCCGCAAAAATTCCTTGGTGAAATTTCAGCATTTTGGAAACATTTTGTTAGAGAAAATGTGAAGAAGAAAAACCGCTCTTTGACATCATCACAAAGAGCGGGACATATTTCACAACAGTTTCCCGGCTCAAGTGATGAACGCAGCGTAAGATGGTAGAGTAAGCCTTTCTCGACAACAGGAGGGAGCTACAGAAACACAATACGAGGCGAACTTGGGTTTTAAAGGACAAGTTCACCTTCATAGACATGTGGGTTGAGTGAATGCAGCAATATTAGTAGAACACATCAGTGAGAGTTTGAGCAAAATCGGACAATCCGTTAAAAAGTTATGAATTTTTGAAGTTTCTGCTCAGTCACGGCTGGATGAAAAGACTACTATAGCTTGTGATGTCCCATGAGTACAACGATATAAAGAAAGAATAAAGAAAATTCAACATAATTATTTCCATTTTTCTCGCATAACAAAAGAACACTCGACTTCTCTCTTTCAGAAGGCAGGGGGAATAATATTACCCTTAACACATATGTCAGTAGCAAGTCAAAGAAATGTTCACTTTATTCAAAAAGTAAAGTTTTGCAAAATTCTCTTTTTATTTTCCTTAGTTGTACGCATGTGACATCATACACTGTAGTAGTCTTCTCTTACAGCAGTGACAGTGCAGATAATTAAAATATTTGTAACTTTTGAACGGATTGTCCAATTTTCCTCAAACTTTCACTGATGTGTTCTACTAATATTGCTGCATTCTCTCAATCCTTATGTACATGAAGGTGGACTTGTCCTTTAAAGAAAGTAAGGAAGAAACAGATGACACGGGACAAACACAGAAACAGTCAGCGCACGCCCGATATTAATCATTTCTAATTACCAAATGGAGTGTGGGGAAAACCATCAAGGCAAGGGAGAAAAGTGTACGGGCTGAGACAAACCAATCTTGGAAAGATAGTCAAGTCCCAAAGGCAATCATACAGCTTTTTTTTAATTATGCCATCTCCAGTTTTATACTGTTCTCTCGCTAATTAGAGAAAAGGAGAGGGAGAGAGAGAGAGAGAACAGAGAGGGGAGGGGGGGGGGGGTTCTGGTGTAACTCTGTACTGTGCATTTGGCTTCGGAGAGGCTGGAGTGTCGTGAGTAGAGAAGTAATTAAAATTTGCCTGTACACTGTTTGGAGAATAATTGATTTGGAGCATGTGGCGTTGTTGGCAAGTAGATATATTTATCCAACTTCAATCAATCATTTGGGGATTGCTAAGTGCACAAAAACAGAAATGTATGTTAATTAAATATTCAATGGGGAACTTTAGCCAGGCATTGATCTGGTTTTTATAAGGCATCAGTCTCCACACGTACAAAGGAACTGTTGTGGGTACATACTGAGATTCAGTGTGTGTGTGTGTGTAGTGCCTGTCTTTCAGGAACTGAACAACATTAATACCAAAGCCTTATGTCCGCAACCATTGGTGAATGGGTGAATGTACAGCATTCATACACAAATATAGATGAAACCTCAGTCAAAACAAGCTAGATAGTGCAAAGATTTGAACAGCATACAAAAAATATATATATATATATATTAGCCATCATAAGCATGTATTATATACATGTATGTGGTGCAAAATATATAATCATTGCAATAGATGAGAATTTGGCATTAGTGACACAACCTGCAGACTACCTGTGTAGGGATCAAGAAATACTTAGCCTCACAAATAGTAGCGAATATTATAACTAATGGCAGAAACGTACCTAAAACTGCTGTTTTCAGTAAATTAATGGTATTAGGTGCCACGCAGCCATACATTTTTGACAATGCCAGTGGTGCCACTGTGTATTAGTGAAAGCGTATAAAATAAGATATGTTTTGAACTGTATGACTGCCTGAGTACAAGTGTGTGCATGTGTGCACTGTGTGTGCACAAGTACATGTGCTTGGGTATAAGTTTGTCATTGTCAAATCTATCAAACATCTCATATATTTTTCATTCTCCTCCAGAGGCATGCCATTAGGACAATCTTCCAGGCTCCCCCAAGGACACTAGAGCACTGGACATCATGGTGACCATCATCCCCATGGACCTGAGTGACCTACTTTCCCCTGTGCCTGCCCACAATGCATCAGTACTGACAGCCAAAAAATAACAAATAAAATAAAACAAAACAAACAAGCAGCATTACACAGATATCAACATTAAGAAGGATTATTACCCAGATGTGAAGGGAAAAACATCAAGGTCTATCAAAGATAAAGAAAAAAAGTAGGACAGTCAGAATAGGCCTTTACTGTTCGTGAAAAAAAAGCATTTTATGCCAATCTGCAAAAATATTAGACGTTGAGTATTACAGCTCCCATCTCAGTTCTCCATCGCCATTCTCCAAGCGAGGGCAGGCTAGGCAGAGATGCTCAGTCAAACAAACAAACAAACAAAACATCAGCAGTCACGGATGAGTCTTTTCAGGACTGTTCACTGACGTCAGTTTATGATATGTGATGTCTTTCCAAGTAAATACAGATATACAATCAACGCTTACACTTCTCGCATTTGGGAAGGCATTATACATATACAAAAATTCAGTTCAATTTCTGTGCAAATGACAAGCACTTGAAATAGAAAATAAATCTTTGAATTACCTATACAAAACACATTATGACAACTTCCAATGTTTCTCCTTTGCTCATCCGATATTTAGAGCATGCTGAGTGAATTGTGTACTATATGTATGGATTAAAATCATGCAGATTTGAGCTGTGCCCATATTACCAATGTGTAGGTGTGGTCTGTCAGGGTAATAATAGGTTCTATGGCCTCAGATTGTTCACTATCACCATCTTCTAAACAAGATGGATTCCATTCTCACCCACATTTGAGAGGTATAACTAATGTGTTTCTTTTCCCATACACTCTCATCCTATAGACTTTATTGATGGACCAAATCTTCATGCTACCACTACTAAATCTCCCAAATCTCTAGGCTCACATGTAGCGCACTGATCATAATATCAGAATGTGATGTTGATTTATGCAGAGAGCAACGAGGCAAAAATTACCTTGAAAAGTACAACTTACAAAACATAGAGCAAAGCATTCAATTCAATCTTATCACATGACTCGTGACTAGCATACAAATTTTTCTCATCAGTGCCATTATGACGATGAAAAAAAAAGGGACTCCTTTTCTTCCCAATTCTGCTAATCCATGAACAGTTCAGAGATTATTGAGGTCACATCAAAAGAGTTCCATTATTTACTGGTGTATTACTGCTGCGTGCAGAGAATGTAAGACTTAGAGTGAATAAGACCCGATTGTATTTATCCTGAGCAAAGACGAGGGGGAGAGAGAGAGAGTGTGTGCTTGTGTTTCAATAGACAGCCTCCCTGTATGTGTAGAGCCTTAACAACATGTCGATGGACTCCCACCCTCACACACTATGAATATATTACTTGGATACTTGCCCCAATTAGTAGTGCTACACCTTGTAATTACATTAAGAGGAGACAAACTGCCATGTGTGTATGGTGGTAAAGATGGAGTCATTACGAAGTTGAGACTCCAAAGCTGAGTCTTGGTCACATGAGACTGGTATGAAATGAGGACATTTGTGACAAATACAAGGCAAGGCTTTCTCAGCAATCAGAAAATAGACTGAACTTACTCAAGAAAAATAAAGATTAAATGGTAGGTTATAGTCTATAGCTACAGTATATAAGGGATGTCATAAAAGATGTTTGTATGAAAATGACATTTTACTCAGAAAGATGACTGGAAATATTGTGATATTTATGAAAAAGACACTAGGCCAAAGAAATATTGATATTTTCTCCCTGTTCTGTGATCAGCTTTCAAATCAATGTGAAGGCATTGGGGAAGACATATGTCACTGAACCAGTAATATGGTACATAAATTATATGAATTATTCTTTCACCCTATCAAGCTGGCTGACGTTGCAGTGTTACCATATAACTAAATGTCTGGACTCTCTGGCTGTTGATTTTATGCTTTATTTCAAGCATGTCAGGGTACAGGAATCAGGTAAGTGATAATTCTCATTTGATAAAAGCCACTCTGCCATATGTCTGTGAGGGATGAAATCTGTGGATTGCATAGGCAGGTATGTAAAACCACACACACCATTCTAACATGTCACACACTGCACACGCATGCAGACGCTTCCTGTGTAAGAGGATGGCGGCCCAAAAATGCAATTAAAATTCAAATGGCTCATTGTTTAAAGAAGCTTTCCAAATGAAGCGTCCTGTCAATGCACTGATCTAACTTGAGGCGGTGAATGGAGGCACTGATAATTCAGCTTTGGTATCCCCTTCCCTGCGCAAACTTCATCCCTCATTATTATTTGTCCACAGGCATCGAGCTGGCGATGACCTCATCGGGACAAGAGATTCGAGAACCATTACCGGCGAAGATGAGAGACAGGTAGAAGGCACAGTCAGAGTGCGGGAGTGGGGGGCTAACAAGGCAAACAAAAGCCATCTGACATGCCAGTCACACACAGGAACTTGAGTAGGTGGGACTAACGCTATGCAAATACTGTCAAATTGACCATGGCACAAACACGTTGTGGCGTGTCAAACCAGTCACTTCCACTGCTCCCACCATTTAGCCAGTCAACATGGCTTGCACACTAATGGAAAACGATTCCTGAAACAAGAGGGTGGGAAAGATGAAGTAAATTACGCTTCTAACTCGATGAGCGTCCTGCATGGCTGCATGCACCTGAATGATTTGAATAAATTTGCATTCGTTGAATTCCCTCTGTGCTTTTGGGGAGTGCTTTGGCATGCAGAGACGGCAACAATATTGGGCTTGAGTGACTGTCAACACGCTTCATCATATCAAAAGTCAATACAACGTTTTTCTCCTGTGCTGAGTTCTCTGCTAACAGCTGCTTGTCAAGTAGGCCTCTTCAGCATGAGACATTTCAGATTATTATTTGGTTTAATTAGCTAATTTCCAGACAATCTAAATTTAAAATGTCATCAGCCATGGGGAGTGCCCTGTAGACTTGCCTCCACCACTGCTTATCAGATGTATCAACAAGTTTTCTTTTCAAATGTCAGGATTCTGCTCCCCTACGTCCTGAGAGAAAAGAGCAGAGATCCTATTTCTGCTAGATACCCATCACTTTTTTGTTGATGAGGAGAGAGAGGAACAAAGACAGAGAAACAGGAATTAGACTCAGCTGGGGCAACTGTCTGGGAAGACACATCAAAGACGCAGGGACAAAGCCAGCAGGAAATGGCACCGATGCTGACCTCCCAGGGTGCCCCAAAAAGAAGGCTGCTTCTCCTGACAGGGTGTCTATACTGTCCCCACCAAGAACTAGACTGGAATCAAGTTACCCCTCTCCCATCCTTAACCCCCTTACCCCAACCCCCTTCCCCTCTCCCGAGTCACCTTCTCACTTCCCTTCCCCCCTGCAACTAGAATCAACGTGTTCTTCCTGAATCTAGGACCCACTGGGCCAACCTTGATCTTTACCTCTTCTCATGCTCTTCACCCTCCTGCCCCTTCCCTCCTTTTCTTCCCTACCCCGCCCCCTCTCTTCCATGGTCCCCTATCCCCCTTGTCATCTTCCTTCAAAACATTAATCTGCTTGTGCAAAAAATATCACTGGAGATATAAGAGACCCCATGTTATGCATCCTGGCATAGATATTCCATTAAAGCTGTAACTTTTATGTACAGATATTTTAATGAATGAGAAGGTCACAGACATATTTGCGATTTGACAAAAAGACTATAGTAAGTGCACTAACTCCTGACCGTTCACTCCACTACTCTATGTGATCAAGATCAGGTGGTGATATTTTCATATGCTGTTTAATTCGCGGGTCAATAGTGACTCATGAAATTTGCAAAAATTAAACCCTCACAAAAATAACAGCTGTTATAGCAGTTGAAAGTCTACATTGTTGGGCTCTCATTTTTCTTATTGGCTATATCTGAATTCCACCAAAAAAGACCAATGATAACAATTACTATCAAATGAGTAGGAGAAATATTCATGAGCTTTAGATTCCTTGTAGCAATTGCTTTAATGCAAATGTTTAGATAGATTGTGTTTTTATTTTGAAGTCTAG
The DNA here is from genome assembly GCF_040938485.1 of Diadema antillarum. Lineage (NCBI taxonomy): Eukaryota > Metazoa > Echinodermata > Echinoidea > Diadematoida > Diadematidae > Diadema > Diadema antillarum. Next base: position 246,834 of record NW_027271903.1, read on the forward strand.
GACCCTCCATGTAAATAGAAGCTACCATATGCACATGAAACAGTATTATCTCACAGCTATTAAAGCAATCCTATTTAGATTTTGAAATGAAGAAGGACTGGCCTTAAACTGCTGGTGTATTAACTCAAAACAAACAGGTTTAGAATGACATATCACCAATGTTCATGGCCAGCACTCACAAAACAACAACAACAACAACAACCAAGAAGTAGTATTACGGGACCCTGTTCTCTTGTCTGCTGCTCGTTTCACAGTGCTTGATTCTCTAGTCTGCTATTCGTTTCACAGCGCTTGATTCTCTTGGTAGACATAATTTTGGCGATGTCACCATCTCAAGATCAACTTCTATAAAAATTGACATCTTCTGGCTGACGCTCCGTCGAGGTGACCTACGTTAGATGGTAGCACAAGTCAGCTTGTGTCTTCACAATTATTCCGGCTTGGCGAATGAAGACCGATAGATGCACTCTTCCTCCTGGACGAGGGGTGAACAAATCAAATTGTGAAATCCAAAGAGTGATCTTAATGAAAAGAAATGTGAAGCAGGTGTAGCCATAATCCCCTTCCTCCTGACTGTCAGATTGACTTAGAAATTATCCTCTATCCAGCCAGTTGCCTCGACTCAAGTGACCACAGAAAGGGAAGAGGTTCGCACTGCAACCTTTATACATGCGAGAATTCCTCCACGAAGCACGAGGACTAATTAAATAAGTGAAAAGCGAAGTGACTAAGTTTGGTATTTCGGGACAGACTGCCATGTTTGAAAAGAGAAAGAAAAAGAAGAGAATTAATAGGGTTTGGGATCACACCAGTTTTCTTTTGTCCGGTATAGTCTACAACTGTCTGATCGCTCTGCTGAATTGCGTCCGTATACTATTGAGACGGAACCATTAATGAGGATGCGCAAATTAAAGATTTGATGAAGAATTGGTAGAATATACGCCTACAGACCATGGATGTATTTTGCAACTCTTTGGAATCTTGTAAATCAAAAAGATTTTGTGTCTATCTGCTTCTAAATATTGCTTAAGGTGAGCTCTTGATTCCCTCCCCGCTTCTCCTTTCCCACGCTTGTTCTAGTGAGTCTCAATGTACTCCGGAGCAAGAGGAGGATCGAGACCAGGGGATAGAAGTCCTCCTCTTATTCTGGGATGCAGGGGGTGTTGGGGGATGATCATAGCTGTGGGACTGAAGATCATAGCTGCAGGATAGAGAGATGGAGAGAGATGGATAAGCAGAGAGGGAGGAGAGAGAGAGGGGGAGAGAGGGAGAAGGATGCGGAGTGATGAGGCATTTGTAGTCTGCCTTACAGCACGTGTTCTGTCCAGAAGCAAAAATGCGGGGTGACAACTGTATAATCTCATTAGGTGGAGAGACCATGACATGCACAACACAGGGGAAATTCCACTTTGACGTTGAATAATCAAGAAAATTCACTTAGCATAATCATGAAATCATACGCATTTTTGCTTCCAATGTCTTCCGTTTCGCAGCAGTTGCAATCTTTATATCCCCCTCTCTCTTTTTCTCTCTATTACACTCCTTCTCTGTCTTGCATATATTCTTTCTCTCATTTCTATTTCCTCCTCCTGTTTTGGGCGAGATTCGTGATAAGATTTGAAACAAGCTGCACGAGCTGGGCGTGTTTTCCAGCTCAACCCGAGCAATTATTCAATTAACAAAGGAGGGGCTGAGAGTATAAGATGAATACGACGCGCAGCGATTCGTTACTTGCTTGATTAAATCCCCTATGGGTACGCAAGACTTCCATCTCCCTTCTCCCGTCCATCCCCTGTGGGTTCAGAACTCTAATTATAATACAAAACATACTTCATGTTGTCCCATGCAACTAAAGTCACAGAGAAGAAATTCTACTTCGTTAGATGATAATTGAAAAACTCTACTTGCGAGGATACCTTTTTAGTTTGCAAGTTCTTTGGCATTAATTTGAGAAAGGTAATGAAGGTAGTAATAACACAGCTTTTAACTTCTGGTCTTCCATTAGGTACGTTTAATGTATGATGCAGTTTTAATGAAGACGAATAATGACAAACCCTATACTTTCCTTCTTTCAGAACTTGACCTTTTCATGGAGTGCCATTACTACTCATTACCATACGCACCAGAACAACTGTCCTGACAAATGACGGATGACATAAAGGAATAATCTTCTATTAGCTAGAATAGCACTGCCCTAGTAAATCACCCAGGCCTCTATTAGCATTTCTGATGTACTTATTAATGCATGTTATCGATAAATGTACATCTTCATTACTTCAGACTGGCGACTCCGAGTATGCCCCGTGCGTGACATGGAATGAACTCACAAAATGTAGTTTGCGTATCTCAGCATCACTCACTTTAACCCATATCTGCTGACGAACACATGAAGTTTTTGCCTCTAGATAATGGATGAGTAGTTTTATTGTGTGAGACATTTTGTCATTACAGATACGTGATCTCATAATACCAAGAAAGGCAAGGTGCATTCTTACGTGTCCATGATTGTAGAACAAAAATCTGGGTATCTAGAAATTGATGCTACATGCTCTTTACAACAACTCAATACACACAACTTATTTACAAGCGACTCCTTGCCCTCCAAATACAGGCATAAAAAGAAATGAAAATATATTTTGCTTCATTATTCCCATCATTTGAGAATATCTCCAGATGCACTGTAGAGGCTATATTCAAATCATTTGTTTTTCTAAATATATATTGCTTTCATCCATACCTACTTAAATATTTTGTTGAATTTCATGTTAGAGTCATCCAGCTGAGAATGTGTAAATTTCAGATCAAACACAAATATAAACTATTTATATTTAAAGACTCAATTCTATGTGAAACTTTCTATGCAGCCTTAACCTAACCATTCAAATGGTTCTAACCGGTATAAAAACTATTGTTTCTGGGAATGTAATTATTCTTGGTAATCTCATGTCAATATTTGACTAAAGAAGCAAGGTAAGCAGAGGCTGGCAGATTTTCTCATTAGCTGCAACCTTAAAACATTGGTCTCTATAACCCCTTAATAAATAAAACAGGAGTGTTTCTTTTTATGTCGATCATTGTTTGCAGAGCAGCTAAAACTACAACAAATGTGTACATGAGAAGAGATTATATTCTCTTTGTGACCCTGCACCTCAAAACAAACAAAAGTCGCCAGACATGAATTTTTAGTTGAGACCATATTCTGAAAGAGCAGACTTTAAGCTTTAAAATGATGTATAACTCAAATCAAATGGACTCTCCTAACCTATCTAAATATTGGAAAGAAAGCACAAACTCAGGAAAAGTGTGAACTGAGAGAAGAGGCTCTGAGGTACAGTGTCTATTCAAGCGCTTAATCTTTACCAAACCGTGCTGGCTGTGCGATGAATGGAACAAAAAACAGGAAGTAAACCACCAGAGTAACAATAATGAAGGTATTATCAGATTAAACTGAAATTAAGCATGCCTCATTAACACATTCTGTCCATAATTAATGCCTACTTTCAAAGCAGTAGCACTATCCTTTCAAAAGTTATTAGAGTTGAAAGTGAAGAGTGTGGACAAGGTTTTTCAGAAATGAAAAAGGGATTCTAAAGACACACTTAATCACACTATTCTACCAAAAATGTTCGAGATAAACTGCTAAAAAAACACATTTTCCTGCCCGTTTTATGATACCAAATTTTAGCATAACGTAAAAGAAGACCCGCGCTTTCAGAAAATATGAAAAAGTCAAGTTCAGCTAGGTTGACCCATTTCACTTATTTTCAGTCCTCAGGCAAAATCAGTGTGTGCGACTTTATGTTCATTTTGAGGTGCACGGTCACCTTTGACTTATTAAAATGTTCCTGGCAAATTTTCTTGAACCAGAGTAACATGGATACCAGATGATTGGTTACTTCAGTCCTAAATGAAATTTTGCCAAAATTCTCTTCTGTTAATCAGCCCTAATAAGTGTGGATATATTTAGTGAACGATATCTACTTTAAAGGTATAATTTACCATTTGCAGATGAAACAAAAACCCAGCATTAGTGCTTCAAAATAGTTCTTAAATGGGGGTTAGGGATAGAAACAACCAATGTAAAAATTTGAATCAGTATAATCAATATTAAGTACTGTTAAATGAAAAACGTGAACAATAGATATACTAAAAATGTTTCTAGACTAAACCGTCTACAGTTATGATTTAATAAGAAAAATAGTGATATCTCCTTATATTTTAGGCTTTATTGCAAATATTTTATATGGTAGGATATTTTGTGATACGACTGACCTACACATATGTATCAAAAGTGATATCTCGAACATTTTTTCAAATCACTGCTCCCAAAGGTAAACAGGACCTTTAATAATAATCACAGCCAAAAGATGAGCCCTCTTTTTCCATTTTTTTTTTCTATCATTGCATGTAGTTATAACACATTCCTGGCCTTGGAGAAGGAGTTGCACACTCACAAATGGTGCAAATCATCAACTTTACACAGAGCTGACACCAAGCTGGTAATAAGAATCACTTCTGGACTAATCAATAATTCACAACTTCCATTTCCCTCTCTTAATCCCCAAGCACAGCTTCTATCAAAGAAAAAAAAATCAAACACTCTATTACACCAGAGTTTGTTTCAGATGAAATAGTAGCACAGACAGACAGAGAGGGAGAGAAGGGAAAATTACCCCATCAGGCATAATTGGCAGAAGTATATTGTCTTCTGGGAGAAAGGAAAAAATCTGAGGAAAAGAAAGAAAGAATGATTAAACTCACAGCATATTAGTGGAGAAGATAGAGAGGAAAATGTGGTGAAAATGACAAATATGAATATTGAGAATTCAGATACAATGCAACTAATTGTAATGAGATGACACCTCTTGCTCTATCTGAAACCCCCCCCCCCCCCCCCCCCCTGGTGTACCTTCAACATGCCGTCTGAGTGGTTCTACCAAGCAACAAGAACTTCTAGCACCCATTCATCAGTCTTTCCCCCTCTATCCCCCCCCCCCCCCCCCTATCCCAACACCCCTTGTCCCTTCCCTCTCTGGTAGGGTTTCCATGTGTCAGAATTGGATGACTTTGCCACTGGAACAGATGAATTTCCCTCTAGAATTCAGAGCAGAGAGCTCACTCCAGTGTGCTATAGGCAATGCTAAATCCTCATCAACTCATGTAATTTTTTTTCAGTTTCTTTCTCCACTCATCCTCATAATTTCCACTGCCTCTCAACAACTGTCCAATCTGTCCAGACATTTCTGGTGTTGTTTCAATTGCAATGAGTTTCAAACTGGACACTGGCTGAGAGGGAGGTTTTAGAATATTTTTAAGCTATGTTACATAATCATATAAATATTTGTAATTCTGTGCTTTCCTGGAATCAGAGTAAATTTTTTAGAAGATATTATCTAATCAATAATCATAATGAGGTACACAAGATGACACCAACACATAATTTTTATAAAATGTCATCAACTACAATCAATAGTGGAATAATCTCATTATGAGATTTACAATCATGACACTGACATCTGAATATGAACATTAAATTCTTTGTAATATCTCATCTATGGGAATAAAAGCAACAGACAAAACCCTGTGACAAAAAGTAACAAAAGCACAAACAGTTCTTTCAGTCAGTTCACGTGTCTTCAACTGATGCATAGCTCCTACACAGAAAAAGGAGATCTGCTTTGTGCAAGAAAAAAGCCAATCAGCAATGAAATTGAAATCAATACATCAGTTTCACCCCATCTCCAATGGGTGTACCTTCTTCACATTAATGAATAAAACCCTAAGATTTCAGTCAAAAGATGAGCACTCATAACATGCCTCCGCATTTCTTGAGGCCAGTTGATGATACACATTGCCTCTTTCTCTTTATTGCCCAGAACCTCTACAAAACATCGTCCATAATACCCCCCTCGTTTTATCAGTTTGTCCGTCTTCAGCTGTTGAACAGATCCTACCGTCATCATCTCTTTTTGACACACAGACTTTAAAAGCTGATCAACAAATCTCGCATGGCAACCCGCCCTGTGGTAAACTGGAATTCGAACATGGTTCCCACGGCCTTTATTTTTTTCTTTTTTTTTTCTCCAGCAAAAATGTGCTTAGTACTTGAAACCCCAACCATCTTCATTTCTGTCTTTTCTTTTTAATATTGAATAAAGACCATTAATTCATAAAGAATTATACATGTCATCTTACTTGCAGTTGCTATGGGAAGTATTGATATCACATTCCAGTGTCCTTGAAGGTTTTATCAAACTTACCTTTTTTCTTTGCTGAGTAAATCATACAATTTTTCTCTATTTTTCAAACACAGAGTACTCCACCTATTTACACATTTTATATCATACAATACATACCATGTATGATAAGTCTTAAAAAAAAACCACACAACTTTTTATGAATAAACAAAACTCCAGCCTCACTAACAATCAGAATGTTTCACAGTTCTTTATCAACAAAAGACAACTCAATGCCAAATAGTGCTGCTTAAACCTACAAAATTCTTTATAAGCTACATAGTGTATGTAATGGTATGCATACATAAAATCGTAAAATGGACATTGATAAATTTTGCAACAGTTTAAAGACCTAAGAAGTAAAAAAGTAAAATGACAGTCCCACTTTGTTTTTAATTATGTGTCATTTGTATTTTGTCGTCATTGTTTTTCAGAGAGTGTATAGATAACAATATTTTGTGAGCTTTCTTTGACCCCATCCCAGTAATGGTCCCCCCCCCCTCCCCACGAGGGCCATGTGGAACACAATCAGCGATTAATTTCACGCTTGTCACTCGCACATCTCCCTAACACCACTTTAGTTGATTAACTACCTCACATAAACAGAGCGGCATCATCTGCATAATTAACTTATGAATTTGAACTGGGCAGCCGCCGCCTAATCAGACTTTATCCAGGAAGAGAAAAGAAAAAAACCCAGAGAAGAAAGGTAAGGAAATGAGAAAACAGAAAGCATTTGACAAAATATATGGACCAGGGTATTCGCCATGCTTTTAGAGCCATGCATACACATAAAGGCGGAAATCCAGGTGTATGTTGGGCTAGAAATGGAATGCACGAAGCTACGGGATTGTTGTATAGAGGAGAGTGTCGTATGAAATCTGTTGTGTGTCACACATCATTTGTCTGTGTCCATGACAGAATCTCTATCACATTCTCAACCAACTCTCTATTTTTTCTCTCTCTCTATCTATCTCTCTATCGCTGAGACGGAGGGAAAATGATATAATCAATCATTACGGCACTCCACTGACATATTTCTCATCCCATTTCCTTCCATACTTCTTGAATAAATATGCCCACATACAACATTGCCTTCGCCTTATGCATGTGCGCTGGGTGGCTGGGAAATACGATTAACAATCAATGGCAGGAACTTCTTTGCATTTTTAATTGCAAAAGTGATAATGTTCATTTAAGTATCTTATGCATTTTTGCATAGGTCTAATGATATTCTGAACACATTTCAATGATTAGCTGGTGGATTTAGTCAGTGGCAAGTCATCTATTCTAGTGTGAATTTCATGTACTTGCCGGCAATGCAAGTCTCTTTACCCCATACACCTCATCTCCTGTTTGGTTAACAAGACTCAACTGACGCTGCTTAAAACACAGGACATGAATGCATCATTAATGACTGAAGGAACTAATCTAATTTGCAGCAGCATTTGGCAAGATTAAGATATTAATGTGCCAGCCATGTTTGGCTTATCTAATTGCATTTAATTCAACACAGAATTTCAAATGAGCTAAATCCTGTGCAGTTTTCTCCAGCTTGGAAGTGGAAGGGGGGGGGGGGATGGGGAACTTACATGCACGACACACGCTGCCTCGGTAATGTGTGATTGCGCTAATCATATTAGACAGTTTAATTCCCTAGGCTCATTTACCCTGTCTTTGGAATGGAGGGGGGAAAGGATTCATCCACGATCCAGCATCGCATCTTGGCGATTAGCAGCAGCCTGTGTCTGCTAACGAGTTCCGTCTAATTAGCGATGATGACAGCCCGAATGTTCTGCTAATGTTTATTACATTTGGCAAGAATAGAATAAAAGAGGGAGAGAGATAATGGCCCAACAAACTGAAGCTGAAATGTTTCTATAATTGCAGCGCATGATGTTATGCAAATGGGAAGTTCAGGCAGACTGTACCATAGCTTGCAAAAAACGCACAGATAAACTCAATCTCCAGGTATTCATCTCTTTCTCTCTTTTCTTGTTTCTTCTTCCTCCTCCTTTGAACCTGTCATCACATCTCTGTCCATCCTTCAGCATCTCACCCTCGCCTCCTTTCTGCCGGTCTCTGCCGGGGCTCATTAAACAGCTCTCTGATTCGCAGGAATAAGTCGCCACACCAAAGCAGGCAATGTCTCTCTCCTTCACACATAATTCTCCAGCAGAAAATTTCAACTGGAAGACCCGACAGAAATCAGTCAAATGCAGTGAATGTAATTCACCACCTCGAGATCATGTCAACATTACAGAAGCCCAGATGCCATTGTCAAGATGTGTCTCTTCCTCGGAAGTCTATCTCCAACTAGTGATGATAACTGGTCTTGAGTAACAATTTCATATCCTTCAACATACACAAAAAACTTCAGTCTTGTAAGCCTGATATGCAAATAAGAAAAACGAAAAAAGAAAATATATTCTAAAATGACCTTCAAGCTTTTGCAAGGTACTGTGGCTTTACATCTTGTGTGTGTTGTTTGTTGTTTTTTTTTCTGGGGGAGGGGGAATGGTCGATATTGTTGCAAGAAATTGTAGAATTTAAGTTTTGATGAAAAATAAGAAGAAATGTATATCAAAGACTATTCCCTGTAAATAGGTTGAAATAAACCAGGTGAGGTATAAACATTTCTAAAACATTTTATGAGGATCAAAAACATCTATTCACATTGCTGACATACTGCTTCCTTGGATATCATCCCTTTTGAGTTCCGGGAAAAAAAAAAAAAATTATGATGCTCAACTGCTCTTGATTGCGCCAACTTCTTTGTTCATGGGGGATGTTAAATGACAAAATATCAAGGACAAATCTGCAGTAAAATCAGGAAGGAGAAATGTAAGATTTTTGACATTTCCGACAAAACCCCACACAAATGGCTTCGCTGTAGTAAAGTTGTGCTCTGCTCCTTAGCATGTGAATAATATAGGTTTGCATGCCCCTCTTACAGTAGACATAATACAGTGGCTGGTACTGTAACTACTCACATCAAATACTTGATGTGTATCCACACATTATGCAGTTCCTCATTTCCTGTGTACCTCACTCCCTGCATACATCTTCCTGTCCTTACATGACCAGTAGAGAGAATAGTAATTAGCCCATCATCACACTATGAAGCAGCGACCTACATTCTGCATTTTAGTGATTATTCAGACACTGGGCAGTGTGTATGCCTATACACGTTTGTGCCTTCCCTCGTATGTGGGAGGGTGTATGAGGATAATATTTCAATATCTCGACAGCACAAAACAAGGGGATCGTTAGCGCCGGGGTGCTAGGAAAGGGGCAATGAAGGGGAGTATCAGCACATAGCGGAGGAACGCGTTTTGAATGGTGCCCGGATTGCGAGATCCATCAATTAATCTGAAAGGTTTTAGGGGTCATGTTACAAAGAGCATACTCCCAGGCAAGATGGCCCACCAGTATGGCGGATGAAATCAACTCTCTCTTCCAGAAAGTGAGGGAGATGGAGAAAAGGATTCTGACCACAGGGACAACTTGGCCTTCCCTCCAGGCATGTAATATTTGCCAACTCCTCCGCTGTACGATTAGCACGTCCAAACCACTATGACTACCTTTAAGAAGTGCACACATTTTTGGGTGCGATTATGACAAATTATGAGCAAAATCTATGATTCATCTTGGAAAAGGGGGCTGTTTTAGGGTGTCATATACTGATGGCACATATGAGAATTATCTCCTCAAAATCAGGAATTTACCAAACAGATGGCAAAAAGTTTCAGGTTACAGAAGTTTTTCCGAAACACTACGTCTGTTTTCAACAAAATCAATGCATACATAAAGGTTCCTTTCTATCAACAAGGTGCCCAGATTTGGGATTTCCCCAATCAGTGTCATGTTTTTACACTTTTGTTCACCTCTACAATGGCAAATGACAACTGACATCTCCTAATCTGTGGTAAAACCTGGAATCTCTCTCAAAAGTTAATTTTAAATCAAATGCTAAACTTGACAGTCATCACATAGTTTGTATACAAAATACTTTGGAGTCCAAACGAGCAGGTAATCCCTTCACTGCACATAAAATAAGTCTATTCAAGACCTTAAAGTTGACTAACACCAGACAATCAACTTGTGTGCGAACTTATACATTCACTCCATTTTCTTTCCACTGGGTTCTGATGATTTGATTCATGTTAATTTTGGCTGGGGTCCACTGACTGAGTCACTGTCTCGTACAAGAAGCGTTGGCTGTGCGTCTGTGTCTGCTCCTCTGCCTGTCTGATTCTAGTGAGGACCTGGCTGAACCTTGAACTATCAAGACACACTTCAGCCCTAACTTATGGGAAGGATGCACTCCCAACAACAGAGCCAAGAGCTGCACCCCTCGAGGGGGATGTAATTTACCCCCTTCTCCAGAGGGATACCCTCATTACCCCTCCTCTTCCATCCGGAGGTGCTTGAAGCCAATCCACCTGTACCCCCTAGCCTGTGCCCCTAGATTGTCAGGTACGTAGCGAGATGATGACAAACCAGGCAATCAAACTCAATTTCATGCGACCCCTGATTCTCTTCATGTTGTGCTCCTGGCTGCTGGTCGCTGTGAAAGACAGATGTTTGATAATCCACATATCTCAGACACATAATGTGTCTCATCTAATCCCACCCATCTACCGTCTTCACTTCCTCCAAGCCATCAGATGCTTGACGGAGGAAGCAGACATGCTATCTCATGGCTTCTAGAAGGTTCCGCAAAAACAGAGTGGTCACATCTGGGCCATCGTCATCATTGCCATTATCATCAGCACCATCATTGTCTATATCATCATTAACATCATTATCTTCACTGCTATCATCATCAGCATCATCTATCAACAACATCAGCATCATTATTCTCATCATCAACATCATCTTCATCATTCTCAACATCAATTAATATGATCGCTATTTTCATTATCATCATCATCATCACTACCATTACCATCAGTATCATCATTGTGATCATAAGCAGCAGTCAGCATAAGATGATATTGCTTTGCCTAAAAACACCAATTGAAAGCGACATTTGTATTTACCTTTGGTCTGCTGTACCTCCAGGATGAGAATACAATAGTAGATGAAGTCAGAGAGGTCCTTTGTCAGTAAGTGGGTGGGTCCATAAGATGGGGGAGGAACCTATGAAAGAAGAGCAAAGAAGCCACATTTGTCAATGTCATCAGTATTACTGACACAAACAGCAGATCTCTGCATGGAATAAGCGACAAGAATTATCACCCCTGAATTCACCTTTCCAGTGCAAAATATACCAGTTTCATTCCCTTACTTTTTCTTTCTTTTCAAGGATATGATTCATTTTTGCAGTTTTTCATAACTTTCATTTCCTGATAACTTGTCAAAAACCACCATGGAGGTGTCCCCTAGATTATGATGTGTTGAACAGCAATACTTGTATGTCAGGTCTGATTACAAATAAAGTGCACAAGAAATTATCTGAATGATAACATGGTATGTTTTATTCTGAAAATAAATGCTATAACAATGGTTCTCATTTTCTAAATCAATCCCGTGATCAATAAACTAGCGACAGACTCACAAAACTGAACTCTACCAGAGTTACGATGAGGAAAACAGAAAACTGAAAGAAAGCGTCAAACTGCGATGGTGCCAAGTCAAGTGGATACCAACATGAGATGAAGTAATGGTGGTAGAAGATCAACAAGCTATGTTAAAGTCAGAGCAGGCAGATAGACGTACCCAAGTGCTAATTTCTGCTGATGTGCTCCCCCCCCCCAAACACACACCATCTCAAACAATGGTTTCCTCAGTTCCTTGGCTTTCATGGCCCATGAAGCACCCTAATGCCGGCGACTTCTGGGTATTATTTCCACCGCTGATGGGAGAGTGGTTGCCCTTCTTCTACCTTTTATCTCCCCAGCTCCTGACACATATAAAAGATGACATGCGGGACCAAAATGGATATTACACGGACATTCCATCGCTCAGATTACACTCCCACGGGATGCTGATTAAGAACACTGATGGCATCATGGAACTGGCAACAACCAGCTGCTTTTAATTACTGACGAGCTTGCCCCATCTTTCACTTCTTACCCGTCACAACATCTCTTGTACACTCTTGAAGAAAATGAGAAGAATACAATTTCATCAACCATATCATGACCAGAATGAAAGAACACAAGCAACAGGAAAGAAAATAGCTTTCTCCTATTTCACTTGGATCCACATCCACATCTTGTCAAAGATTTGCAACATTGTTGTATCAGTATTCAGGATATTTTCTAATTGTCGATAGTATATTCATAACATCTGCTTCAAACTGCAGGCAATGGACCAGGTAATGAGATAAAAGGAAATGTCTTTGGAGAAAACTTACTTGCAAAAGAGAGGGAAATCATTTTGCTCGGTTATTCCCCGTAGCGCCCTGCTAGCTAGACCTACATGTCTGAGAGATTGTCTTGCACAGGTGACCCGCCCGTCTTGGAAGCAAAGGGGGGAGGGGTTGCCACGGAAGCAGATTACTGTATGCCAGCCATCATCTCTGGCAGAAAATCCTTTGTCTGCTCTCCTGCTCTCTCATTCCTCAATTTCTGAAGGATTTTTCTTTTTGCGAAACTAAATAAATTGTGACCCGTAGGTGACCTTGGCAGGCAGAGAAATCCGCTAGTTGGCTGATTTGCAACTCCAGCACAATCAATTACCCCAGGAGCAGACAGTGGTTTCATCTTGGCCTCTGTTTCTCCCTCCTAATGGGTGCATCTTCCCATGCTAGGCACTCCTCCCCCCCCCCCCCCCTCTCTCTCTTCTCTCTCTTTCTGGTAGTAGTGGTGGTAGTGGTGGTAGAAGTGGTAGCAGTAACCCTAATGAGTGCTAATTGTGGCTTTATACCACAGAGATGCATACTCACACAGATTTCTTGATCCCAGAATTAGCTTCTTTTAACCCGCTGAGGACAAGTACTGATACATGTATTCCGCAAATTGGAGCCGACGGGCTTTCTAGCAACATGAAATTTTTTGCGAATTGCCACTGGCATCCAATGCATATTGTGTAGGCAAGAACTTTCGTGTGCATTTTAATTTCGCGAATTTTGGCACTCGCGAAATTCGCGGAATTAAAATGCACGTGAACATTCCTCGTTTTACAGTATACTCCACCAAGTTTCTATGGGAAATGTGATGTATAGCAAAATCAGCCCATCCTGAACCGCTTAACAGCTAGGCTAATACGATTCCACACGAGGTTCTATGTCACTCCTTCAGTCACAGAAAGGCATTTCTAGATGTATGGACAATTAAAGCAGCCTGTATAATTCAGCTAATTTCATGAAATTATAGACATTCAATTCTTTATCATTGCATCACAATCTCTACAAAGCCAGAAACGAAATACATTTTTGCTTCAGGCATTTCCTTCAGGCATTTGCAAGCTCATTTTTCAATCACATCCTCAAAAGCTACTAGTATACTTCAGCCATCCCTTTTACAGGGTGAAATACAGAACAGCACCATCGCATCACAATGGGGAACACAAATAAAATGGGCTGTGATAAAGGGGGTCTTGATCACCTTCAAACAGACTTGATGACTATATGGACAAGTGCCATCCCGCAGAAGTAGACAAACGCTTCTTGGTCCCAAGTCATTAGGGTCTGGCGCAGTCTTTGCCATTCTGTAATGGCTTCTTTTTTGTACGATTACTCATATCATTATCTTGAGACGAGGGCTTGTGTGGAAACACTGGTAGAAAGCATTAGGGGGACGCTGCTGCACCTCTTTCACAAACCAGCCATTTAGCCATTCAGCCCCGATTTCTATGCAAACATAGCCGTGATAAATTAAACCAGACAGAAATATGTGTAACTCTATGCTGCCTGTGAAAGAACCCGCAGATTACAGGGCCAGGGGCACAAAGTGATTAACTTTTTTGTTTGTCTCAGAAAAACTTTTTCCTCCCATAAAAAGGTAGTTATGACATGGATTGAGGGAGGGAAAGGGGGGATGGGGGGGGGGGGGGGTGGGGGAGGAAGAGATATTGAGAAAGACCGCCCGAAACAAGAGCATGGCGTTGAATGTATGGGAATATATGATGTCGTGTGTGGATTGTTTATGCGTTATCTGACAAGGAAAAAGCAGTGCTATCCAATCAACCCTGCCGCTACCTCGCTAAATTCCTCTCTGGATTGTATAAATAATGGAGTGGTGTGACCTCACCTGACCCCTGCAAGCCAGCCCAAAGACGAGGTTGATTAGCTTACAACTTGTTCCCCCTCTCTTCTTTCCTCGCTTTTCTCTTGGTTTCTCCGATGAAGTGAGGCCCATATGGCGGTGATTAGACCAGCTCGGTCTTGGCAGTGACAGAGGTAGAAGGGGTCAGGGGCTAATTAGGCTGGGGGCCATGGTAACGGGGCATCCCTGCTGGTTCAGGGGGGAGAGAAGAGGAGCGGGATGTCATCGGAGGGTGATGCTAGCAACATGGTCGTGCTAATTCTGGTTAATTGTCAGAGTAAAGTTAATAAACTCCTAAACCCTGTTGGATATCTTCATAACCGCCACCTCTGCTGCCATCAAGGAAGCAATCCTTGATTATCATTTCTCTCCTCATTTAGTCCTGATTTTACATCCCTGTAAACGCGCCCATTACGGAATCCTAAGGCAGCATTATCTAAAATAAAAAAATACACATCATAGTCCCTGAAACGCCTAGGAGAGAACAAACCTGTGACGATGAATGGTTGCCAACCTGGCACTTCAGTCACATTCACATTGCACCAGAGTAGGCTCGAGCAATCAGCCTGCATCATTAGAATGTCCACTGAAATAATTGGACCGGGGGCAGGTACATTGGCCTCATCAAGTTCATTACTCAGATATGCCAATTATTTTCCAAGCGCGGGATATTTCTCCACTCTGGAATGCCCTAACTGACAAGGCTGTTATTTACGACTATATTGAGTTTTAGGAGGAGGACTAACAGAGTGCGAGGGAGGAAGGGAGAGGAGAAAATGACACAAGAACTCTTCTGTTCAGCTGTCTACAGCCATCAGATTAAGTGCTCCCATTCCGAGCATAGATCTCTAATCCACACCCTAGTCTGGTCCTAAGATGAATCCTGCTCCTACGCTCTGGAGGACCTGCTAAGCGGCTTCTCCCCAAGATTCTCACTCCAGAGTCTTGCAAACATGGCGCACACTCGCTCTCATAAGTGTGCAGGGTGACAGCGCCTGCCTTACTGGCTTCTCTCCCTCTCTGCTCGCTGTGTCTACTGCTGCGATGGAAGGGGGGGGGATATCATTCTCTCCCTTGAGACCGAGCCAGCTCATTTGCCTTCTACAAATGTAAAATAAATTAAGCATACGGAATTCACTCATTTTCATTACCAAAGAAAAACATCTGCTTATCTGTAAATTTTTCCTTACAATCATCATCATCAATCTAAATGTAGAACACTCCCAGTTGTTTACTCAAACTTACAATTAACTGTTCATATTGTCTAAACACACATCATAAGACTTTGCTGTGAATTTTGCAGCAAGATTTTCTTTTTTTATGCAAATAACTGTTACACTTAGTTTTGATTCGCTTCTTTGCACGAAAACTTCTTCCAGCAGTGATTTCATTCACTACAAACGCACAGCAAACAGATCTTGTCAACTTCGGCCAGTTTCTCATTCTGAGCTGCCCAGTGATATATTTTTTTGACTGCTAACTCTTGGGGCCCATCCAAGGGGGGAAAATCAAAGATTAGTCTGTATCACACAGACCTCAACTTAGCTGTGACAATATTCTTGGAGCACCTGTGGGTTTTCATATAACTTGACAATCTAGTTACAAACATCACAGTTACTAATTGTAAAGATCAACTATCTACTGCCAACAGTCAACTCCATGGAACTTTGACAGCGAGTCATACATTTTTTTTTTCCCATACAAAATCATGACTTGCGGACAACATCTATTCCAAAGAAATCTCACACAAAGATTCCTCTTACTGTGAAGTTGATCTTACATTCGTTGAAACTGAAAGGAAAAAAAAAAGTGAAGTGTAACCTTTCACAACTTTCCGGCAGCTTTATTAACTTGCTACTTCCTTGCTGCCAACAAAAGTTGCTTTCTTTATTTGAGGTCTGAAGAAGCAGCCTAGAGGCTGAAGTTTGTCTGGGTACAGGGTGAGGGGCACAGCAGAGCTCCTCTGGCTGTAAACTGAATTCAATTAGACAAAGCAGGAATCACTGTCAGTGAGCTACTCATTACTGCACATAAGGACATTAAGGTCACCAACAGGCCATCAAAGATCAAGGTTTCGTTTCCCATGCCATCTTTTATCTTTCCCACGGACAGACTGACAATGACACGTCACACTTCTTTACTTTCTATCTTTCTTCTCCCCATTCTCTCCCCCCTCTCCCCCAATTTCTGATAAACTTCTACCACTAAATGGATGAAAGCTGTTATGACAGTACTGGAGACAGGGCTCACTTGTGAAATTAGAACAAATACCACAAAAATAGTAACACTGCTAGGTCTCTGCTCGGTTGACTGTGGAAAATGACAACCCCCTCATAAAGGCAAATCAGTGGCACTTGATAAATAGCTGTGAATAGGTGTCGCCTGCGAGGCAGTCCTGAAACAATGTGATCCTATTACGTTTGGCTGCCCATGGATTGGTGGTGTGTGAAAAAAGCCATTGTGATCCACTGCTTATACAGAAAAGTGTGTCAAGGTTGTAACACAAGATGATTAAAAATAAATGTCCTGTTGATTAGCCCTCCTCCTACCTTCGCTCTCAGTAGATTTCAATAGACACTATTCAATGAGTTCTAGAAAAACTGACAAAGCAATGAGCAAACGTGACAAAGAAGGAAGAGACGACAAACAACTGCCAAATGACACAATTTGGCAAAAAACAAGAGCATGCTGACCCATAATTCCTCACTGGAAGATTTGGCCGGCATGCACTTCCTCCATGCAGAGGGCTTAGTGGGCAGAAAATGGGACTTGAGGGTCAAGGGGAAAGGTCAGTCACTGGTCAGGCCCTATCTTCACCATCTTGCTGGACGTAAGGACTGGTCATGGTCTTGGTAGAAACAAGGAAATAATCTTCACATACCAAAACTTATGCAGTTATTTGGGATTCATTTGTTCATTCATTATGTCAGAACTCTTGTCTCTCCCTCTATCTCTATCTCAATCTCTTTATCAAACACAAAACAAACCAATCGAGATCTGCCTATGACACATACAGCGATAGAGACTACCATGGGTTGGGAGCTGGCCAAAATTTGCACTCAGCAAAATTTACATCAATGTGCTTCTGAATAGATTAGGTGATATATGTGACCCTGCACCTCAAAACAAACAAAAAAGTCGCCAGACATGAATTTTTAGTTAAGACCATATTCTGAAAGAGCAGACTTTAAGCTTTAAAATGATGTATAACTCAAATCAAATGGACTCTCCTAACCTATCTAAATATTGGAAAGATAGCACAAACTCAGGAAAAGTGTGAACTGAGAAAAGAGGCTCTGAAGTACAGTGTCTATTCAAGCGCTTAATCTTTACCAAACCGTGCTGGCTGTGGAATGAATGGGACAAAAAACAGGAAGTAAACCACCAGAGTAACAACAATGAAGGGATTATCAGATTAAACTGAAATTAAGCATACCTCATTAACACATTCTGTCCATAATTAATGCCAACTTTCAAAGCAGTAGCACTATACTTTCAAAAGTACTTTCAAAGCAGTAGCACTATACTTTCAAAAGTTTTTAGAATTGAAAGTGAAGAGTGTGGACAAGGTTTTTCAGAAATGAAAAAGGGATTCTAAAGACACACCTAATCACACTATTTCACCAAAAATGTTCGAGATAAACTGCTAAAAAGACACACTTTCCTGCCCGTTTTATGACAGCAAATTTTAGCATAATGTAAAAGAAGACCCGCTCTTTCAGAAAATATGAAAAAGTCAAGTTCGGCTAGGTTGACCCATTTCACTTATTTTCAGTCCTCACGCAAAATCAGTGTGTGCGACTTTATGTTCGTTTTGAGGTGCACGGTCACACATAAACAAAAGATTAGCAAACATCAAGCAAAATTAGACAAATAGTCAAAAATTGTAACAATGTGTTGCCTTGTATCACTTCAGTCAGAGAAATCAATTTTTTTTCCTTGATATAAATCTTCTTTAGGGCTTTTTACACTTGCGTTTCTTAACCCCGGACTTTCTCTGACCCAGGACTATCGTTAGTCCCGTACCAATTTTTTCAGCTTTTTACACTCGCCAATTAGTCCCGTACTATCTCTTGTCCGGGGCTAAGGAGAAAACTGTCCTTTTTACACTCGTATTTCTTAGTCCCGGACTTTCCAAACCACATGAATATTCATAATTACGCTGTGTACTGTACACGTGTACACGCACGCACCGGCAGCACTTGATTACCTCGTTTCTGATTGGTCAGTGAAGGTCGGACTTCGTCTCCGTCGCTTAGCCCAGGATTATTTTTTCGTTCTGTTTACACTCACTTGCTTGGCACCGCAATTGCGGTGCTAGCACCGCAATTGCGGTGCTAACCCCTGCTATTTTGCAGGGCCAGATAGTACCGTACTATCGGTGGGGCTAGCCCACTTTGGCAAAAACAAGTGTAAACAGAAAGTGGGCTAAGGATAGTCCCGTACCAACGGTGGGGCTAAGGCCCCCCCTTAGCCCCACCGTTGGTCCGGGGCTAAGCAAAAATTTACAAGTGTAAAAAGCCCTTTTGTACATTTTTCTACCTCTTCCTTGTAGAGCTTTTCATGATCTGACATAATCCCAAGAAAAAAAAAAACCCAAAACAAACAAACAGGAAACTCCACAGAATTGTTAAAAAATCCAGTATCCTACATTCATGGCTATACAGATGCTTCATCGACTCGCAATCTCACTTTTTTTTCTCTACAAAAGATTGGTTTTATTCGCATTCTTGTGCTTTGATGCTTACAGATTTTAATGTCCCTGTAAAGCATTAAGCTGTCACTCCGACTCCAGCCTCCGATGCATATCGTGACTTACCTAACTAGTAACTAAGCATTTCACGGGTGATTACACTTCCAACATGGAAGAACGATTTGTGACAATAGCAGACTTCTTCCGACAACCCAAGGCAGGAACTAAGGAGCTTAGTTTATCCACGTGATGCTTCATGAGTATTACTCAGAATATTACTGATTATGATAATATTAATAAATATAAAAGAAAAACAATATCATCTTCATGGTTAGATAGTACAGGTGACCTTAAACAACAACAGAAAACCTTCTTTAAAATGAAAAAAGGGCATACTTCAGGAAGGCCCTGGCAATGTACAACAGTCTCAGATCTATAACACTGCTTCTATTAACTTGAAAGCATTATTATGTCAAGTCTACTGAAGAAGTAATCAATATATTACATTTCTTCTGTGTCACAGATCTGTGAACATGTCAAATACAGGTAGGCCCTACTGGCAATTGGTGTCAGAAGTACAAATATTATAATGTCTTTATCCTTGCTTTGTCTTTAGTATGAGGGAAGAAAACTTAGGTAATATTATCACATGCAAATATCCATCTATCTTTAATGAATCTAGTGTATTGATAAGGAATCCTTGCCACACTAGGTTCCATGTCAGATGCAATTTGAAGAAATAACCAACCACGTTTTTCATCGACACCAACAGGTAGGGTCCCTATCATGAGTGGTTTAACAGAATGAGTGAATCTACACAAGATACAGATACAGAGCATTGACTAGTCCTGAACAAGTTGAGTCATTCTTGGGGTGTCTGCACTGAAGGCCTGACATTCTTTTTGGTCCAATTGATAGACGGCGGATAGGGATGTGTAGACTGATGGTGCAATGAGGTGAATAGGAGAGTATGAGAGGATCAGACTACCACCGAACTCCTAGTCCCAAGGGAATCCCATACATCACATGACTGGCTAGCTGCTGTCACTGGACTCTAAGCAGGTTAGCCAACCAGACAGAGGCGGGCTTAAGACTAGTCTACCTTTTCATACACCTGGACCATCCGCTGGCTGGGTTTCTTGCTAGCGCCACTATTAAAGGGGGGTGGGACTCACCATAGAGAAACAGCAACCTATAATTAAATCTAGAACACTAGTCACTATGAAAATTTGAACATTTCACTGGATAACATGATTGTTCATTTAACTCCATTCACAATTTCACATAACCAAAAATTACTGAACAATGGAAAATTAATAACATTATATATCACTGCAAAAATAAACTGATATGTAGGCTTCCCTTTTCAACTATTCACTTGTATTACAATCCTCATAAAGGTCACATTAAAAAATTATGAAGTAAATGCAAGATTGATGGCACATATACATGTATGAACAGAAAAAAACAACAACTTTAAAGACAATTATGTTAATAAAGAGTATGCAACAACTGGGCCTGACAATAATTAAAACTACCATGGCAATAATCAACTTCTAATGTTAGCATTTTCCATGTCGCTATTGCAGCTCAAATTACCATAATGTTATATATTATTCCATGAATCTAAACACAATGATTTCATAGATGCTAGAAAATAAAGACAGATAAATAGGCCCATTTCACTGCACTAAACAAAGTAAGTTCGGTTCAGCAGTAGAAAGTTGAAGTCTCATACCTTACTGTTGTTTTCAAGGTGGTTTTTTTTCTAATTTGTGTTTTCTAATCTTTGTTATGCTGAATTATTGTGTTTTGTGTTCACGCATGTACACATGTCTGAAATGCTGAAATAATAATAATAATAATAATAATAATAATAATAATAATAATAATAATAATAATAATAATAATAACAATAACAATAATAATAATAATGATAACAACAACAATAATAATAAGATAATAATGCACTACAATGGCACAAACAACACTTCTCCCAGCTAAGCTAAGATTCCACGACCCCAGCTAATTCTCAGCATCGATTTTATTATGACCTAGTCATATGAAAACAAGCAAATTTACAGGTCACAAGGTAGAGGCAATTCTTATGGAACAAAAACATTCAAAATTACACTCCATGAATAATTGGGGACATGTATCATTGACTCTAGCAATCACCTTTCCCCAAGTGCATTAGCAAAGGTACAACTGTAGGTTGTGTAGGATTTAAAAAAAAAAACACTTTCAAAAAAAAAAGATGTTAATTAGCATGATCCATTGCATCAAAGATTAGAAGCTTGAATTGCATAAGTGATCAAGACATCAATATTTCCAGCATATCAGGCAAAAGGTGATAAATAATCACAATTATTTTTTCCCCACAGCAACTTCCCTACCAGCCGTTATCAACCAAGTCACAAAATCCTACCCCTATACAACTGCTTCTATGCAGGGTCTGATATCAGAGACTAGGCTGGTGTATTGAGGACAAGCTAAGGTCATAGTCAATGGCTAGAATAAACACCATCAAGTCGAGTGTTGGTTTCCTGCCACCTGTTCTCTGCCCCAGCTCTCCCAACATCCGTCGATAAACCAGAATGAGCGCTGGCTTGGTATGATGCGGCAAGTGTAATGAGCTTTGCCGGCTCCTAATGAACACCAGATCATTAAAGGACCTCAAATCAAAGGAGGTGCTAACCAGAGCCTAAAATAATGCATAAACTTGACAATCTGCTCTGTTTTACATACACACTTATTTTTCCCCAATATTATCAACAACATTCATAAGATATTAATCATGACCTTTTGATCAAAAATGTATATATTATTATATGTCTCGGACATATATGAAAGAAATTGTTGCAAACAGAAGGCCAGCTTGCTAAGACGCCATGAATTTCCTGAGATGGTATGGAATGACAACTACTGGTCAATATCCATGTCTGGTCTGCAAAATTGATGACAAATTGAATGCTGTCACTGCATTTTAATGCTAACAAGTCATGACAGTTATTCAGGTATGAGGACAGTTATTCCCTGACATATACCAGTGACAGACAATATGTCGATGAGATATTACATTAGATGCCCAAATGCCATACAAAAAATGACTCTATAGATACACATTCTTGTAGGAGAGCAGACACTACATACGGGGAAGAAAATAAGACATCTCTGTTCTATGCACAGACAGAAGAAAGTGTAAATCCTTTTCTTTTTCTTTCTTTCTTTTTTTTTTTCTTTTTTTTTGGGGGGGGGGGTTTCATTACAGGGAAGAAAATGGGACTGTAGTTTATCAGAGCAGTCTGGCTCAGCTTCAATAATAATATTTAATTACCTGAGCCAGAGACCTGTTAGTCATTCAGACAGGAACAGACTTTGTTTGCAGTAACAACAAAGCACTCATTTTGGGGCTTTTTTTCCAGATGTCTAACTCTACCATGTTTTCAGCCACAAGGTGCAGTTTCACACCTTTCTCTCTCTATTTCACATCATTAAGTCGCACGTTGATGACACTCAACACAGGCCCGTGAATTATTGAAAGGTGAGGCCCAATCAAAATAATGGCCAGAATGACTAATAACAGTATCTCCACTCAGATCAAATATGAATTGTCATAGTCCACACATTTGAGTCAAAACCACTTATGGCATTTTCTTTTCAAATTCAACGGTTCAATAATAATATTTTTTCTTGAAGAAGGCAGGTAAAATTATTCTTTAAGGTCTATGTGCTAATTAAGCAGCTATGATCTGATTAATCTGAGCCACTGATGGACCAGTGATAAGAAAGAACATGCAGGGTAATTGCACTGTACATTGTGATGAGAAACAAAATTCCTGATTGCAGTGGCTAGTCCATCACTGTTGGGTAAACCTCCATTACATGCCATTCAGAGATAACCAGCCACACTCCACACAACACAAGACAGGGTTGCACTGTCTCAGTGCCCACAACTCTGCCTAGTGCATACCTTGCACTGACCTGTTTGCCTAGTCTCAATTTCTAGACTCAGTTTAATCTGGCTGCTGAACATCACAACCTAAACCACACAAAACTTACAGCTGTTTGGCCTGGTTTTGTTGGAGATGTAAGCGTAAATGAGAGAAGGTCTTCATACCACAAAGATGACATCATTTGTTCCAGTATTTTTGGATTCCTTCCCTCCAACCACAACATTGATAGCAACATAATCTCAAAAGTCAGCCATTTGACGGGCTGAGAAAGAGCTGACATTGTTGGTAGTGGTGACATAGGTGTTCTTATCAAGTATTTTGCATCATAATCAAGTGGCAATCATTTTCTATTGCTAGATAATCTCTTTCATTTGTTTCTTACTTTTTTCTTTCATATTTAGCATAAAATCAACCAAAAGGGCAGCTTTGGGTTGATCATATAATAAGAAAGAATGAAGACAAATTATAAGATGTTCTAATAAGTTCAGACATGTTCATATTCTATCCACTGTTGGAATATGTACTTATCAAACTTTTTTTATGAAAATGTAAAAATACCTAGAATGCAACAGGTCAATGTTAATTTTTGTATGTATCACTTGCATCATCTTGGGGTAGATATTCAGTCAAGTTCTGGGATATCACACTTTATACTGTAAAACAAGGAATTTTCACATGCATTTTAATTTCGCGAATTTCGCAAGCGCCAAAATTCGCGAAATTAAACTGCACGTGGAGTTTTTGTCTACACTACATGCATTGAACGTCAATGGCAATTCGCGAAAATTTCATACCACGAATATATCATGTTTTACAGTATTTTGATGAAATCTTGGCGGATCCTACAAAATATAAAAGCATAACCTCTGTAGATATATATGGCTACTGAAGTAATAGAGATGGCATGGAAATTCTTTAAATTAGTCAATTTTTTCTCCTCTAGCAGCATATTTCTGCAAATGAAATATATATCTATATATGATGAATTCCAACATGGTGTATATTTCCATGGTATTGCATTAATATCTCAATCTTTGTGTATCTTATTTCAAGATGAGTGAACTACTACTCAAAGTCATTAGTCATAATGATAAGGCATATAGATGATATTAGAGATACCCATGAGACTATCATATACTGTGGATCACTATCTACCATTCATATGAAAATTCAAATCTTTTCTTGTATTAACAGAAAGTATGTTTTCTTTGTATGTCTGTAACTCTGATTCTTCAGTCGAAACATTTGATACTTTCGCCCCTAAATTATAAAAGGACCTTGCTAATTGTTCAGTAAGAGTCAAACCTCCCCTCTCCCTTTTCTATATTGCTCTCTTCCTTTCTCTTTCACATTAATTGAAATGAATTCTTAAACAGCCTTCTTTTTGTTCCGCCCGTTTCAACCAGAGTGAAATGACTTCTGTACTGCATGGTATTCTCTTTCTTCCCGGTTAATTGAAAACTGCGCCGATGAAAAGTTTAGCGCTTCATTGCAGGTGCCTTTGTATTCATACGTGTATGTTTCAACAATGCAGTTCATTGCGGTACAATAACGCTCAATTGTAATCATCCCGCTGTATGATGACGCAAAGTCTCCTATGACCTTGGTTGCATTTTTTTCCTCCCCTCGCTTGTTTTATTCTGCGAAGTTTCTTCCTCTCCCCCCCCCCCCCCTTTCACTCACACATTTCTGATTTCCTTACTGGTTTCATTATCTGCAGCTAACCATTATTGATTAATATTTCTCCCCCCTCTTCTGCATACATACGCAGCTTGACAATCTGAACAAAGGATAAAAAGACGATACACGTTCTTTCTTCTCTTACTCTTTATCTCTCTCTCTCTCTCGTTCTTATATCTCCCCCTCTCTCTCACACATATGATTCCGCTCTATAAAATATTTGATTAGTTTTGCATTTGAAGGGGTATCTGGAGTCATTCAAAGTGAGTAAATGGATGCTCTTTTAAGTCAAATGAAGGCACGGAAGTATCTGAACTCTACACTGTCTTACCTTTTATCATAAACTCTATTCCGCTATTCAGGCATTGCGTCAGGTATTAATCTTTGTCAGCAAAACCTGCGCGAAAAGATAGCACCATTTTTTTTTCTAACCTTTACTTGCAGACTTCCT
The DNA here is from genome assembly GCF_040938485.1 of Diadema antillarum. Taxonomy (NCBI): domain Eukaryota; kingdom Metazoa; phylum Echinodermata; class Echinoidea; order Diadematoida; family Diadematidae; genus Diadema; species Diadema antillarum. Next base: position 272,066 of record NW_027271903.1, read on the forward strand.
GTAGAAGATTAGACTTTTGTTACAGGCTAGTTTTCCTGAGGGGGAAAATCTAGCATTTTTCTTGCTTTACATACTGCAGATTGTAGCATTATCTATTTAAGCATATGACAGCTACGTGAGCATGGTCACAATTTTCACACTTTGGCAGTAAGTTTTTTTCATACCTTGTTAACTTTGTACATTTATTGTCATTCTGTTTTCCTATCTTTCTTTGCAAAGAGGTGATTATTCAAAATCATTCTGTGCTGATTCCATGCAAACCCACTTAATTGGGTGGCGTGATTTGCCGTGCAGATAATGAGGTCACGCAAAAACAAAGCAAGAGAAGCGAGATGGCAGAAGAAGGGAACGGGGGATGGAATATGGTTTCTAGCGTGTGCCAAACAGAAAGGCAGCCGATAACTAGGTAACCATGGACTCAAGCGTGAAAGCACCAATTAATTCAAGCGTTAATGAGAAAGACACATGACGCCCGCAATATGCTAATGCGTAGCGGACAGCATTATTCCAACCCAGGGGATTAGCAATTCATGAGGGCTGGCCAAAGCATTCTTTTCTTATCCACCTTGCATGTCCAAACCCCGTGGGGATGGGAATGACTTTGGATGCAAAAATACTGTTTTCTGCCCAGCAGCAGCGCACACAAATTCTATTCCACACAATTATCTCCGTTCCTCCAGGATGGATTAAAGCACATGACTGCTTTCTGCTGCCATTTTGAAACTGAATACTCTCAACATGACACAGAGAATAATTTGGTTTCAGTTTGACATCCAGAAATCATTACCCTTGGTTATAGACGTGTTTGAATCACTGATCTGAAGTTATAACTATGAAGGTATTGCCAATTCACCATTGCCATTGATCATTAACATAATCCTGCTATCAGTCGGTGTGATATCGAGAAAAAAAAATGTTTTCTTCTCAGTGTATGGATCACATTTGAGAAAGCACACTTGCTTCTGTTATTATTCAATACTCACTACCGCAATGTCACACTTCTCTCCATGTTGGCCATCACAAATGTGATTGCACGGGACTGAGGTCCTTGCCAGAGCAGTTAGCTGTTTACAAAGTGCATATTGACATATGCCAGGCCTAACCAGACAGATTACTCTGAAGAAGGAGGTAAACATTGCATAACTGTGTGGAATTCAGCCGATTGACAAACACTGTCCTCGATTAGCTCTAATTATTCCACCCACTTTCAGAGCAATTCTGACACAGAAAGTTACAAGCACAGAAACACTCACAAACAGGGTCAAATTTATGCAAACTTCTCCCACTGTCAGATCCTAGATCAAAATATCAGTGTCATGGAATGCTGCATACAAAGAAAAGGAGGGTGGTGCAAACAATGTCAGCATACACCACAGGAAAAGGGGAATGTACCCATAGTAATAATGCACATTGTGGTATGTCTCATTACATTATTGTAGCATCTGACTACATTTGTCCACATAAAAGTTTGTACCATTCCTTATTTCTACTGCAGATTGTAATTAGTATTCAAGTTTTAAAATAAAATACTTCACAGTTTTTATAAACACCCGACATCCAGTCATGTGATGACAACTTGTCAGCCAAAACTGGTTGACATATCGCTCACTACACAAGATGTAAATAAAAGAGAGGTGGTGTTGAAATACAACCAAGACAGTGTAATAACAGAATAAATTTTATGGACCAAACTTACATTTCATGTTGATTCACATTTGGAAAAAAAGAAAGGTTAAAAAAAATCATACATCATATAGAAAAGGACTGGATTTGGGGTGGGTTTTTTTAGAAGCAATTTCAGTTGAAATAAGAAATAGATTATTCTTGCATGATAGAAGAAATGGAAAAGGATAAATACCTTCAGACTTTTTTTTTCTAGCTCAGTTAAAATCCCCCCCCCCCTCCCTTCGAGGTCGCCATTTTAGACAGATTTGAAGACAGGTCATGAATGTGGTAGAAGTGAGAGGGGCAGCTCAGCTTTAGCGGACAGCCAGGAGGAGTCAAGGCAAAGCTGCCCCATGATTGGGGGAATTAGCCGACCTACATCGCACCTCTAGTGCCTCCAGAACAGGCAGGCAAGAAAAGCTTGCTGAAATTCAAAATACCTGTAGAGCTCTGTGCGTATTGATGTACATTTGTAGCATCTCGTCAGCGAGAACACAACTCCCCGCATACACCCAGGAGTAATAGCACATAATTCATGGGCACAATGCCTGGAATTCTGGTGTTGTCAACATTTCGCAACAGCAGCGGAAAGCTTAGGTGTGCGCCGGGGAGGACACGACTCCAGGTTTCAAGAACTATGATTCTGACATTTGGGGTGATTAAACAGAGAAAGGGACTACTCATCGCTAGGCAACTGGGGAAGGATTACGGGCTTAGGAAGCACAACACCCAATCAGCAGCAGAGATTTGCCTGAAGAGATAATCCGCACAAGAAAAGACGGGGAGGGTGGTTTACGAGGGGACACGAGTCTCCTCTGAATTAGTTGCTTGCCTTTAGAATGACATCATAAGGAAGGGGGGTGGGGTAGTGCAGGAAGGGCAAGGATTATGGTACACAGAGGTATGTAACACACCAAAATGCCTCCAAGGGGGAAAATCTGTGACACCAGTCACATCTCTTCAGTCCCATGAGTGCAAATACGTGTCCCCGAGAGTCAAGCGTGAAGGGAGCTCGTAAGAAGAGCGAAGGAAGGATACTAAACTGCATGAGGAATTCCAGAAGGGAATAAAATGCACATCAGATGGGATTTGATCCACTTTATTAGTCAGTCTTCAAGGCACACCGTGGACACAGTCCATTGGAGAACATTAGGACTACACTATGCAGGGTGAGGGTGGCTTATCATACAGGTTGGCGTTGAAGGTAACGACAACACCAGCACCGAGAATGAAGGGACTAGGAAAGGAAGTCATTGGAAATGTGCTTACCTTGCAAGACGGATGTCACACTCCAAAGACAGCTATGGAAATCAGGCTGCACGACATGGGTCGACGACTCGATACTTGGTGATGAATAGTCCTGGTTTCTGATCAGTGGAGTTATAAATGAATCCAGTGGGGATATGGAGCAAAGGGCCGCAGATCTGAGAGGTCACGGAGGAGAAGGGAAAAACAGAAGGGAGACTTTAAGAAAGAGAGAAATTAAATCACATTGGAATAATAGAGTAAGAGTATCAGAGGGAAGGAGAGAGAAAGAGATAGGAGAAATGAAAAGGCTGAAATAGTGTGCGGCACAAGTGCATGCATGGTTGCCTTTTAATGACCAGCCCACGGGCTATGCGCTGGCATATCCCAGCGCTTGGCCGGTGCTCCCCCGACAAGCCCCCTTCGCTGTCCTCACACTACCCCCACACACTGGCGAGAAGGGGGGAAAAAGAGCACTCTTTTCACCACACACTGGGCTAATCAAGGCCCCTACCTACCTTGCCTCTCACTCACACTCATCAGCCTGCCGCAGTGGACATGACGAGCGTGGCTTCTGCTGCTACTGCCCGACGACCAAATGCATAGCTTCTTAATTCTCACTGCATAATGAATCATTCCCCAAACGAGGGAGAGAGAGCAAGAGACGTAGAGTCAGACAAACTGACACTGGCTTTTCTCTTTCTCTCACGACCCAAGTCTCCTATAGCCTCTTTCTCTCTGCATTGCCTTCTCACACCCCAAGTCCAGCTGGCATGTTAATTAGATGCAACGCATATAAGCGTTGACTTTGTGTGAGGAGCTAATTTGCATTAACAAGCCGGAGAGAGCTGTTGAGCGAGGGTTTGCACACGAGATATCATGGTCATGTTAATGAATCAATGCTAACTTCCATGTCTTACTCACATCTCTCCCTTCACTTCCCTCTCTCTCTTTCCCTTCGTCTTCTCCCTACCTCCTTCTCACTTCTCCTTAATTCAGTAATCCTCGCTACACGCATCTCTCCTTCTTTCGGCATATCGCCTCACAACTCACAGAGCACATCTTCTCTTTTCTTACAAGACGGAGGTCCGGTTTGATCATCGCTGTAGACAACACAAATCTATAGCCTACTTGAATAATACGTGTACTTGCATATCTCTTTGCTGTCTTATCTCGACTTGTCTATACATCCACTATTAATTAAAACTCTGAAGAAACTTTTACCTCCTGTGCTTTCAACTCATGTAAGTTTCTCTCATTAACTAGTGTTGCTGGTATTGGATCCACATAGCGTGCACATAAAAATACTTGGTATGATATTTGATATCTATTCTCACCGAGCGATAGGTAAATCACCCCTTCTCTCAAAAAGTTTATCACCTCGAACAGTTTTGTTTTATTCACTCTTTTCTCTTACTGCATTTTTGTAGCCATTTTCTTAGCTTGGCATTGAAGTACCTTCTGTCGTTGTCCTACTCAGATATGCCCATCTTTCCTGCAAGGCAATAGATGCATACTTAATGAATGCCGACTTTCACATGGCTATGCACCAATACACCATCAATCATTAGCTCACTTAATGCTGCCCTGCACAAGATGGCTCTGGGTCTTTATTTCCTATTGAATAACCACTGTGGCAAATTTACTGGTACCCTCTGAACTACCATTATAAAAAAAAAATACAAAAAATCAGGCCCATCAGGGGGATTCTAGTATTCACTGGCCATGCAGAAAAAAAAAGGGGGGGGGGGTGGAAGGTATTTTTACCTTATTTCCTCAAGTATGTCCAAAACTAAAGATTATCGAAGCAGAACAAGCCTTAATATTATCATAAATAAAGACTGAATGTGTGTACCGGATAAAAGGACCAATACTTTATGCATTTCTAGATGTCAAGACATCTTTTTTTTTAAATTATACTTCATTCTAGCAGTATTTTGTCTTGTTTTATCACTGATAGCATTACATAACGTCACATGACCTTATACAGACAGCTATCACAAAACTCTTAAAACTTTTCCCATGAGACTCAAATTTCAGTAGACTTTGTACAAGTCACATCAGATTTGTGTACACTATTAGTGAAAGCCATTATTTTCCATTTGCAAATGGAATAAAAAATACAGCTTCAGTGCTTCAAAGTAGTTCTGAAATGTGAGTTAGGAATAGAAACAACCAACATAAAAATGTTAATTAGTATGATCAATATTAAGTATTGTTGAATAAACAAAACTGACCAATAGCTCTGTCAAAATCATTGCTAGAATAAACCATCTACATTTACGGTTTATTGGGAAAATCAGTGATATCTCCATATATTTGGGGCTTTATTGCAAATTTTTTATATGGTAGGATGTTTTGTGATACAACTGAACTATACATTTGTAAGAAATGTGAACATTTTTTTAATCATTGTTCCCAATGGTAAACAGTGGCTTTAACAGAACTTGACTTTCTATAACAAGACCATAAATAGGTGATCACTATATAACATTTTGAAGATAGCCACTACATGATATCAAACATATTTTTATCACAACTGATTGAAAAATTGCATACACTGAATAAGCCCCGAATTAATGAGTGTTTAGAAGTAGCCATGATAAAAAATCATGGGCATGCATACTTAGGCAGGATTTTGAGCCTAGACCTCCTGATCACCAGACAGGCATCTTATCCGCACGACCACCGAATGTCAAGTTGTAGGGCAATTTGTCAATCAGTTGCGATAAAAAAAGAACTCTACGCAAAAATTTCATGAATTTGTAAGCATTTTTCCCCCCCAATGTCCAGTGTTAAGCAGAATATACAAACACACACAATCGGCTTTGCCAATTAATATCGTTGTATTGCTTTCATCCCGTTATCATTCACACATTTGATAGTGTACTTGAGGTATGAGCTATTGATTCTTCCATTTCACAAACCCTCGAGATTGTCCAATACCCAACATCATCTGAAAAACCATTATCAAAGACCAACTAACAAACACGAAATGAATGGGATAAATGTATAAATGAAATAATAAAATTGAAGAAAAGCTCAAAACTGTTAAATGATTATTTGATGGAAAGCAGAAACAAGATGACTATTAAGATTAATTTTTCTATAGCAACAGGTCTAGACAGCTTGTGTCCTATTACAGCAGAAAAATTTTCTTTTTTCTCTGTGACAAGTGAGTTAAACCTGCAAGGTTTACAGAGAGAGGAAAAAAAAATGGGAATTGAATCCTGACTGTCTGGATTTCATTTACAGTCAAACTGTCTAAATTTTGACTTTCTTCTTTGAATTATACTCATAAACATTTTTTAAGCAATACAAACATACCTCTTTTAGGTCATTTTGAAGAAATTTACTTAAATCCAGGAAAATGACTGTAAAAGTGCACATGAACATCAAACGTCCACTACATTCAATTGTGAAGATGGTCGAGATGATGAATTTAATCTCATGTTACTAAGACTCTGCAACAAAACTTTCCTTGAGGATTTTTATTTTCATCTTTTGAATTTAGAACAACTGCGTTAAAGCTCATGACTACTAAAAGTACCATGACCAGTCTGGTGCTAACAACCAAAAACGACATCAGTCATATTATTTTATGAACATAAACTTAACTGACTCCCAAAATTTATGATCTTGTTATAACTTCCTGATGACACCCAGTGGAATAAGATTCATTTCAAACAAACAAACAAACAAATAAACAGACAAACCAACAAAAATGCAAGCAAATTTGACATGCAAGCAACTTGGCTAATCATATTACTAGCAGGATTTTATCAAGTCTAAAGAAGGACCAAAATGTTGTTACATCACAAGACAAAGTTATATGTCTTGGTATATCACACCACAATACAAAGTTATGTCTTTTTATATTACCTCACTGTTTTAATATATGTTCATTCCCATTTGTCCTTCTTTAGTTGGATAAAACATAAGGCTTACTGATAGCAGAGTAGTCAGAATGCAATCTAACTCACTGGCCAACCAACATTTTTCAGCCTCTTGTTACCCATTCTAGTCTTTGCGTTTTTCAGCATTTGATTAAAACATTCTAGAAAAGCTATATTTTCTCTATTAACTTGAGTATCAGTCAAGAACATATCAATGAATATGATTACACCATTGAGGACGGACTGATTTTATTACAACACACATATCCCATAGATGCCTGCCCGAGTATACTCAGGACTCGTCCTCAACAGGTTAAATATCACCAAACTACACATTTTTTTTTTCTGATAATTCAATAAGAGAGTATACCCATGAGTAAATATCCAAAATATGGCCTGAAATCTTTGAAACTACATACATTTGACACAGTTTAAGTTCTTTGATGGCAATATCTGATGACAATTAATTGTTTACCTATATTTCCATAGCCATTCCATCAATCAAACATGTTTTCATCACTTGCATGAAGACAGATACTTTGCACACTGATTTATAACGAACCGATAAGTAGATTAAAATTACATCATCCTTTTACTAAAACAAAAAAAACAAAAAAAAACCCAAAAAACCAAAATAAGACAAAACAAAACAAAACAACCCTTTCCCTACTTTCCCAACCCACTCGACCTCCTTGACTAAAAACAACAACAACAAAAGACCACAAGACGCTGCTCTCTGCATGCCTGCAATGCAACATCCCATTAAATGCTATCATCATTACGCCACAGCAAGATTTCATCTTTGTCCAGTGAGACTCAAGGTGGTTTGCTCCACATTTGCAATTCTTTCTCTTCCGATACACTTTATTCCCTCGGACTCAGAACCACAAATTCTCATCTAGACCAGGTCATCAGGGAAGACATCTTGTCCAAGGGACCCATCCTCTCCCCCCATCTCGATCCCTAGGTTGATTGACCTCATCTACCGTCATGCCAATGGAGTGAATCTATTATTCATAAAATATTAATCCAGCTATACTGCTCCTGCTCTCTTACTCAAACCCTGGTGATAATGCCGAGAAGATGTGCCGTCAGGATTTTTCCTTTTTATCTTGAAATACATTTTGTGTGTGTGTGTGTGTGTGTTGTGTTTTTTTCCCTTCATTTTGAGGAGCTAGAGGTACATTGCTAACATACATGGTTCAACTGAAGATATAAATGTAACCCTGAGTAACACATCCATGGTGGCCTTATGTGTTGGATTAAGCCACACCCTGATCTTACTAATGACCACTCAATGAAGGACATATGTGATCAAAGATATACAGACATCAGGATCCCATGGCTTCTGATCCATGGTATACTAAACTTTGAAAAAAACAAAATCTAGCCATTATTTCACTAACAACAGCTGATGTTTTTGAGGTTCATTACTGTAATTATAAAATTTTGAGAGTCTCATGAGAGAGGGGGAGGTCATCGTGCAAAGAATCCTAGGATACAAAGCTATTCTGGCTTAACAGGAATAAGTATGTATCTTTATGAATATTTCACTGTATGATCACAAGACTGTGGTAGTTTTTCATTATTAGTCACTTTTAGGTGATGGAAATCTACAACTATTCATTGCAATTAATATCTTTAAAAAAAATTCATTTGAACACCTGATAATTTCACCTGTTGTACAATCTGCAGTCGACAATTTCATGTGCGCTACATTCCGTCATCTTTGAGGAAATTGAGTCATCTTCAAAATGATGCCTAAAGCCTGTGTTTAATGAAGAATGCCTGCAGATGTTGGAGAGACAGTCACTCCATGAAACTTACTCAAACACTAAACAAATCAGTCCAATCAACTCAAAATGGTTTTCCCATCAAGTTCAGATAAACTTCAATTCTTATCATCTTTTTATAACAATCGGAAAGCGTAACCTAGGCTGCAGATAGCTTGAAATTCTCATTCAAACAGCATCGATTCAACTACCAGAGGGTTGAACTGAAAGGAGAAGATGACAGTCACAAGTGACTTGCCAGTCTGCCTCACTGACTCAGTTTTTGCTCTTTGTCCCTCCCCTGAGCACACTGCCTCCCTCTGAGAGGGCTTGGTGGGGATGACCCTGACAACGGCCAAGAGCTCTAAGGTCAACTTGCAGATTGCTGACCCCCCAGGGGTGTTCCCCCCATCATGGATACTGTTGCCATGGCAGCAACACTCATTAAGGTGGCACAAGTACCATTTCTTTAAGCACTAATCACTCCTCTGGTGGTGAGAGAACCTATGATGGTGAGAGCGAGGCTGGTGAGAGCAAGAGGTAAAAATTGAGAGGAGAGAATGAGAATGATAGAAAGACAGAACACAGAGGAGCAAGAGATGGAAAAAATGGAGAAAAATATAGTGAGACAAGTGATGAAGATACAGAGAAAGGGAGAGAGAGAAGGAAGACTTACTGCCTTTTCTCATTAGGGGCAACCTTCTTTTTTTTAAAGTAAACTCTTATGATGCTGTTGCTATGGTTACTCTCCCAGTCATAGTCGGCATCATCACCTTCACCTATTCTAACCCTTTGTGAAGTCCTACACCTAAAGTGTAATCACAGAATTATCGACCTGCATTATATGTTTTCAGAAACCCTATATTTCTTTGCTTCATGAGCAGTAAGGTTGCTTTTCAATAAGTATCTCAACGTTTCAAAGTTCACAGAAATGCAAAATAAATGGAAATTTGGAAGACATACATGAGTGAAAGCACATGAAGATGGCACAGCAAATCATCTCAATTAGTATATCTTTCATCACAAGTATAATGAAACTGAAATTGCTAATTTTCATCAATATAATAAATTCAAGCATTAAATATCTCTTTCCAGAGCTCAAGCAAGACTATGAAACATTTAGGCCTATATGGACAGAAGTAATTTCCACATTTACTTCTTCTTTTTTTCTCTCTTTTTTTTTCAAAATGTAATCAATCTTCTGGGTATGGTCCAATCTTATTACATTAAAAAAAAAATAGTAAAACTGAACTAAAAAAAGTGATTTTTATTTGTTCTAGAGAGACAAAGAGACAAACATACAGACAGTGAAGACAAAGAGAGAAAGAGAGAGAGAGGACAGTCTGAGATCTAGACTCAAAAGTGCTCTTCTCCCCCTGTTACTGATGTGAGTGCAAGCTATCGCAAATCTTATCAAACACCGTCCCCAAGATGTTCCTTACACCGTAACGCAAGCTGGGTTTCCCACTCTTAAGTTTGGTGAAGAGGTGCAACAGCCCTCTCACATGTCCACTTCTATGCCTCCTCATGGTCTTCCCTCCCAAACTTTTACCCTTGCATGCCGTTCTCACATGCAAGAATTAGATTACCTACACTTGTGTAAATGTATCTCCATGCAAACCAAAACACGCTTTCTTGCTCTAGCTTTGCTGAGGAGGCTTTTACTAGCAGGCCTGGAGATGTTAAAAATAAGCTAGCACTAGTTGCCTCAAGTCTTCAACAAGACAATGTACTTTCTTTCCTCCCCCCCCCCCCCCCCCCACCCTTCTCCATCCTGTTCCTTCTTCAATCTCAATCCTCCGCCCCTCTCTCCTCCCACTCCATCCATCCATCCATCCCTGCTGGCCGGGTTGATTGGGTGTGAATCTTTATGGTGCATATGTTTGGACAGAGGCACCGAAACAAGGCGGGTGAAAATCACCGAGATTCGGCCGAACATCCCAACACCTGTCACCCCAAGTTTACACAACCGCTCCCAAATTTGACACGCGGAGCAACAAAATAGCCGTAACTGGAATATGAGCTCCCCAATTTATCTGATTTCGTCTAATTTACCTCATTAAATTCTCCTTGCCTTAGTGCCTGCTTATTCCTTTTTGTTTTCTCCTCAGTCAGGATATATTTGCCTCAAAACATCCCAAGTATTCGAAGTAATTAGGCATTTCATATCTCATTTAGCCATGATGCGGCTGGTTGGGAAGGGGCATTGCACTAAAGAAGCCACTGGCAACAATCATGCAGATAGTCCAATAATTGTTCTGGTTACAGCCTTCTCTTCTCCTCCTCTCAAGTACTGGCAACCGTTTCTCTCCTAACATCAGACTCTAAACGAAAGGGTAATAAGCAGCAAAGCCAGACCTCATGCACTTCCAGTCAGCCACAAGGCTCCTAATTCACTGGCATAGCTTCATACAGAGCTATGGCTAGAATGTTTAATGCCTTCTCCCCCCCCCCCCCCCCTTCAAAATCCAAGTCATCGACGTGCCAAAAGTAGAGCAGCAGCCCTCCCTCTATAGTTTGGATTTCCTCTTTCCGTTGTATTTGTGGGCATAGTAAACAAGTAAGTCTGCTGGTGAATGGGTGTAAAAATATGAGGGAGATGTAATCCAACAAAGTTTAACCTTCTGTCCCCGTCTTCTTGCTCTCTTTTCGCTCAAGTTCCCGACTTCTCTAACCATTATCACCACTACTCCGCTTTATCTCTGTTGCTAGGCTCTGTTGCTAGGCTCTGTTGCTAGGCTCTTCTCTTCTCTTTCTCTACTTCATCTCCACCGTCTGCCTCCCTCTCTGGCCATACTGACAGCAGAAGGCGTTAACAAGACAATTTGCACTGCTGCTTGGCCTGAGATCAGGTCATGGGGGAGGGGGGAGCAGGAGATTGGAGTGTGGTTGAGTGAGTGTGAGCATGTGTGTGTGTGTGTGTGTGTGTGGGTGCGTGTATGAGTACATGCTCAGATTGAAGCTCCTTGGCATTAGCATTTGCAGTGTATTGCAAGTGTGTGTGTGTGTGTGTGTGTGTGTGTGTGTATGTGTATGTGTGTGAGGGCATTAACACCACGGTTTGATCAGAGAAAGTTCACTCAACCTCTGACCAGGGGATGAATCGAAGGGGGTTATTTGCATTGTGACTGGCTAATAAACGGAGGTTGCAAAGCCCGCCCAGACTGACCCAAAGTGTACAAGTGCACTGGCTGAGCCATCGTCGTCGTCGTTGGAGGGGGCAGGATGGAAGAATGAGCCAAGGAAGCCATGGCCTTGGTTGCCCTGACTAACAGAACGATTGCAAGCTCATGTCTGTCTAATCCTGAAATGCTCTGCCTCTGATTCAGTTTGCTGATTACCCCCCCCCCCCCTTACTATTTGACTGCTAATCCACGTTTGTATGTCCTGCCCTGATTTTCCACCCAATCTCTGTCCATTCCTAGCTCCTTCTTGCTGCTGCGTCCTACAAGATTGAGCACAACAAACACTCCCTTTCCTGTCTTCTCTGTACGACTTCTAATCCCTAAGACTAAATTCTAACCTAGTTCTCTGCCGTCCCAAGGTTTCCCCTAAATCTCTCCTTCTCCCACATCGGTCTCTATTCGCTTTCCGCAAAGTGATAGAAATGCAGCGAAATAGGTCATTATATTGTACAAATGAACTAGACGAGCTTAGCAGCAATTAATACCAGGAACTGACAGGGATCAAGGAACTCACATAGAGCCAAAAAGGCCTGGATTACCAAGTCTTCTCTAAATCACTGGTTCCTGTTTAATTGGCCTCTCTTTATCCTTCCCTCATGGATTTTTCCCCCTCTCTATCTTTTTTTCCCTTTTCTTGGGTTATTTTCACTCTGATTGGACCACAGGGCACTATTTCGAATCAGACAGTAACTGCCATGTGTAATCACAGTGACTTATTGCTCAGACAAGACACTAAACAGTGTGTGGTGTAATCGCAGCATTAGACATTTTCTGGCACCCACTTTTTTCAGCCATGATAGATTAAACAAATGATGAGTGCACTTTGATACATTAAAATATTTCTCTAAAAAAGTAAAGCGAAATGACCATTGACCCTGCAGTGGATGGCAAACTTTAGGAATTATTGGAACAAAGATTCTGGAACGCAATTCAAATGTTCCTATGACAAATCTCCCTTCCCTTACTTCTTCATGGTCCTTACGTCATAAAAGGCCAATATTTCCTGAGCAGGAGAACTTAGTAAACTCTAAATATCTACAACTAGAAATGTTGACTCGCATTTTAATTTCGGAAACTTCACGAGAGTCAAGATTCATGAGCGAGCCAAGATTCGCGAAATTAAAATACATGCGAAAGTTCTTGTCTACACCATATGCATTGAATGCCAGTGGCACTTTGCAAAATGTTATGCCTTGAAAAAGGCCGTCAGCTCCAATACGCAAAAATGTTATGCCGCAATAGTATTTTGCTTTACAGTAACTATAACATGTGGTAATAATCTGTATCTTGTTACCTATCCATCTTTAGGATGAATGGTATCGCTAGCCTCTAATTTCTGCTACCATCTTCACCCCACCCACCAATCATCCTATCATCCCATCATTCCTGGTTGGCAAGGAGGAGCTAATCTCCCCTCATCATTGGAACTCCACATTCATTGGAAGAAAAACACTATCACACATTATACCACGATAACAAGTTCATAATCTTTCCCAGGGCCATGGCAGTCTACAACATCTGGAAATATTCTGCCGTAGAACCGCACACACCAACAGAACTCGCCGCTCTTTGCCATATACACACTGGCATTGATGCCCTTCCTCGGCGGCTTAAGCACCCGTCCTCTGGGACCGTGCAGCCCTCTGTTCTTTCTCTACACCTCTCCCTCTCTTGCTACCCCCTCCCCCTATTCCTTGGTCTCAGTTGGAGAAACAAGAACCTATCAATTTATTATGCCAAAGAGTTGGGGAGCCAGGGGTAATTATCAGCAAGACAGAACAGCAGCGAAATTCCATTAACGTTCCCAGGATTATGAAGTAACTGACAGTTATTCAAGGAACTCTAGCGGGCCTCCGGTACAGGGAAACAACTTCCCACATTTTATTCTTCTTTTCATTGAGGTTATACTGTGTCTTCACTTTTTATCCTCCCCCCCCCCTCTTTATTCTCCTGTTTTCTGTCCCTCCCCGCCCGAATTATTGGAGTGATTACGAGTTATCACAGACTCTGCCAGAAACAAAAATGTGCCCTAATGGGCGCTGGATCGGGGGAGATAGTGGCGGCTAACTCGATTTGATTATGGGGGGAGTTTATCTGCTCTGATAGGATGTGCTTGCTTGAGCAATCAAAAGCAGAATTATGTTTGCAATTCCACAATAATTGGACTGTTTGCTCCATATCAGGCAGAGTCTTGACATTGGAAAGAACAAGACATACAGGCCATCAGGCAGTCAGGCAAGCTCAGCCTTAGCACTTTAAGAAAATCGGACGGTTCAACGAGGAGGATATAATGGCTGCAGCTTAACTCCCTGCATGCCAAACTAAAATGTTTTCTCCACCTAAAGAGGGATGTACAGGATAACATCATCACAAATGACTCAAATCTTTCAATCATCAACTGCTCGATGATAATAAAGAAGATGTTGATGATAACACAGATAAAGATGATGATGATGGTGATGACGATAAAGATGATTTCTAATATAAAGCTAGCAATGGGAGAAGAAACCTTGTCCTATTCTATCTACAGCTAGATTTCTGGCTTCATTGATAGTGCCATCTTTGTCATTGCCATCAGTACATCAAACTAAACTTTACTTCTGCGGTGAAAGCTTATCACTTAATCCCCTTCATACTGTAATAACCCTAATTACCACACACAAACATGTATACACATACACACAAATACATTCAAACACATAGGGCCTACACATTCAAAAACAAATATACATTCATCTGCAGATGTACACACCCATGCAAAGTGTTATCCCAAGCTTTACTGGATCATAGACAATTGTTTGCTCGCATATTGTGAGCCTATACTGTGTAAAACCAAAAATTTTCCCACGTATGGAATTTTCGTGAATTCGTGAGACAAGATTCATGAAAGTAAAATGCATGCAAAGTTTTTGTCTACACACAATACATTGAATGCCAGTTACCAATTTGCGAAAGTTTCATGCTGCGAAGATGGCAATCGGCTCCAATTTGTGAACGTTTCATGCCATGAATGTTTCTAGATTTACAGTATCATACACTGAATTATGAATAAATTTACCTTGAATTTACCTTGAAGTGCCACACCTCCATCTTCACATAGATAGATTGCAAGTGTGGCAGGGTTTAGGGAGCTTTTTAGCCCATTAATAACCCAATTTAGACAATTTCATTTTGAAGGTGAGGAGTGTCTGTGACTGGATGACATCTTCCAGCTGTCTACCACTCGTTGGCTGTAGAAGTGTTTTCTTACGTCCAGTCTAGGGCGTTGGATGCAAGTAGGGAAATTAGATGGGTAAACCTTCCAAATTATCCTCACAAAGATAACTGCAAAAAAGGGTCACCAGTCTTTTTATCCCACATACCAAAACCGCTGAGAAACAGTAGAAAGGAACAATCTCTTTGTTTGACTTGTATGTGCGTGTGTCTGCGTCTTTCTTTACTCTTGCCTTGTGAAAACAACAGCACAGGCTGGGGTGGGAATTTGGGTGAGATCGGATGGACAAGTTTTCAGCAGCGGGTGTATGTAAACGATGAGTTGAAACAACACAGAACAGCTTTAGAAACAACATGACGTTTGAAACACACCAGCAATATGAAAACACTGGTCTGTGAGAAAAGAGATATGCTCATATGAACAGGTCAGCCCATATGGTATATCAATACTGGTTCAGTTGCTATCATTTTGCAGTTGAGACCATTTGACTTTGAGCAATATTTCTCAGCAGGTTTTGATATTACTTGTGTTACCAAAACATCATAATGTGAATCCAATATCTCTTGTGTAACAATGATACTAGTTTTAATAGAGAGAACATGTAATAATAGCGGCAGTATATGAAACATCAACAAATATCCATCTCTTGTCTGTACTTAGTAAAACAACAGGACAAATCTCAACACTTTTTTTTTAATGCACATTAGGCTCCCTATATACTGAATTACTTTTGATCTATTGTAGAATGGACTGTTATAACTTGCTAAACAGTTACTTCAGACAGACATAAGCACTGTATATCTGTTCAACTTAAAAGTTCTGGACCACAGAGCAATGATTCTAAGAAAACGTTCTGGTCGTTTCCACCAGGACACCAACGAAGCACTGCACCTCCTGTTTGCTTGACCCAAATATCATTTATCTTTTCCTTTTTTCTTCTTTTTTTTTTGGAGAAATCCTCAAATGATGTACTTTCCTCCTGACAGATACTGAATTACCTACCACACATCCTTCAAAACAATGAAAGTTGATTCCCCACAGAAAAACAAAAGCCAATCAAAATTTCAGTCTTTTTATGCTTAGATGAAATGATGACTCTCAGCAGGTGAGAACACAGTCGGGTCAACACATTAGAAATGCTGACATACCGACCCACTGATATTCAGAATGTTAAATCTTTCTTTCCACATCCTAAATTTTGCTACATTTGTCAATTTTTTTGCCTTAAATTCAGCAATTCCATTACAGCAGTTGATTCCCTTTGGTAGATTGCCTTCAAAGTAAGTATATAAAACATCAGAATATGAATCTTAACCTCATGCCTTCCCAGTGTGTACTAGTGTAGTTAATATGAAGTGATTAGTGTTACAATTCAATCTTCTTTTTAGCACTTTCAGAAAATATGAATTTAAATTTGAAGTTCCTAAGCATCAAATCATGCAAACATCATATTTGTTCACACAAAAGCAAACTCTACAACTCTGATTTTCCAGTGGCTCAAGTGAAGAAAACATGATATAAAAACAAAAGATATAATTTCCTATGTTGTGTAGGGTCTGAAATGAGGCTAAGGTATTAGATCACCATTCCTGACTGCAGGTGGAACAAACCACTGGCCCCCTAAGGCTAGCCTGCTTCTGTGCAGGCAGGACAGGTCAGCTGAGTTCACAGAGGTCACAGGGAGGTCAGCAGTCAAACAGGGTGTCACCTCAGGAGTACACAGAGCAATGCTTATCTTGGATGATGCCTGGTGTAAATGGAGCCCAATTCGTATTGGCAGTATCATAGAAACGCAGTTATCAAATTGATGAGAACTGTGACAGTAACTCAAGAATATAAATTATATCATAATCATCATGAACACTAAGAATATATACAGTCATAAGATTGACAACTGCACAGACTGCTTTCATCATCATATTTCCATAATCACATCCCTACAATCATCATAATCACAGTCTTCTCATTATCATACACATTATTTCATGGCATATCTAAACCTTTGCTTGGATACATTCTTTCCTAGCTTTTCTTCCTTATGTCCAACGAGGGCAGCACTTGGCTTGCAACATGCATACCATCATCCCTCCCCCCTGGAAGCAGTCCCAACCATCAGAGACCACTGGGAGATCACCTCCCTTGCATCTTCCTGCTGTTTGTCTTTCTGGTTCCGACATGGAAACAGTGTTTAGATGGTAGGTCTCCCATGACAATGAGGAAGAATCTCCCCTCCTGGTGTGTTTCCCCTCTAATCCCCAATTCCCCTCCCACTTCCAGCCCTACCCCTCCCACTTCCATCCCTACTCCTCCCCCTACCCCTCCCCAAGAAAAGAGCAACATACCCATCATGCTTAGGATTAGGAGGTTTCATGCTGGTCTCACTTAATCCTTCATTCCCAGGGAATGGACATCACTTTATAATGATATACAACTTATACAAGGACAGGACATTGTATGTAAATGCTCAATATGAAATTTGTTTTGAAAGACATATCTACTGTGATCTGTGACATTTTAAGGGCATACTGTACCTGACAGCCCATCATTATGTTTTGCTTGCTTGATGTTCTGAGCCCCAAAGAAAAGAACAGTGCCTTCTATACACAGCACCATTAGTCTCTTAGACATCTTCTTTGATTTGCATTTTGTTCTTTTCTTTCCTCTAAAATTGTTGAATAAGAAAATACTTCTACTACAGCACTGCAGTACTGTTTGAGGACTGTATGCTTACTGCGTTTATGATGGTAAGGCAACAATCACTCTCATCTTTCTTTTTTTCTTTTTTCTTTTTGTCTGCAGCTTTTTGACTTGGGTTTGGACTATTTGGAATTATCTTTAATATGAAGACAAATTGAAATACACTGTAAGATAAGTCACATCAATGATGGACCTATCACTCATCAAAACTGAGAGACTGTATGAGATACATGGGAACCTGTTTTTGAAAATCTAGCGCTCATGATGTTTTAAGGTCTAGATGTGCAAATTGGTGGGGGGGGGGGGGGGGGGGTTTCTCTCTCTTTTTTCTATTAAAAACAAGTGGCACTTTTGGATTAAATTCTCTTAAAACGAGTGGCACTTTGGGATTAATATCTCTACAAGCTAATGGCAATTTTGGGTTAAAATCTCTTTGAAATGGTCTCTGTCACAGTTTCCATTTTTGCCAACAGTCTACACAAACTCAAAAGCATCAACCGATGTGGTGCAAAGCCAACAAGAACAATTTTTTATTTGTTAAATCTGTAGGCCTATGCAAACATAAAATGTGCTACCTTTGCTCTAGCATACTTTCAGAAATGCCATCCCATTTTTGGGGAATATATCTCCTCATTGAAAGAGTCTAGCAAAGTACGACTAATTTCATATCTGCAATTTTCTTATCTTTCCAACATATCTACTCTTTTGAACTCATGCGGTGATAGCGAGTCATTCATTTTCACGGTTACTGTAAAGGTAAAGACATAATCATCAAGACAAATGTAGAACACTGACAATTAAAACATTGGCAATTTTTATTGTCCTTTTCAATATGTTTTTCAATGTAGAAGGTGAATTCAACCGACTACTGATTATCAATTTCAGCACGACTTAGATGCAAGATTCACCCACCAGCACAGGGAAGAATAAACATCATCGCTAAGCTTTGATGAATTTGAGGCAAGATTTGATTTACCCGAGTCACTGAGTGTATGTCCTGTCCTGGTATCACAGCACACACATCCACGACAAACCGACATGAACAAAGCGAGAAAATATGTCAACTTTCCATATGAAAGCTTGGCAAATATTTGTCTACCAGAAGTGTAAACTGATCTTGGTGTGGTTTAATGGAGGAACGAGGGAGAGAGAAAAGGGGGAAAAGCGAAATGAAGAAGACAAGAGGGCTTAGCGAAATTCTTTTGGAATGCCTTGTGGGCATACGGGGCGATTTGTTCATAAAATGGGGTCAGCTAAGCCCTCCTGTGTGCCATGTGGGGTGGGTGAGGGCAAGACGAGGGACAAGTTTGCAGCGAGGGAAGATCAAGTGTTGGGAGTGGGCTGCGACCCAGGTCACTATTACATAATCCCTCCATCTCCAATCAGCATGGAAAATAACTGCACAGCAAAATAACCCGCTGTCGTTCCACGGGATATTCTATTTCCATAAATGTGGAGAAGGCACGAACATGTGTAAATCTTGATTCGGGTTGAATTCCTCCACTCTAAGTTTGGAGGCAAAGGCATCGCTTTTGGATAGAAGTGGGAGTTATCTATTCAATCATTAATCAGACATGGGTAGCTAACGACATATTGGGGGATTTGGGTGAGGTCCACCAACCCAATGCCAGTGATGTTGGTTTAAAACCTTTGGAGAAGTGCGCTAATTTACACTCTGTCAGCAAGGGTGTATTGCCATTCTCTGGCAGGGAGTTTTTATCGTATTAATTAAGACAGGATAGAATTACCGGGCAGCAGAGAAGGGAAAGGGTGACCTAATGCTTGGCATCACCATTTTTGTTTTCAACAGGAAGAATGAAATTACGACGATGTGGAGTGATCATGGTCGTTGAGTGATCTTCCTGTGATTGGGCAGTGGCTACTTTGGATGGGTTCAATCAGATAAAGATGTTTGTCATTAGTAGATGAAAAGCCATCATCGGGATATGATGTCTCCGCAGAATTGTTTTTTAACAGTCTGTTCAGGACTACAGAGATACCAAATTTGATATCTAAATCTGAATATATCCCACCTATACAGGTAAATATCGGATAGAAAAAAGGAAAAAAGTTGCTTCTCCAGAGTCACTCGACAATTTGTCCCGGGTCTGCTTAACCCACGATGGGCAGTCCAGTGACAGGAGATCGCGCTCAGTGAGACCACTGCAATGAGACAATTGAGCAGCAAGACGTCGGTGGTAATGCACTCAGTCACTGCGTTCCCCTTGACAACCCTTGGCCAGGACACCCAGCGGGGCATTTCCAGAAGAGACGGGCTCCCTGCGGACGCACAGCCTTGGCAGCAAACTACCCTGACAAACTGAAATCTAATCCAAGCGGCTGCCCGGAACAGGAGCACGAGAAACAGCCAGACTGGGAGAGTGTGCGTATGTGTGCGTTTGTGTGTGTTGGTGTGTGTGTGTGTGTTGGTGTGTGTGCGTGTTGTTGGAGTGTGTGTGTATGTGTGTGTGTGTGTGTGTGTGTGTGTGTGTGTGTGTGTGTGTGCACAATGTATGAACGCTCACTTCTTCACATAGCCTTGCTGGCACAACTTTCCCTCACTGTCCCTGGGACAGCTCAAGGAAGAAGAAGAAGAGGAGGAGGAGGAAAAGAAGGAAGAAGAGGAGAATAAAAGGAGAAGGAGGTGGAGGAAAAGGAGGAGGAGGAGGAGAGAGGAGAGAACTCTGTAAGATAGAGGGGAGTCTCTCTTTTAATAAGACTATGTATCAGTTCTGGAGGGATAGTATTAAATACCATGCTCTTTGTGCTTTTACATGAATATTCTCTCTCCTGAACATTACAAATCATTAAACTTTTACTTAGTATAGTTCAAAGACATGAGCAACATGTTGGATATCGGGAAACTTAATGACCTCAACATCCAAATTCAAGTACTAAAATTCTCTAGAAAATGTCTGTTGACTTACTACGATGACAGAATAATAATTGAGATACTGACATGTTAAGTGGGCTTTCTGGCATTCTTGTCCAATTAACAAAATCAAAACATCAGATTTAGATCTGTATCTTATAGAAGTTGAATAAAAAAATTTGATTGTACTGCTTTATGAAAAAAATGTAGGCCCCTACATCTATGAGCCTTACATGGAAATCAAAATAAAATCATATCATAAACTCATGTCACTGCCACATGCATATTACCAATACTTGAGCTACATTTGTACTAACAATAAGCTCCATTTGAGGTGTCAAGATAGGCAGACAGAAAAAGATGAAATGAATAGGAATTATACCAAATCAGTGTCATCTTTCATATCAATGAATCATTGACGAGGTCTATTTACGCAGACTAACAGGAAGCTGAAATACAAACATTCCTCTTCCCTAGTGCAAAAATTATCTTGTCAACTTGTACAATCGCTGTACGGAAAATTACTACCCAACACACACATACACAAAGAGCGGCTAGTGCGAATGTTCTCATCTTCTTGCCAAGGCCCCTGTACCCCTTCAGCCATCACAGCCATCTACAGCTACAACATGTTCCCCATGAAGCTTGCCCGCAGCCCGTTACACGAGTTCGACATAGTCAGGGTGCGATGCAACCAGTCCTACTGCTTGCCAGGGTTACACCATGGGGCAGCTTATGGCAGAGTCGCTGGCTGGCAGTGCAGCGGCAAATTAGCAGGTCGGTTCTAAACACGTCTGCAGCCTGTGCGGGGACTGAGCAAACCCCTGTCAAAAAAACAAGCCTGCCCTCGCCCTGCTCCAGTGAGTCATGCTAGTCTCCGTGCAGCAGCCAGGGCACACTTCACATCATTGTTAGAAAGTTCCACCTCTCCATACAGCAAACCTGCAACCACAAACCCCTACACCCACCCCCCCCCCCCCTTCACCCCCTTTCCTGGTTAAGGAGAGTCCTCTGATGAGGTTTACATTCAACCACACATCAGCCTGACAGTCTCTCCCCACAACCCATGCCCCACTTCAAAGCAATCATCACACCGACTCCACGCATTTCCCCCCAACCCGGCAGGCGGCCCGCTTCCCTGGGCTGTGCATAGTCAAACCTTCACAAGCGACCTTCTACCTCACTGCCACTCCGATCTTCTTTTCTACTGACATTTTACCACTTGCATCACTCTGACAGGAGAATACATATTACTCGTATCTCATCGAACTGGATTGCAACACTTCTACTCATCGCTCACACATAACTAAGTAGCTGAGATGGAATATATTTCTCAACATTTTTATCAGCGGTAAGATTCCAAGCAATGCAGCAACATGGTGTCAGCTTGACACATATATCTCTAGCCCTGTTTATAAGAGGCTACAAAAGAAATGTCACATGATCACAACACGTTCCACTGAAGACAGTTAAAATTGCTTCAATAGCTGCTCCAATCTATGAAAGTCCACTATTCAAATGAGCTGCTTACTTTCTTAAGATGAAAATGTATCAATGTTCACTCCCAGACATATTCAGCTTTGATCAAATTAGATCAACACAAGTTCTTTTATTAGATGAATTGGTGAAAAGATTTTGCTGCAAAAGTGAGATACATATGAAATATGCATATCATTATGTCAAACCTCAGACAATGCTTACAGTCCAGATTATCAATTGATAATATATCTGATAGACATCTCAAGCACAAGAGATTTTAAAAAAGCACTTGTCATCCAGAGTTTGTATTTTGTGACATATAGAGAGAAAATCAATCATATTCAACAACAACAACAACAATGAAATGGAAGTTGCCTATTCTTGGTATAAAAATGAATCAGTAATCAACACTTTCGCACTTCCCATTTCTTGAAAATGAATTAATACCTTGATACATTTCTACTTTTGAAAAAAAAAATGTAAAAGACTTCTTGAAAGATAAAAAAGGCTTTTGAAATTCATTGCTTCTGTGGTCTCAAGAGATCTTGTGTTCAAGAAAAAGAAAAGTCAACATGATGGCAGATGATTGCAAATTTCAAGCTTTTCAGTTCCCTCTCAGACAGTAATTTGTGTCCTGTCTACTAGTGTGACCTTCGGCAAGCTTTGAAATTTCCAAATCATTTCCCAAGTGTGAGAGCAACCTTCAAGGAATCATTACTTCTTGTGAGAATTAACATAATCGGCAATGAAAACAAAGTATGTCAGTACGACTTGACCAATCTGGTGGTAAATTACTTCTGATGTACTAATATTTGACTTTATTACCACCAGAAAACAGGAATGGAGTATGCACGTTTTCAGGACAATGGAAACTCTTGACTTGACAATTTAGCCTCAATTTCAAGGAGAATCTTCATACAAAAGTAAAATTTTGCAGAGTTTGCCGTGAAAACAGTCACTATAATGACCAGGCAAACTGTTCACAGAATGGGTGGAATATTATTGCAATTTCAGCAGAACGTTACTTACAGCATTTTGCAAGATATTGGCAGTGCTGCTCTGTACCAATTGCCAACAGCAGGTCATAATTTGGAGCTGTGCGACCCTTTTGCAATCTTTTTTTGCAAGTACAATCTGCAACCATTCATCCCTGTTATAAAGTGGAACCTGTCACCATTCTCTACCCCCCCCCCCCCTTTATGAATATTCACAAACATGTTTCTCACCTGCCCACGGTGCATGAGGGGGTGGGATGGGTGGTTTCCGATTTCAGCCCAAGAAGGTGGCCCTCTGTAGACTGAGATCCAGTGGTTGTGTCACAGGAAAGTCCTCTCCCTGAAAGATGAAATGGGATGAGAAATATGGAGTAACAGACACTTCTAATCATCTTCCAGCGCTACAAACACAGCAGAGAGTGTGCTCAGAATATCATCCATTTCCATCTCGAAAAGACCAAAGATGTCACAAAACATGACAAGTTATCTATGGTCAGATCTGTCCAGTTTGCATCATTATTTCTCTCCAACACGCTAATAATCAAGTTCTTGACACTTTCTTTAAACACGGTGAAGAGTTTTTATTAAATGATTATTTTTTTTTCTTCTGTGGGTCATATGACACATAATGTGTATAAATGTCATGAGGTATCATCTGTGTACATGCAGTGTCATCACCGAGTAATCCATAATCATGTTTTGCAGCTTTGTATGTTACTAGCCATGAGCTCATTATCATACCATCTTTAAAGGTATCATTTACCATTTGCAGATGAAACAAAAACCCAGCTTTAGTGCTTCAACATAGTTCTAAAATGTGATTTAGGGATAGAAACAACCAATGTAAAAATGTTAAACAGTATAATCAATGGTAAGTATTGTTAAATATACAAAATGTGAACAATAGTTATAATAAAATTGTTTCTAGAACAAACCATCTACAGTTATGATTTATTGAGAAAAATAGTGATATTTTAGGCTTTATTGCAAAGTATTTTATATAGTCGAATGTTTTGTAATAAAACCGACCTACACATACAGGTGTATGCACCAAATATAATAACTCCAACATTTCTTAAATCACTGCTCCCAATAGTACACAGTACCTTTAGCATCATCATGTAAAACTGATAATAAATATGGCAAATCAGTAAAAGCAAATCATGGAGTAGATATAGTACTACATGATGAAAAACATTCATGAACTCAAAACAGGTATAACACAAACAAAACAAGAAAATGAGCAAAATGACAGGATTGATATGGTGAATTTTACTTATTTGCTGCAAAATATTCCAGATGAATTAACATTTTTTACTACTTAACATTTAGCATACCAGAGAGACATGCCAGATTAACTGTGCATGTCATTTAATCATTGCTCATAGCATCTTGTGAGGATTGAAGAGGAAATACAGGCGAGGGGCATTTTCTGCATTCATTCTTCATCTTAATGGATATTGATTCAAAATCTGATACTTCATACATCGGAATTTATGTGCATCCCTCAGCACAACCATTGCTGAATATGTGCAGAGCTGTACGGTGGGGGTATGCGCCACACTATGTTAACACCAATACAACAGGTCTTCAGGTCATGTACTCTGCAGTAAGTTGGTGGGCACATTTTATTTTTGTGAATAAATTAGACTATCAAGTAAAGTAACCCTTATCTCATCAAAATTTCTGACAGGAAATTGAGAAAACAGGAGCGTAATTTCACTTTCATTTCTCAGAAATGTTTCCCAACATAACACACAATATAACTCCTGTCTAAGTCATGGCTACATGGAATCAGTGCTAAATACCACAAAGAACCTGACAGCATCAGTGAGTATGCAAATGATGTTGAGCCAAGAATGAAATGATTTTTCAGACCCGCTGACATTCAAATTAAGTCAGAATTTAAGAGCACACAGTGAGAGCAGTCTCACAGTGCGAGTGTCCCACTGCACGAAATTCAACACCACGTCTAGGCGCTGATTCCACTCACACTGCAGGTTGCCCATCTGTTGGTCAAGTTTGTGTTTTTGTTTTAAGGTGGTAGCAGTTAGAAGCTTACCTTCCCACCCCCAACCCCCCCCCCCCCCCCTTCCAACCCCCCATTACCATAAAATCTCATCTGCAGATGGCATTCGGCATAATACAGTGCTCACCGTATTTTGGATGATACCGCTCTCTGGTTTGAAAGGGGAAAAAAAACAACAGCAAAGAATGCTTCTAGATTTCTTTTTACCTTTATGGTGGGCTGTTATGCATCCTATGGTCTTTAGGTTTAACAAAAATGAAATCAATTTCAAGATGTTAAATATAGTTATAATAATCATATTTATGTTAAACCAGATTCTAAATCAGCATATTTCCTTGATTGCATCATCTTCAACTACATGATTCATTTTTATTCTATATCATTAACAAAATTCTACATTTTTCCATGAAATCCATGAGCTTCCCAAACTTTTCCTAATTCGAAAATGAAAATGAGGAAAAAAGACACAAACATGCCTATGCAATCAATCTCCAATATGTTAATGCACTCTTTTCAGGTGGTGGTAGTGCATTAAGGAGATCACTCGTACTTCCTGGTTAGACAATCTGAACTAAAACAATAGTGTGTATGGGGGGGGGGGGGGGGGTGGAGGAGAGGGGGTGTCACAAAGTTTGAGAGAAATGGGAACTAGATCAAGCATTAGTCACAAGCCTGACACTCTACTTGATTTTGTCTTTATATCTTTAGTTTCACGTGATGTCCATTATATCTTGATGCCAGGCCTGCAGTAATGAAATTACAAAAGTCCTCTGTGTAAAGCAGTATTTCCCTTCTTCCTGCCCCCCCCCCCCCTTCTTTTTCTCTCTGCCTACATATGTCCTTAAACTTGTGCACCTGCTCTGCAATTTAATGTGAATTAAACCAAACAAGAAATGAAAGGTGCTAAGATCCAGCGCACTTTGTTTGCACCATTTCCAGAGGGGGGGGGGGGGGGGGGGGGGGGGGGGGGGGGTGAAGACAGAGGGACAGGCATTCCGTAGCAGTCGCGGCTTTCTTCTTCCTCAGTCTTTTGCCTTTTTCTACCCTGCGCCCCATTTGTTGCACTCATTAGGTCAAAGTCCAGCATCGGCCCACAACGAGACATGATCAAACTCAGTGATAGCTAAGTCCACGCTGCGCCACGCTCTAGTCAAATCATCCATTTCATACAGACCTGAATTTCCTGTCAATTATTTTTTTTCCTTTTCCTTTTTAAAAATGGTACGGTGCGCCAAGATAAACAGAAGGGGGAAAAAGTTGGTCAGCGGTTTTTAAATTCATGTCACATTCGCAGAAAGCTCACTATCAATCTCAGCTTCGCCTTTCACTTTGGTTACTGGTATCAGGAAAAGTGAATTTCTGCTTTTACCCTGCTAAAAGCTCAGCTGGTTCATTCTTTAGCCTCAGTAACAGATCTCTCAATATTGAAAGAAAACAAAATTAGGCTCGAGTAAACATATGCTGAAACAGTAACATAATTTCAGTTGAAGACTCAAAGGGGGCACAATAACATTGTTCAATATTGAAGAGTTTATATGTCTGGCGAGTTGCACAATCTCAAAACTTGATTTTGATGAAGATAGGGAAATAAATGGCTATCAAGAATATGATAGAAATAAATGACATAAACAACGTGGGACAGAATTACCACATTCGTGCTCATCCTTTCAACCTTTGAAAAATCTCTTTGCATCATACAATACTCAGCCCTGAGAAAACGAGTCAATATTTGTGGATTCAATATGTAGGCAAACACAGGTTAATGCTTTAATGTGTAAAGATAACACAATCACAGGAACTGTGCCATGAAAAATGGATTTGAGTGAAGGAATTTCCCAAGAGTTTTTTGAAAATGCACATTCCCTACAAAGCTGTACGATCAGGTCACCCTGGCACACATGAATGATGCCACTGAACTGTATGAATTATGTAACACATTAAGGGAGCCAGGATATCAGTGATTGGTATCGGAGATAGCTGGTAGGCGACCCTGAAGGAACTGAAACAAAGGTCACGAAGTCCACTTCTGAGGCATCTTCCCCTAAATCTGCTTGGAAGGTGATGAATTTGCCTTGCCAATGACCACACTTTGGCCTTGTGACTAGTTAACCTCCTCCCCAGAAAGAGGAGGGCATAAACATTGCCGACAGCGTCTCCAGTAAAATGTAGCCCGCCTTCAGACGATTAAATGGCTGATTTCTCCTTACAGTAAACTCAAATCGTCGATATGTATCGGCAGACGACAGCAATTTGTGGCAGCGCCACTTTTGCGCTTTGCACTACGGCTGGTCATCCATTGCGATACGAGAGACAAGTTTTACACTGGTCGTATGCTTGGCTGGCATTGCATTTAGCGATGCCATTCACCACGACAGTCATCTTTATTCATAGCTCTCCGCATGTCTTTTCTCTTCACCACTACTGATGAGAATCACACTTCATAACATAAACATTAGAAGGAAAAGGGCTTGGCAGAAAGCAAATGAGGGATGGGAAAACACAAGCAGATTGCATTGGTGCAATTATAAAACCAGATAAGCTAGTGTCATTTCATCATCACCATCTTCGCCTCTTTGATGAATTGCGATAAAACGTCCATTCTCTTCTCTAAGTACTGCCAAACAAAATGCAGATTGAAAGCTACATAGCGTCTGGTCAGTCGCTAATGGAGATGGGAAAATGCAAATTTTTCAGCTCTAATGGCAAATAAGATGAAGAACTCTAGTTCATTTGCAAGTGTATGACAGAACACAAGCAAACTTCATGAAAGATTAATGTGAACTCGCCTCCACTGAGGTGGTAGATTATACATTCCACTTTTTGGAATTAATTTTATACTTGTCAATAAACTGGGCCCTGGAAAATTGATAACATATGTAAATCGCGGAATTTGAGAAGAATCGTGGATCAAGTTCACAATGGATTTTTCTCCCTTTGCAAGCAGAGCGGCAGAAATGTATTATTGTTATTTGGGGATAGATCGGCATGTACAGCTGTATGTAGAACTGAGCAGCACCAGTTTTCATTAGTAAAATTTTTGCTGTTTGCAGATAATATCAACTTACTAATTGCACTTTCTCTAAGCAAACATATCTGTCGAGTTCTGATTTCAGCAGAGAGGTAAGGTATAAGTGAAAGACACTTTGTCATCTTTTTAAGCAACACTTAGAAATATCAAGTCATTCACAAACAAATCTAGAATTACTGAATGTTTTCATACCAAAATGAACAATTTCCACAGCAAGGTTCGCAAAAGCCACCTTTAAAGATCAGCATTTCTGGGTAAAACTGTGAAAACAAAACATGAATACATTTTGCACCCAGTGAGTATGACAGGATACTGATATCACCTTGCATCTTGATACTCACCTCACAAGGTACTACTTCACCTCCAATGAGTATGCAGAAAGCAAAGTTGCACTAACACATCTACCTCAACATATTCCAAAGCTCTAACAGATATTTAAATGTCACATACCAAAGCAGTGATTAAGGGAGAAAAAAAAAAGTGGAGACGAGAGAGAATCAGGAGACAAAGCAGAAGAAAAAGACGGAAATAAAGTGAAAAAGAGATGAAGATTATAGAGGAAAGAAGAAAAATGTCACCGATGAATAAGGAAAAGAGAAAGAGAATTGATTTACTGATGAAACCAAAACTTGTTGATATAGACTCTAGAGTGATGCAATCTGATAAATACTTGTACATCAATCAGGTATGACTATATAAATGGACTGCTTCTCTTGTTCCTTGTTTCTTTAATTCACACACATACCAACACAAATATAATTCCTTAGGCAGATTTATTCTACCAGACTACTAATTTTATTTACATGATCTTGCGAACATATAAATTGTGCATCTACATATTTGAGAAAATGGGAGAATTAAGTCCCAAACGAATACAATGGCAGCTTTCTTGACAAGACAAAACTCTTCAACAGTTTTACTCTGGAAACCTGTGTCACTGTATCCAATTTGGATTAGTAATTTGAAATGTGTAAGAGGAGAAAGCATGTATTACCATCTTCGATAAAAATGAACAGAAGGTCACATGCTTAATTCCACTGACACAAGGACACCTAATCATCAACCGAGGAGCTACTTTTCATTATTTTGCTCCGGACAGTACCCAAGCTAGAATCTAGCCTTTGGAAAACGATTGTCAAGCTTCACACTGGACTGAGCAAAAATCATTTTGACCCGGGATTTGACTGATCTCTGGCAGGGATTTGTGACCCAGAACTTCAGAACACAAAGTCTTGGCTTGGCTAACTGATTTGACTTCTCACAAACAACCTAAACTTTTTTTTCCTGACAATTCATTTCAAATGAAAACTAGAAAAATATTACCCTTTGTGCTCAAAAACCATGTTGTTTTATTGAATGTTAGGCTTGTCCTTCTTTGTTTATTTCCCCTTCTCTTGTTCTTCAAAGGGTTTATAATAAGTCTTGTAGCGGCAGAAACAACAATGCAATATACAGCACCTGAAGATTGCTCATTCAGGATAATTTCAAAGCATGAAAAATTGTGGCCTGGATGGAAAAGCTTGGCAAAGAGTAAAAGCCTAATATCCAAACGTTGCCTGCACTCTCTCTTCCCAGCATCCATAATCAGCCACAATCTCCCAAACCAATGAAAAAGTTATTCCTCAAATTAAGAAGCAATTCCTGGGAAATTTTCATCCTTCTGGTCTGCGACTCTGCCAAGATTAGTTTTTGATGAGCACTGCTTTCTGAAGACGATGCCAAATCACAAGACGGCTTTTATTCTTCTTGAACTTTTCTTGACCTGTTTCTGAACACGGCCCACGGACTGAGCATCATTCTTCAAAGAATATGTGACCTTATAATTTGGTGGAGCACATGGCAGAGCTCAAAAGAAGTGTTTCACTCAAGAACACTGTTGCATTCTCTGAGCAAGTCATGATTTCTTTGGAAGCAATCGAAAGTTGTGGATGAAGAAAGACAGAATAGTTGTCATGTCCACTACAGTCTCCTTTTCTTTTTCATCTCTCTGCTGATATCAGCAACTTCTAGTATTCCATCTTTCTCTTTGTATTTTTTTTTCATAAATGTACCCTGCAAACTCTCTGCACTTGATGAGCTTGTCACCACTTGTCATCTCAAAATTTCAAACAAAAATGAGGGAGAAAAGTCGTCTTTCTCTAAAATTGTACTTCAAGCAAGGTTTGAAATTAACTTAAAACAATATATTCTCAATAACATTTCAGAAGAAGAATATGCCTGTCAAATGCTTTGATTTGGTTTTTTTTTTCCATAATGATATAAGAAATCATGAATTTCTTTTTCTACAACATCCCAATCACAGCTGAATACCATGATTCCTGACAAAACAAATCACATCCTTTACTTTCTTCTCTGTGTATACTTCAGTCTTCATCTTAACACCCCCCCCCCCCAAAAAAAAAAGAAAAACAGGTGAAAAAAAAGATGAAAGATATAGGTCATTGGTACAGGTTGAGAGCACTGATAGAATTAATGCTATCCAACATTCTCTCAAGCATTCATTGGATGCACACTGGATGCAGCTGCCTGGATATGTTGGTCTTCGGGTAGGCACATGCTATTGTACCAGTCGCAATTGGGCCCTGTCTGCAAAACGGGCAATGAAACGCTACGTAAGACACGGGAATTCGGTAATCTAAGGACAATCCAAGGCCCGTACCCTGATGAGTACCAATGCTACACTATCTGCCAGCCTCATTCCACTGGTATGTGGGAGATGGGCGCAACCATGCACGTCCAATAAACTTGATTTGATGTTGGCGGAATCTGCGGTATTTAGACCCGGTGGTAATTATCTTTCAACATGAGCTTCGGCTGAAAGGAAGGGACACAGCCGACTCTCTTCCCATCGAAAACTTTCCTCTCCTCCTAGACTGTCGATTAAGCAGTCCGTCAGACAACTTGTGTACAAACACACACATTCCTCCACACTGTCCGATGTAATAGTCCCATGTTATGGCTTGAGTTGTCACAATGAAGACAAGAAATCAGATCACATAGCTCTGATGTCATGAAACGTAATGAGTGAATATGCAAATGTATGACATAATATGTTAGTTCTGTGGTTCTTTCTTCATTGAAACGATTGCAAGTAAGAATAATCCCTAACCCATTCTCTTCATTTTTACTAAAATGTCCTTCTGTACAAATGTGTATGATGCCTCAACGTTCCTAAACACTATACATGCAATGAAGGTATGCATTTATTCATTGCCAATATGATGTTTTTGCACCCAGAAAATAAAGTGATTATACATACAGTGTAAGATTGCATAAAATCTAATGATGTTCAACCCTCTTTTTTTTTATCATTATCACTATGGATGGACCTGGATATTCAAAGACCTACCGCAAATTAAATGGTATCTTTTCTGCCTCCTTTTAACTCTAGGATATAGACTGTATTACGTTTTTCATTCAGACTTTGCTCTTAGTACAGTGACTGCAATGCAATGCTGGAACTTTGCTTTAACATGTACAATGTACCACATCAAGTGATGTACAAAATATGTCACTGTTTGAATGGTAGATATTTTTTTAGAAAAGACAAACACACTGCTGAGCTGGACTTGCCTGCGCTAGGTTTTCAAGTGTGAAGCGGGGCAGATGACATACCTGCACAACAGCTTATGGACTTCACTTACATACCTTTTGTCTTAGCTGGACGCGGATGGCTTTATTGCCTGCGTAGACAGAGCCAATGACATCAATCATAATGCTTAATTGGCAGAAAACACATGAAATGGCACACAAAAGGGACTAAGAGAGAGACGCTTTTCGTAATGAACGGCATTGGTCTTGGATGGATTCAGAGAGACTTTGCCACAGACGAAGCCACATAAAATCATAATTATTGAGCAGGGAACCTTGCAGTCCAACTATTTCAAGAAGATGAGATTATGTCAAGCAGTATTGGTGACGTTAATTAATGCTTTCTAAGCAAGTATGTACGCCATGTCACAATGTCCCACAATTCTTTGTGAGATTTGGAATCTTGAGTTATGGAATAGGTTATTGGCCATGATTCATGAAGTGACACTGACTATGTACTATGCAAATCAACTACTGTACCAAGACAGATACTGGCTGTGGAGTTCATGTAATTTCGATCACTGCAAAATACATGAAATGCAAATTGACTCTCTTTGAATAGCAAGCTCTCACCTCAACGAGGAGCGTCTTCGTTCGTTCAGACAAGATTCAAACTGGGTCCAGGCTGGACACTTAAATGCATGTCACAAGCTCATCCAAATGTCAAACTTACAAGATGCATTAATATAATCCAGCTGTCCAGTTTTAAAAAATAACTGCCTAGCAGATTCTACAAATAATGCAGTAAATTACTTAATCCACAGAAGTCTTCCTAAAAGGGATCTATGACTCAGCCTTAACATTTCTATGAAACTCCACCACCCCCATAAGTTCCCTGAAAGAGTAAAGAATACCATATATCCGTTTGTTTAGTGTTGGTCTGTCTTTGTGTATGTGTGAGGTGGAGAGGAAGGAGGTGAAGTGCTATGGAAATAAAAGGGAAAGGAAAATACTCAAACCAGAGGGTATGGGGGGGGGGGGGGGGGTGAAAGTGCAGCAAAAAACAAGTGACGCGAGGAAGGTTTCTGACTTCCAGCTTTGGAGCCACTAATGGGAGACGGCGATTACTTGGCATCACGGTAATTATCATCCTTTCCTGGACCAGATCACAAAAGGTGTGAGTCAGCCTGGAGTTATTGCCCAGAAATGACAGGAAAAAGAAAGGTAGGGAAAAAAAAATGTTCAATACAAAATCTTTCAAGTGCATAACGACAGTATGAGGGTTGCACGTCCGTTGGGATGAACTGGGAGAGGAGTATTCACATAGTAACCTTCATTTACAAACTATTGACCATACACACTAAGACATTGCTTTTAACACTATAATGAAGAATCCTCACAGAAATGTATATGACAGTTTAATTCATTCCTCTAACAATATTTTCAAAAATGTCACTATTGCATCGGGACAGACAAACAAATTTGGATATCTCGATAAAAGTATAATCAAATGAAACACACATGTAATAGCCTGTTCTCATTACACTCAGAGAAAACTACGGTGGCATTTGATAACTGCACGCTATCTTGTAGATAATCATGAGCTACTGTTTACATAAGATGGTACGGTGCTACAAACCCACCTGCCTGGTTGCCAGGGGCAACTTAAAATCATCATGAGGGAAGTGAAATGCACAGGTACTTTCCCATTCAAAGGATGAGGTACTTGCCAAAATAAGCAAGTCGGAAATATATTTCTTGTAATGTCCTGGGTGGCTATAACTTTTGATGAGATAAACCCTACAGGTTTGTTCCTCCTCCTCGGGCACATTGCCACTTACCACTTTAGACCTACATGGTTCATCTCTGTCCGACCTGCAAAACTCCACAACTTATCTACACTATTATTGTTACCACTGCCTATTTCCTACACAATAACCAAACTGCCCCTTCCTGCAATATTATCTCTGCCCTCTATCATATTGCTCCTTATGTTTATGAAGGTGAACTTGTCCTTTAATTTCAACACATTACCCTCCAATTTTCATCACCCCTTTTTCACCACATCATATCAACTCCCCTTTACCATATTACCACTTGTCTTCAACATTTTCTCTCACTCTCCTCTTAATAATGATAAAACTAATAATGATGATGATGATAATGATAAGAATAACAATAATAGAAGAAATAATAATATCATTGATAATAACAATGGAAGTAACCCTCAATATACTGAAGCAAAGTCACATCATGGAAGAGGATCTCACATGCAGACTTATCAAAACAGCCATCTCATCACAGAAAAGTTTCATTATAAATGTCTATCAGTCTACCATCACAGTGAACATATAAAAAATAATGAGATATATTGAAATATACACATATATATTTCTATATTTGCATGTGTGTGCATATGAATGACATAATAACCAACAAATCCATCGACTTTGAGCCCTGTAAACACTTACAAATACATTGAGCATTGATTGGAAAAGCAAATTACATGTATTTGATTCAAAGTAGGGGTAAAAACTGCCTGTCTTCTCAAAGTAAACACAACATATCATTTCATGATTTTGAACTGGTTGGGGAAGTCTTTTTAAGTTTTATTTATCACTATTCTCCATCTTAAATCATACTTTCAATTATATCAAGCAGACATTATTCAACAGTTTTCTCGAAAGGATTAACCACGATGATTGTAAAGAGGAAGATTTTATAATCACACTGTGAACCATATGCAGCCAGCTACTGCTTCCTGCACACCAGAAGCTGGGTGATGGTTGATGGGACACTGTCGGCAGAGAAATCCTGAGCGCCTGCTACACTCATCATGCAGCTGCAAGATCAAAGCCTTCCAAAATGAGCAGGATGTTTCACACTAGAATGCCTTCGTTTATTATTCTAGTGACACTAGGTTGGGCTAAATCAGTGGACATGATACATTAGTACCTATGGTTTCTCAACACAATTGTAGCAGTTTGGTTCTGATTATCATATCTTTGCACTAGACCTTTGTTTAAATCAAATAATATGCAGAACAACTACTAAACTCATTCCTACATGGGTGTGCTCACTTGCTCATCTATGAAAATAGGAATAACTGAGATTAACAATGAAAAGATTGTACGTGTAACTTACATACAAGCAAGTTTGTAAACTGTGCAATTAAATCACATTTATTTTACATTTTAATGTGATAAACTTGACTGATTAAGTCACTTGCATTTTTTCAAGTAGCTAGTGATGACAGAGTATATTTCATGCACTCAAGTGACTCTAATGAGGAATAATTAATATATTTTGATACCTTCCAACTTTAAAATACCTCTGAGACAGATATCATAAGGCAATAATTTGCTCACTTTATGATTACAGTAAAAGCTGCTGGAGACCAAATTCTGAAGATTTTGAATCCTTAGCAAAAATCAAAGGAAGAAATTACGGTAGAAATGAAATAGACAATAACTTAATCAAGATCTCCCCTCCTCATTGTACTCTATCACACAGGAACATATGAATAAAAAAGACATTTCTACAATAATAAATCAGTAGCAACATGGACATTTACATACTTGTGTGGTCTATCTAATAAATGAAAAGGATTGTATCAACTTCTGCAGTATGCTTTCTTCAAAAATTTCTCCATAAGCAAAAATCTCAAGGATATCATTGAATACATCTGAGAACTTAAATCTATGATAAAACCCTGCAAAACCAGATGAATTAGTTTTCCTTTCACCTGGCCTACTTTTCATCATATTTTCTTTCTTACTAATACCTCTCCAAATTTATGGATTTTCACAGGGGGAAAAAAAAATCATAAGACAAGATTTTTTTGACAGTTTTTCACATACATTTTGTAGTTACGTGTACCGTGTTGTAGCTCCATGTTGTAATCCAGTCTGTGGCATCATTCTGCGTTTCACGTGTCATTATCTAGGAAGGTTGCGCCGATGTCAATCTTACCAATAATACAAGCAAAGTTCAAATAAATGTGGGTCTGCTTGATAATAGTGAAGTTGCAAAATATAAACACATGGTGTCAAATTAATGGGACTGAAGTAGGTCAAGAATGGGGGAACACTGGGAAAATATTTCTAGGAATACAGGAACCTGTTTCAGTCATAAATTTCTAAACACATTCCAGCTTTCTATATCTCAGTGAAAGTAATTGAGCCATGCATGTGTTACCGCGACCATCCTCGTATTTTCACAAAATATTGATAAAGGAATCTAGTGTTTAGATAAACAATCAGAATACTGCCACAACATACCATCCTATATAGCAGACTGAACTAACTAACCCTCACTCAATTAAAAAAAGAAGTATTCCATATTAGAGAGCCAAACCCACACAAATGAAAGGGTTACACAGCATTATGATCTGCAGATGTAAACTGACACTTACAAACTACAAGTATGATCCTCAAAAACTAGTTCATCTGCTTTAACTTCATGCAAAAAAAAAAAAAAAAAAATTGGCTGAAGTCCATGATGAATTACTCTCATGATCTTTTAAGGATAATTCCCAAGACAAAATATTTTGTATACTTGTAAATTCCATCTTATTTTATTATAAAGTACACAACATTGGCTTTAATTCCTCAAGTATGTTTTTGTTTGTCAGAATTTTCTATCACTGGTTGGAAATACAAGATGGCAATGACGCCATCTCAAAAAACTGCTACACGGTACGACACTGATGCAAAGAGAATACATTATGAAGTTATGGAAAGAATTAGGGAATCATTGCATTATTCTGAACATCTGTCTCTAAATTGTTACAAGGAATTTTAACTGTGGGGATAGTTTACTTTAAAGACAAAAGCAGGGGGAAAAAAGTGGATTCTTAAGTCAGAAACAGCTCCTTGTTGTCAGTTAAGTCGGGAGGGATGTGAGCAGCTACTGTGTGAGATTTGAGAAATGGTAATACGCAGGAAGACAGTGGCTTTGAGATAGACAGCGATAAGGCTCGGCTGATCGCTGGGTTCTGCTTCTGACTGAGCAGAAGTACAGTGGACAAATACAAAAACATCTTCCTTCAATTCCAACAGAAAAAAAAACAAAATCAATATAGAGAAGTGAAAAAAAAAATTCCAGCTGAATGTTCACGGAAAGAAGTTGAGAGAAAAGAAAGGCAAAGGAGATCAGTAAAATCACTGATCCATTTCCCCAAGAAAAGTAAAGAGATGGGGGTGAGGGATGCGTGTGGAGAGATAGCGTGTGACTTTTTCAAGCTTGCTTTGGCTTTTTAGATTTGTGGGGGTTTTTCTTCTTGCAAGACTGATCATAGAAAGGCGTAGAGAGAGCGGGAGAGCGAACGACGTGTGCAATCGCTGTGCACTTGTCTCTGAGGTCTGTTGACAAACACAACGACCGGGATGACAAACTTGGCGTGTAACCTAACAGGCCTGAATGATGCCATGCTTGTGTGCACACAGAAACATGCTGGCTAACCGAGCCAGTCATGGGAGAGGGAGAGGAGAGGGCTCCTAGCAGCAAAGGGGAGACCAGAAGGTAAAAAGAACGAGAGAAGAGCAGGGAGGGAGGGATGGTTAGGAGGAGGAGGAGGAGGAGGAGAGGAAAGGCTGGATCCATTGAAATCTGTGGTTGCCCCATTCACAGGGGTTCTCACATTTCTCTACAATAGTTGCTGGCATGACGGGTTCACTGTGAACTGTCTCCGTTACATGAACTTACCTTAGGAGGTATCTACCCAACTAGACGGATGGTTATCAAAAGTTCTTGATGTGCGTACTCCGATACCAAGAAAGCTGTGAACTTTTTTTCCCCTCTTTTTCACTCTTCCTCCACTGGTTACATCTTCCTAGCGATAGTCTCACTGAATACAAATGGCCACCGTTGATGCGGTTAATGACAAGATATTCCGACAATTAGTAAGACAAAACAAGACCATGACCACAGTAAGAGAATGTCTTAACGGTGGATCTCTTTTACAGCACAACAGCGGCACAGAGCCCGTGATTTCTGCCCCGTTTCATACAGCACATGTACAGGCAGGTACACAATCACATCCTCGCCACCTTGTAAGGCCACAGCGCAGTCACACCACACCGCATGCGATGAACTTGAGCGGCTAAAAAGTTAGTGGGGGAAAAACAGATGAGGCGAGCTGAGAATTGACAAAGGAGAGCACAAGAGAGACAGGGAGAGAGAGAGGGAGAGAGGGGGAGAAAAAACACTGAGACTTGGATAGATAAAGAACCAATCCACACAGAAATTGAGTTCCCCAATTGGCCAAGTCATAATTGCGCTGGCATGTATGCATGCATGTATATACACACAGACACTCTCTCGTCAGAGCCGCAGCTCGCACCCCCTGCAGATTGTTGTGTGCCATTGGTCGCCCAATCAGCGGCACAAAAACTGGCGAGCTTATAATTATAGGGACCCGATGGTATGTGGAGAGAGTTTGGAGTTGGGACAGAGGGGGCTGTTCGGATAGGACAAGACTAGAGACACAAGAAGGGGGTCAAGGGCGGCTAATTTATGCAGACAGTCTCTCTTATTTGCACTCATTCTGGATGTGATTGGACCGCTGGATGTGACTTAGCTCTCTCCCTCCATTTTTTTTTTCTTTCTTTTTTTTTAGCTTGGTATTCGCTTTGAGGTGGGATGGTTCTGATAGTTCCTCCTTTCTTTCCCAGCCAATTAACCTCAGTTTCGGAGAGGTTAGCTACAGTGTGAGCTCCCTTCGTTTATCTCCCTCGCTTGCCTCATTTCTTCACTTGCTTTTCTAAAATCTCTTCCATCAATTATTTCTCAATGAGAGTGGCGATCAATCCCAGATTTTCTCAACAGACTTGAGACTTGGATCACGGCAAGCTGAAGAACAATAGTTCAACCTTTTCAGCTCCTTTTTGGAAATCTCTGCTTCATTATCCAAATCTGGGTTACGAAAATTATGTTGAATGATTTGGTGAATGCCATTTTAGTTTCTTTGGTGTAACTTATACGACATAATTGTTGAGATTATTTCTGTTTGCCACACACAACAGTAAATCCTGTCAGACAAAGACAAGTCAAACACATGATTAATGGTACAATATGCTCCCTTTGATATCTACAGACTCAGTGCACGGCAATGTCTTCTTTAATTTCCCTCTTAGGTTACAATGCACCATTTTATTGCTGCATCTCTCCCTCAAAGCTTTTAAGTCTTTTGTAATGTGTATCTTCACTTTTTCTTTTCTATCTTATTTTATAGTACCTTTTAATTTGAACATTATCATGTTTTTTCATTATAACCATCACTATCTTTAATATACCTCAATATGCAGCAACTCTGGCATTTTTGTTCCATATCACGTTAAGTATTCACATTGAGCAATAAAATGCCTATGCTAGTACAGAACAAAATCTTACTTCCTTTCCAGCTTCATTATAGAAATCTACACATTCTGAATAGTTCATTTTACTCATTCAAATACTCCATTCTTCTTTTTTTTTCTAATTTAGCTGTTGTGATATCACACCTACTATTTCCTTACCCAGTAACATCATCTTAAGAGCACATTGATTTAGACTTTCTATGAAATCTTGAAAAAAAGAAGAAGAAATGATTACGGGGTGAACTCTGCAATCTATCAACATGCTCGGGTGATGCAGAGAGCGAGGGGGCTCTCCACTTTGCACCCTTCGCTGACACCCCTTCATGAGGGCTCTCATTAGCATTTTCAGTAATCTCCTGCAAAATACGGTAGCAGCTACGTGACTCCACGTTTTAATTCTAGTGTCTAGCATTTCCAGGCTCCCGAAGGGGGGAGGGGATTGTGAAAAGCCGGCAGAGGCCCTGACAGCTTTGCTTAAAGGTAGCAACCATCCTTCCCTGCCAGTCTTTCCCTTGCAATTTTATCTGGCCGATTGCTAGTACGCATGCAGGTTCTGTGTTTCATCTTTATAATATTTACAAATTTGTGATGGATGGCCAGCGAAATTGTCTTTAAATGCTTCAAGTTGCCTCTGCCATGATTTCTGTTCTAGGAGTATTTGCGCCGACTGTTGAGTGAACTATCTAGCATTGTTTCTAGTTTAAAATGGCCAAGCTGTATAGTCCTAAATGCTACTAGTACCTCTGATACAGTCTAGAAGAAAAGCTATAAAAGATGCTGATAAAATCAACAGTAAATGCTGCAAAGAGTTCACAATCTGTGATAGAAAGGATTTTCCATGTTCAACATTTCACATGGAAGTTTTGGAACAAAATGTTCACCTAAAAATTTATTAGCATCTTGACATCTGGTTCATAGGTCTTTTGATGGTGCCAGCATAATTCTTAATACTTTGTACACTGATGTAATTTTTTGTATGTCATTCAATTTCACAATCATTCCATACCACAGTCAGCAGATTTCAAACACTTTTTTTTTTATAGATCAAGCCACCATGTCATTAAATGGTGATGTTAAAGGACAAGTTCATCTTGATACATGTGTGGATTGAGGGAATGCAGCAATATTAGTAGAACATATCAGTGAAAGTTTCAGGAAAATCAGACAATCTGTTCACAATATATGATTTTTTTTTTCAGGGGGGGGGGGGGGAGGGGGTTAGTGCTACCATTGCTGGATAAGGAGACTACTATAATTTGTCATGACATGTGTAGAATGTACAAAGAAAATTTCACAAAATTTCTTTTTTCCAAATTCCTTTGACTTGTTACCAATGTACATGTTAAGGGTAATATTACTTCTCTTGCCTTCTGAAAGAGGCAAGTCAAGTGCTCTTTTATTATGTGAGAAAAGTGATGTTCCTGGGTAAATGGTACATTACTGTGAATTGAAACACTACTTCATTCCGCGCTGAGTTAAGATTTTAAGTGTGATTTTGATAAAATGCCTTTCATTTCGTACTACAAATGGCTTTAACTAAATCGACATGGAACATAAGTCTTGTCTGCATAAAATATCTTGAACGAAGGAGAAGATAGGGTATGATAAGTCATACAGTTTTTACACTTTAGAATATTTTACCATCACTCTCTAGTATTTTGATCCAATATCAACAGCTAGAATACAAATATATGTGGCTTTAATCGTGATGTGCATATGAACTTCCAACTGTGGTGCCCTATGCTTAACTACATTGACATGCTGATTAGTTTTTCCCCTTCTTTGACATAAATGAAAAGGTTTTGCTCCTATGATAATTATTTTCTGACAAATGCTGCCCCCCCCCCCCCTTACCCACTTGTAGCACAAGCCAGTTCAGATGAATGACATGCTAGATCCGTTTCACATTCAATTAGCAAATTGACACATTGCTTTGATTAAAAGCAAACAGGAAGGAGAGGCACGGGCATTGCTGGTTGGAGCACGCACTGCCTTAGGGGGAGAGTTGTTTTTCTTGATTTTAGTCGCATATTTGTTTAAATCTCACGCCGCTCAGGAATGTCCAGCTCAATTCAAATGATTCCATGTAATTCATCTGACAAGATACATCTTTGTGCAGGAGTGTCTTTGAGGGATTAACACTCACAGTGTGCATGCCTAATCCCTGTTCAATTAACACCCTGCCTAAATTGGCACTACCTCATTTACATACAACTGTCATGCTAGCCAAGCAGAGCCTCCAGGCAGACAGCTAATTACACGCCAGCTTCCATTACACAACGTTTGTCAGTCTCTCTTCCTTCTACTCTGACCTCATGAGGTCATACTCTGTGAAAGTATTCTCAAAATTCCCAGAAACCTTTGACCCCCAAGGAAGTAGAGTGGAAACCATGGTTCGTGATCTAATCAGAAAACAAAACAAAACACAGCAAACCATTCCGATCAGAGTTGAGCACAAGCTACCTTCACATCACATATCATGTATCATTACTGAGTAATTATACTAAAACTGTTAAACAATCATGAGGAAGTGTATCAGTGGGATGAGACTTGACCTAGAAAGCTGTATCGGCATGTCTTGGATATCTTGATGAAGAAAAGTGCCTTGGTCATCGGGTAAGTGGACCTCAGGGGTCAATCGGTCCAGCTTAATCACTCGGACTTGATCCAATGATTAACACTATGAGTCAGCTCAACTCAGGTAGCCTTGACTTTCTTGTGCTTCCATTCGACCAACTGTTTGACTAGTCTCAATTATCCACATAAAACAGTGACTTTCTAACATTCTATAAATGGGCATATCAAATAAACACTTAGCATACAATCGATTTTAAAGTTTTGAACATCGTAACATTATGAATGGTTTACGAATAAGGCCAATCATGTAGCATACAGGAGCAAAGCACAAAATATGACATGGTTTCCACGTTAGTTTTGGTGAGAAAAAAACAAAAAACAAAAAGCTGGCTAGAAGACAATAATTAATTATTCCAATCTGGGAATCATATTTTCAGTTGTGTTTCTCATTATGCATACAGCAGGAAACGCAAATTGTGTCCCCGCAAAGATTTCGGTGAAAAATCAATGTTTTTGCCTCACGATGGTGCAGTATTTGGCAGATTGACTTACAGTGACGTGCAGAGCAAGCAAAGGGGGACCTTACAGGGGAAATGAAATTGTTAACACAAATCGCAAATCAAACAACAAGACTGCACAGGGCAAGACAGAAAAGTCAAAGGCTGAAAAATGTCTTGGAATCTGGGCCAATTATGACCAGACTTTGCCCTTAGTGGTGTGAGCTTGTACTTCTTCTTCTCAGGGAGAAGTTACCCCATCTTCCCTTCCCACAATCTCCTCTCTTCCATTTTGTCTCCACCCCCCCCCCCCCCAACACAACCATCCTTACCACCGATGATCAATGCACTGGGATGTATTTGGGTAATGACATATGCAACTCTATGCCCAGCACCAAACAGTCAAAACTGTCTCTCGCCCGTGCTGTTTTCACTGAGAAAACTCTTGACGATTTTCCTTATTTGGAGCTGTCACCGACCAATCACAGCTTGACTTCTTTTCTAGATCATCCTCTACAGGGTGTTCAAAAAAAGAAGAAGAAATGTTTGAGATGACTACAAACTGTCTTATACCGTGAAGATGAAGTAGTTTTATTCTTAAGATAATGTAGAAACATAACCATCTCAAACAAAAATATAACCACAGGCTGGTAATATCCGAATTTGCAGGAAGGATACTACATAATCATACTAAATACCTCACAGGAGAGCATGATTGAAGTGCCACCATTTTGCTTGTTGATGCCCCACTATAGTGAGTATTGTTTTCATGCCAAAGAGTAAAAGATAAGAACAAGCTGTTTTCATGCAAGATGACCAAAATCCACTATTTTCTCCATCAATTACAGTAGCCACAAGACATCATCAAGCTTCAATTATTGCAAATCTGTGACTCTCAAAAAATATCTCAAGATTTGATGTGAAAAAGTGGAAATAATTGCATTTAATTTGGTGCCAAGATTTTTGGCAAGACCCCCAAGAAACCAGCAGGGATGGAAATGCTAGCTGATACCGAGTTTTTTAGCCGAGGCATCCGGGAGACAGACAGAATACCTCTCTATTCGGTATCCTTTGACCCCTTGTAGCTCCAGTCCGCCTCTATTGGGGTCAGCGGGTCACTTTTTTGCCGCAGAAATTGAATAAGAATTGATTCCAGCGCCCGAGCCTTCCCCGAGTAAGTCTTCTGGCCTGGCGTGGTGGTGGAAGGCTGCGAAGTGAATCAATTCCTGGCCTAGACGTGGTAATCAAACTTCGGTGGGGCTGAATCACCCATACAGAGCCTGGGAGGATGGGGTGGTGGTTGGCAATAGCAAAACTCAACTAAACCATGATTGCTGTCAAAAGGAGCTCTACTGTCACACTTTCACTTCTCATGAAAAACACCTTTTATGCCTGAAAAAGGGAGGGGGTGGTGTTGTCAAGTAAAGAGGACCATACAGTATTTTGCTTTCCTTTCTGGCTTGTTGGATTAATTGATATATACTTGCCCTCTGAACACACAATAATCTCAATCCCACTGAGAATGTACAATATCCACAAACTGCTGCTTGTGTGCATGCATTACATTCCTTTCACAATATCACAATTTAAAGACAATGAGCATTTCAATAATTATACCTCTACTTTCTTCACAAGTTTCGAATGGCATGACAATGACATCACTTTGCATATATCAGACACACTTCTCTGATTTCATGCCGCCATGTACAAAAGACATTGATTCAGTGAATATGTGTCATACAAAGTCTAGCTTCAAACTAAGTTATGTAACTTCCTCGTATTTTCCATAATTCTATTTATTAGTGACTCTTCCAAAATCAATCATTACATTATATCTGATTCTGACAAATTGTGATTTCTCCAGAAA
The DNA here is from genome assembly GCF_040938485.1 of Diadema antillarum. Classification (NCBI taxonomy): domain Eukaryota; kingdom Metazoa; phylum Echinodermata; class Echinoidea; order Diadematoida; family Diadematidae; genus Diadema; species Diadema antillarum. The sequence continues at coordinate 315,973 of NW_027271903.1, forward strand.
CCCTCGAGATGTTTGTTTCAGAATACATCATGACATGATCCACTTCTCATCATACACATACATGAAGAAGTTCTGAAGATTGTTGCAGGCCATATGAACACAAGGAAGGGAAAGAAGCCTGTTTCTAAACTATTCAATGAAAGCAAAGTATACAAATACTACAAACATCATACTAATATCAAGTCACATACAGGCGAGTGTTACTGAAACTTAATGACTTTTAACTCTGTAGGCTTCTTCAGAATCTAAACTCACTTTTTTCAGGTCACCTTTCAAATAAGGCAATTTTTTTTCCCCTGAATAATCACAATCAAAACATCAATGTGTTTCTGGCAGTGGAATTAGGCCTACTTGGAAAAAATTGCACAAATAGTAAGATTTGGATTGCGATCTGAATCGCAATCCGAATCAAGACTTTTCGACTTGCCAAGCATTCATACAACAGATTAGCGAGATCTGGATTGCCATCCAGACGCTGATATTGGGATCATGATCCAAATCTCACTCTCAAACTGCCATGTGAACCCCCTTTATTTCTCTCACTAATATTGCATATTCTTCTGGTTCATGTCTCCATTTAACTCTATCATCTCCCATAGCAACTAAACTGTATCATACAATGGTATAATTAAAGAATTGGTACAAACAGGGCATAAGATCCAGAAACATCAGAGTAAGATCTCAGAATCAAGTCTATTTTCTAGACCTTTTTTTTCTTTGCTGGTTAGCTAGTTTGTGTGGTTGCTTGCACTTTACTAAAACTCCACCCCTTTCCTGCTATTAACCATACGGTCTATATGTCTATACTTGACAATGTCATAAATATGCAGAGTACTATTTTGACTCTCAATCTCATAGTATAGACCATACTTGCCCATTTTGTGGACTCCATGCTATTAAAACAATATGGTCATTCTTCTGGTGGCAGTGCACTGAAGAGCTCTACTACTGCTTAATGAGGAGTCACCCTTATTTGTGACCACTGGATTAACTCTATCACTACCATCAGCAATGCGTCTGTATATAATGTCAATGATATATTAGGCTGGTGGTTATAGGAGGGGTTAAAACAAAGCAGCTGTTGCTCAGAAGGAGAATGTTTAAATCTCAGACCATTTGAGGTACTAACTATTCTGCTGTCACTTTATCTTCGTGCAGTCATATTTAATAGCACAGAATACTTACTATCCCAAAAGCAGATTTCCAAATTAATAGGCACACAATATGCCATCTGCCTTTACAACTATAAAGTCAGAAGAAAGTTTTTGAAATGCACTTTCCCCCATTTTTTACTTCACATGTGTGTCTCTGATCATCCAAAAATGTACTTTCTGCAAAAATTTTGAGCCAAAGCATGTCGCTATGACAATCATAATTTAAGTACGTCCTCCCACAGCTACTCTGTTTGAATTGCCTTCAGACGGTGGGAAAGATTATGTCAGTCAAGAGATAATATCAATTACAAAATATATTAATCATGAATTGTTTAGATGAGAGATTGCAATTTATCAAGTGATTTGGTCGAGATCTCCAGTTTAGATGAACAATTGTAAGTTGTGGAGAACATGAAATTTAACATAAGTTTAGCAATGGTCCAGCATCATAGCAAGATAATAATAATCTCACATCATAAATTACCAGACCATGATAACATTGCTGATGCACCTCCCGATATAGTCAATATTACATAGAAGACACAGAATGATTAGCATATTTGATTGATTAGCTATGAAGCCTTAATTTTTAATTTCTCTATTCATACTTTTTATCAGATAAAATCTGATCTTCTTCTTTTTTTCTGAAACTAATTGCCATCAGATAAGTCCTTTCCAAGTGTCATTTTTTTTTTTTTTACTTAACCCAGCTCTTTGGTTCCAGACCATCTGATAAAGGGAAGGAAAAAAAGGAAAAAAATGTATTGGTATGTATATATATGTATGTGTGTGTGTATGTGTGTCTGTGTATGTGTATGTGTGGGTGTGTGTGTGTGTGTGTGTGTGTATGTGTGTGTGTGTATGTGCTGGTGTTGGTTGGGGTGGGGTGATAGGGAGTGAGGTTGCCAGTTGACATCGAGAAACAGGAGAATGTATATGTGTGTACGGCAAGATATTTCCGGAAACCCAACACTAGCTGTAGCAAGGAGTGTAGTCACTGTGCGGGTCGGGTGGGGGGAGGGTGAGCGTCAGGAGTGCGTACTGGGAGCTATCGACGCGGCACAACGATTCCCTTCGGGTTGGAGCTGATCTGTCATCAGCCCAATGCCCCCTCGGAGTGCGGGGCGAGAGAGAAGGGAGACGGCGCCCCCAAGTGTGACGGTTTCCCCTCACAGGGATCCCTGTCACATGGTCCTGTGCTCGACAGAGCTGGGAGGAGAAATCCAGGAGAATGTGACCATGGTAACGCTGTGTTCACTACCACTACACCCAGGAAGAGGCATCAAGTTTTCTACCGCTTCTGTTTTCCCTTCCTCCAGGGCGATTATCCAGTTGCAAATTCTTCTCCCCTCCAACCAGAAATATGTGTGTCATGACACTGAACTTGCATAATTCTTTCCCAAATCACTATCATGTTGCTGATTTCACCAGAGGAATGATAGATACTGCTCTTTTGGGGCACATTCTTATTTCATCATTTGTTTGGGCTTCTCTCTATTTTTTTTTGTTTTTTTTTTTTTTTTGGGGGGGGGGGGGGGAGGATGGCATTTCAGAGCTATCATGGCTTGCTGAGCTACTATTTCCTTATATCACACAGTATTTTTTTTACAATCACTGGTACTCTGCCCATGGGACTCCGATGAATCAAAGCCCCCAATTCCACACATGTGATTCCCCTACACAACTCCTACTGAAGTTTGAAGCTTCATTTGTTCACGAGTATCAAAACATAAAGGCAGAAGTGTTAATTAGCATTGATATCAAGGATTACGGTGATTGAGCATGATTTTGAACTTATTAGCGAGAAACGTTTCGGAATGACACCATATTGTGAGTGAATTATTGTGCATGTGTGAGCAGGATCTCATATCATCCCATACAGAAAGTTATGAATTAAATTTGGTTTATGTCTCCATGTGTATTATGAAGCAAAATGACAATGTGAATAAGTAAAAAGCAAAATAATGGGTAATAGGTACAAGACACAAACAAATTTGGATAAACATTGTCAGAATGAACCTACGAGACCTGAAAGTAATCAGGTACTTTACAATATATTTGGTTGCTAAGTGACGAATCTTTGGGCTTTTTCCTTCTTCTGATACTGGTTACAGCACCACTTAATGCAAAACTTAACAAAGCTTACAAACACCATTGCAAGATGTGACAAGATACATACTAACACCGAGACCAGAAAAATGTTGATTATCAAAGCAAAAAAACAGCCCGGAGGTTTAATTTACTTCATGTCCTGAAATAACCCATCGCATTGACCAGAGAATACAAACCAACTCTCACTGCACAGCCGATACCTGATCCCACTGCTGTAAAATCTAAACCCTTCAGAATCTCACTTCTTTCACTTTTTTTTCCTCTTTTCTTTCTCATGTCTTCTTCTTCTTCCTATCCTCAAGCTCAATCAAACAAATCAAGATTTTCCCCTTGCAACCAAAGCTTTACAGACAGAAATGAAGTGAAAATATCATTACAAGAGAAATGAAAATTGCCGTTATTTCAGTAAGTCACACTGCAGACAACATATAAGATTTTTTTTTTTCTTGGATTGCCGAACTGCATTTCAAGATTTAAAGATTGCAGTGCAATCTCTGAGGTAATACAAATAGGATGCATCCTTTACTCACAAAGGGAAAATTGGCCCAAGAGACAAAGCTTGACAAAATGTTGTTTTTAGCTTTCGACCACTCTACAGCAGAGCATCACATTATGTTTAGACACATTCTCCATTCTGTCCATTCCGTCTTTGTGCTTCTATGTTAACTTCATTCTGGAATAAAAACACCATACGTTGAATTGCCAAATACAGAAGCAACAAAGCACTTCGTCATGAAAATCCTGTATCATTTGACATGTTGAGATAAGATGGCTACTATGCCATCCTCACTGATGTACTGTAAAACGAGGAATGTTCGCGTGCAGTTTAATTTCGTGAATTTCGCGAGCGCCAAGATTCGCGAAATTAAAATGCATGCGAAATTTCTTGTCTACACTTTATGCATTGAACGCCAGTGGCAAATCGCGAAAGTTTCATGCCACAAAAAAGGCCGTGGGCTCCAATTCGCGAAAATTTCATGACGCGAATATATCATGTTTTACAGTAATCACACTAGTTCATACCCAGTCCCATATATGCAAATTTGTGCGTAAACTCTTTGAGCAGGACAGTTGTTCAGTACAACTGTCCTTTCACAAGCCATATTACACATTAATTTGGGAGGCATTCTAAAATAGTAGGTATGCAAATTTGAGGAAAGATATGTTCACAATGCATGGTGGGATTTAGGAAACAAAAGACATCCATTTTGTGGAATACATGAAAGCAAACAAACAGACAAACAAACAAACAAACATATCTACACTACTGCACTTAATCCAGTACAGATGGGGGGTACTTGGGAAGACATAAAAAACTGTCTGTATAGTGATTTTAATTGGTCCCTTGAGATCCGAAAGAAGCATAGTCCCTAGGGAGGTGAGGTGGTGCTCATAACAGAGCAGAACAGCAGAACTCATGACCAGGGGGTGTGGTATTATTCCCTCCCATATACCCATACCTTCATCTGGTAGAAGAATAACTTGGCATGTCGATGTCAATCTATGTACCCTGGTGTGGACCTCAGCGCATAATTGGCGACAAAGAATGACTTCATATTTCCACTGTATTTGAATTATCACCAGACAGAGCAATTACGGTTTTGTCATTGCAGTCCTTTCATGTTGCTCCAATTCTTCCGACTGATGGAGTCTGATCAACCACAGAGGAATTTCTGGTAATGATCTAATGTAATTGTTGCACAGCAGGGGAAGATTCTAAAGAATGAATCTTTACCTTTTGATTGAAATCTGTGAAGGTACGTCAGTCAGTCAGTCAAATCAGGGACGTCTGAATTACTCTCCAAGAATTTTCCACTGTGTGCTCTTTCCAAGTATCAATATGACAGTCCTTCTCCTGTAGTCACTGAAAGAAATAATAGAAGAAAATATGATAGAGGGAGGGAGGATGGTTCAGAAAAAGATGGTGGTTTGTTGGACATGAATAGATGAAGCCCTCATTACCATCATGTTGGCCAGTTGCAAGAAGGAGAAAAATCCCAAGAAAGAGAGGGAGAGAGAGGAAAGTTAAGTTGAAGTACAAACAGGACATTAATTTCATTACCACATTTGAGACATCTTCGCCCTTGGTTTTTAATTGCTGTGAGGATATTTTCCTTCCTCTCCTACAGATTGGTGGGCAAGTGGGAATTACATTTGGCTACATGGTAGAGTGGAGACGGGAGTAACCAAAGAGGAGGAAGGAGAAACCGTGGCGACGATGGATGAGCAAAAGTGCATAATGCCCTCACATCCACCATTTTACACATCATCTTCAGAGCAATTTTTTTCCCCTCCCCCTTCCTTCCTCTGCTTTACATCGTAGGCACGTTAATGAACGGCATTTATGCAGCGATGCCGCGCCACCGAGGTGGTAGTGTAAACACCCCGATGGGTGATAACTCTCGACCAGATGCGTGTAGCCAAGTTACCGCCTTCATTAACTTGAAACATTACAAAAAACCCCAAATTGGCAAATCACATTAAAGGGGAGCCCGCACTGGCTGACAACCAGGTCGTGCGAGTATGATGGTGGTCGGCTACGGCTGGAGTTTGAGGTGAAATGACGTAGGACTCAAATGGGGGCAGGGGGAAGGAGGGGGCAGGGAGAAAAGGGGGAGGGGGTACAAAGTGGATGGGAGATGCATTGGGCTTCCAGGCAGGAGATGGTGAGGGTGGGGGAGGCCGTCGCAGCCAGAGTTGACTCAAGGCAGATGTTTTCCAAAACATGCAACAAATATAGTAAACTCAAATTTTTTCTCTCTTGGAATGGACGAGTAACCAACAGACCTACATTTTGCTTCTAGATATTCTCTCCGCTGACATTTCCTTAAAAAATCTGATTGATCAATGTACCATCAATCCGACAGCATCTCAACGTTCAATAAGTGTGAGAAAACTGCAGGCTTACATTTTCCTTCACACTTTTTTCCCCCCATGAAATGCAGCAACATGTATTTCAGGGCACATATCAAAACATCCCTCGGTCCTTCACGAGCTGTTCAATCTCTCTCAAACGACTGTGATTTGGCACTGTACGTCAGCAGGTAATAGAGGGAGCTATATATGCTAAGGAAACACTAAGAACACTATTCAAGTTGCACTGCTCAGAGCCATATCTTGTCACTTCTTAGAACAATCTTCATTTTCTCAAACTTGTGTCCTAATCCTGCTTTCCTACTATTTACAGATTACCTCACACTGATCTAAATAACCTTTCATTTATTTCACCTGTTCACATCTCCCTGATTACCCAAAATATTCACATATTATCATACCCATCTATGGCTAATCTTACAGCCACTATGTATGTTCTACATATAGGTAATTCACTCATCAAATCCTAGAAATATGGCCCCCATTTCAACAGTTAAGTTGAGATGCCTACTACAGAAGTCAAAATGAATAACCATGAAATTTAAAAATCCAAGTTGTTCCTCATCTTATGAAGATGAGGATTTAAGCATAATGCACTTCTATGGCTGTCTGTTTGTCTCTGTTTCTCTGTCTATCTGGTTTTCTATTTGTCTTTCATAAAAAGTATCATTATATAGATTTGTTATAATGAATGTATATGCCACACATGCAATTTGCATCTGTTTCAGGTACTAAATGCTTTTTGATGACAGGGAGTTAATGACAGGCATTTATATTTGATAGGAATATGTCTATACCAACATTAGTCTGGGAAATAGTTTTCTATACTATAGAAGAACAATACTATAGTAGAACAATGGCAAGTGTCATAGATATATGTTACAACACTACAATAATTCCACTTAGACAACTGTCTGTACACACTGTCATATCAAGCTCTACATAAGACCTACTGGCACATGCTCATGAACATCCCTGGCTTCTTCTCTTCCCACTTCAAATATATATACAGGACTGAGAGCATAAAATGTCCTGAAAATATCAGAAAGATCATGCATCAGCTGCACCTTTTTCTTTGCAGCTCATAAGTGATACTAACTATAGATAATGCCTTACAGAGAATAGCAGGGAATATGATAATCATCTATTCTAAGATCTCTGTTGTCCCCTGCCAAAAAAAAAAAAAAAAAAAAAAAATCCTGTGCTCTTGGCATCCATCAAGATCAGAGTGGTTACCTATCATGAGATTATGATCTGACGAGACTTGATTCGACAGGAGGACTTGCGCAAACAGACCTTAACGACTCAACTCAGATGTGTGACCCTACATCAATCAAACAACTCTTCTATGTCCGCATGAACTAATTCATATTCCTCCATGCCTACGAATTATGAAGGAGAGGGGAAAAAATCCAGAAGAAAAGACAAGACTGTCGAAGTATGAAGTTATTGCAGCCTAAATGCATTGAGCAACACCGGTATGAGACAGAGAGAAAGGGACGAGTAGAAACGGGCATCCTGGCTTCTAGCTGCTTTAGGCCATCACCAGCTATATGGACAGATTCAAGTAATCACGTTAACGGGAAAGCAAAGTACACCGGACTGTGTGACTGTGAATAATCGTATCAGGCGTTCATCCGCAAATTTGATCAGGGAAGTTCGCCCGAGTTAAACCCTTTCTACCTCTCCCCCTTTCACCCTCTCTTCGTTGCTGTTTTTGTCCTTTTTAACACTCATCTCATTCAAAACCTCATAGTTATTCAGAAGTGATGATATCAAATCGGAAGGTGAAGACTCAGAAACAAGATGGAGATTCTCATTAGTAATGCATGTGTGTACTCTACGCAGTGTTTTTGTCAAATCTAGCATTAAGCGCTAGATCTGCGTTGCTTGTTGCTAAATAATGTAAGGCTGCTGGTTCACGGTGTCACACACAGTGATTGACAGATAAGCGCGAACCAGTGGCGGAGGGAAGCGAGAGAGAGGGAGAGGGGTAGTGAGATTGAGTCAGGGAGGAGAGACTGGTAGATTAACCCTCCACAGGGCAGGCAGGGAGCAGGGAGCTGGGGGAAGATGCCAGGGACTGCTGGCTAGATTACACTTCTTACACATCCCAAGGATAAGATGTAGCAGCAGGCGATCAGTGACGGGTACATCGAGTCATGAATGTGGGGGAAGATGGAGGGCTGGGGAGATGTGGGTGAGAAGATGGGGTCTGGATGAGAAGCATTCCGATCTTTGGTTCCATGAGGGGTGTAAGTATCAGACAAGGGTGAGTGTCAAAACAAGAGGAAGGTTGGGAAGACCAACATGGAGACTTGTTTATGTGCTTAAAAGAAATCACATTCACAGAAAGCTAGTGAAACAACTGCCCTCTTCGGGATTGAAATGATATGAAGATATAAGAAGTATTAGAAGATTAAGTTTATTTCATGCATGGCACCAACTGGAACAAACATTGTGAAAGACTTTGAATGAAAGAAAGATTACGAAAAAGTACTAAGATGAAAAGATACAAAAGGACAAGAAGATACTCATAAAAGTACATGCTGAATGGGTGGAGGGAAAGTGAAAAAAAGGAACAAAGTATAGACCCACTTAATGTAAGCAATAATGCTAAGTGAGCATTACAAATTAAGTAGGTAGCTCATCTTTTAAACACTCAAAGGAAGACAACAGGAAAGCATGTTTCTTGAGAAAAGGTTGGACTTACAATTCAAGAAAGTGGGAAGTGACTTGAAGTAAAGTGGAAATAGAAGGAAACAGTCTAATGAGAATGCAGGCAGGAAAGAAGAAATCGATGTCTGGAGAATAAACATGTTCGGACAGTTACATGCATTGAGTAATTATCAAATAATCAAGCAAATTATGGAGCACATAAGTAGGATGACAAGCAGTCAGTCAATCAGGCAGAAACTACAATTCTTCAGAGAGTGTGAGACAATATGGCGCGAAATGAAACTTAAGTGCTAAGAGTGATGAATTAAAGTGAACGAATGGATAAGAAAGAAATCTGAGAGTGCTACGGGCTAAATGAATGCATAAATGAAGGAGTGACATTTGGGACTGGGATTCAAGCAAGGGTGCAAAACCAACTCCTCACCGCTCGCCTCATCAGATTGATGTAAAAATCAATACCAGCTTGGCTGCTACCACGCATAATTGCTTGTCGCTCTAATTATTCAATAGGTCTCTCTTTCCATCTCTCCCTCTCTTCCCTTCCCTCCTTAATTCTCTCTTTCTCTATCTCGCGGTACCTCCACCATCAAATCTCCTCCATTTCTTTGCACACCAGTCACATGATCAAAGGCACAGCCTTAGACGTCCTCTAACTGTATTAGTGCTCCAATGTAATTAGTGCAGAGGCTACATACACTTCCACACCCGCACCAAGTAAGAAGCGCTGGCTAGGTCGGTTGAGGTGAGAAATGGCGGCCATCTTGCTTTACTTTCTGGTCATAATCATGGTCTCGCGCAGCTCATAACCTAATGAGCTGAGGGGCTCGCAGGAAATCAAAACAATACCAATGCCAGATTTTTTTGTCTTTCTTTCCCGTGTCTCCACCAATCACTGCCGTGTCGACTAAATCAATATGATTGGAGTGGAAAAAGTGCAAGTTACATGAGCGGGAAGGTAATAAAGAAGCAGGCGAACTCTCTGATTTTCCTCTTCTTTTTGTATCCAGGCGACCACTGTGCAAATACTTCAAGAAAATTTTCAGCTTGCGCTCCGCCATAGAAGTAGCAATATGAGAGCAATCAGTGTGTGCGTGTATGTGTGTTCGTGCATGTGTCTGTCTGTGTGTGTGTGTGTGCGGGAGAGGGATGGTAAGAACAAAATGAAAGGAAGCAGAATTTAATCTGCACCGACAAACACAGCGGGAGGAGAGCCACAGACATTTCTGACATCATCGGGTGAGATGTGGCACAGCTCACTGAGCCAGCTTTTTTGAAATCTAATACTCAATTAACTGCATCCAGTTCATTTGCATATCTATTCCTTCCCAGTCTTGGCCTGACCTCGTTTCCCAAGTTGCAGGATAAGTCCCTCACAAAGGGAAACTGAGCTGGCAAGCACACACACACACACGCACACACACACACACACACACACACACACACACATACACACACACAGAGCTAGCAAACTACATTTCGTTTCAATCAATCTATACCTCGACCTCTTTTTTCTTCTTTTTTTTCTTCTTATATTCTCCGCTCTCCACCTATACCTCTTCCTTTTTACTTTTTTCCCCACTCTTTGGTGATCTCTAGCAAATCCCCCGACTATTAAAATCTATTTCTACACCTGCCTAGTGCATGAAAGAAATAAGAGAAGGGGAGAAAGAAATGTCGTTACAATGGCGCTATTTATTCAAAGGTGCATCCACAAGTTGGAGGTTGGATTCTTGTCGGAGATCTCTCATAGCCAGGAGGCATCAAACGTCATTAATATTTCACAGAATGCTAACCCATATGACAAAAAAAAAAAGAGGGATAGATACTATATGGATGTCTATCCCTACAGCATGGCTTTAAGATCATGAACTCGTGATACATATGATGCTGCACAAACATTTGAATATCTTTGCCTCTATCAGATACAGCTTTCTCTCATCCCTGTCTTACTGTGTAGCGTACCTGACAATAAGCTTGTGTGGTATTAGAGGGACATGTGCGGTACGAAGAACAAAATCCCATCTTTCATAATTCCTCATAAAGACAGGTTTAGGGTATAAAGTGCAGTCCCCTCTCCTCCCATAGCTTTATCAAATTTATCAAGTGATAACATCCTAACCCCATCCCAGCTACTGATGAGAGAAGCAAGCAAAGCCAGGACTAGTTGGAGAAAGGTGTGAAGCAGCAAACATGGTCTCAGGAAGCCCATCCCTGGCGGAAGGTGAGGGATAGATGAAGAGTTAGTCTTTTTCAAGGTGCTATATTATGATTTCCATCAACAAAATGTTGATCCTATTTGAGAGAATCAGGGCAGTATAACCCCTTCTGTTTAAAAAGTCTCTAAGAGCTAGGCAAACCCAGGTTGGGTATTTCAAAACCCACGTCTGGATGCGAGTCCCAACAGTTTGGAAAGGAAGACGAGGAGAGAGACGAGGGCAAGGTGTTGGTGGGTCATTAAATCTTGAACTCCAAGGAGAGTTGGAGGAGTTACCATGGGCACAGGAGCATTCACATTTACCACAGATGAATAAGTGACACATCACAATGCACAGTATGAATCAACTCTATCTGCGTAACAGGCCGTGCTGGATGACATTCTTCGCCGCAAGTTCCCTAATAGTCTCACTACTTAACCCATTCCTTACGACATCATCAAACTCCCAAAGACTTAAAGTACGACCAGCCAGGTTCTGCTAGGCAAGGGTCAACAGTCAACTGTTCCTTTTGATATAAATTCATGTATTTCACCATATGAATATATCACTTGTGAAATGCCCACTTTGGTTTGATAGTAATAAAAAGGCAGAAACACATGATAATTACTTTGATATTCAGCACTTGGTCTAATAGCAGTTTAAAATATGTGTGTTGACAAGATGAACATACATACAACATCATTACTGTCCTTACAGAATGAAAGTTGCCATGTTTATCTAAAGCTTTATCACATAATGTGGACAAACTTGACGGATAACCTCTGCCACCATCTAGTCATTCATCTTATGACGCCAAAGCAGATATGAATGCAGAGCTGGTCATGGAAACACTATGGAAAAGACAGCAAACAAAATAGCAGCCATGTTGATCAACTGGCTGATTGTGTTCATCACACATGCTTCAACAAATGGCAGAATAGGAGACTGAGGTGAGGTAAGCTATAAACCTGGCAAGGTTTAATGAACAGTGGAAGAAAAACACAGCACAAAATACAGATAGCTCCACAAACAAACAAGACAATAAGAACTTGCCCTGGTTGGGTTGAATGGGGGGGGGGGGAGGTGATGATTACAAAGAAAAAAAGAGTGAGAGAGGGAGAAAATGACAATTATTTTAAGCTTTCCTATAGCCATAAGCCCTCTGAGCTTACTGCAGTGCTCTGCTTACTCTGTTTGCCCGGGAGCAATTGTAATTCATGCTTTAAAGATTCTGGGTCACCCTACGAACATTTTGGTTACCTTTTTTTTCCACTTTTCTCTCTCATTTGCCTCCCCTATTCAGCCCTATTTGTCTCAAGTGAGCGTTTCTTGGGCGGAAAAAGTGCTGAGGTGGGTCAAATTGGTATCAATTATCAGCCAAATGTGTTCAGCGGGTGATTGGCGGATTAAGATACATATCTGTCCCTCCAACTTTTGTCTCTGTGTTCTAGTTTGGTGCAAAGTGCAGCAAGGGGCACCATCTTACTCTCATCCAACTCTGGCTTCATCATAGGTATTAAACTAAATTGGGTCATCTCTTATGGGCACGGATATCAGTGATGCAAAACATTCTGGCAGAACCAAGAAAGTATAATGACATTACATCAAAGTAAGAATAATGACGCATTTTGAGCAAAGAGTGCAATAATACTGTACTATAAAAGTGAACAATATATAAAAACAAAGCAAATACATTTGCCATAATACCCACACAATATAGGCCTACATGCATCTTACATTCAATTACAAATGAGAGTTGTCTTAACTGCTAGTCACTCCCTTCACTTGATAAAAACTGTTGCTTGAATATGGTCAATTTGGTTTTCCTTATCAAGTGCAAAATTTGTTCAAAGTTGACAAAACATGTCACTACACATCTCTCTTGCTGTGTGTGTATATATGTATATTTGTTGCATGTATGTATGTATGTAGTTATGTATGTATTTCATTTTATTTATTTCCATCATTCAGGAAAAAAAAAAGATGCATATACACATATGACTAAAAAAACAAGAACAAAGATGACACGAAATACTGATGCTATCAAACAGTATCAATTACGCAAAAAGATCGCTGACAATAAAATGATGAAAAATTGAATGGAAATATATGAAAGCCTAACTATGGCTTGTAGACCTGTACATACCGAGTGTAAAACCAAGATTGTGTAAAAAGAGATTATTGGAACCAGCAGAAATAATGAAAGAGTCATAAAAAATATCACATATGAGAGTTAAAAGCAAGTACTTTCAGACCTGTGTAGGAGATGTATGTACGTCTGTATATACACACAATCCGGCTATGTGTGAGTGCGTATGTTTGCACGTTATAATCCTGTACTTGTGTATTTATGTATGAAACTAATACAGATTTTCTCTTTAACTCTGAATGCACTAAATCTTCCAGAAGAAGTCATTGTGGTTTTTCTTTCAACTGCCTTTCCCCCTCCACTGTACCTCTGCTGACAGTGGGGTCATCAAGGTAAATACTAAATTTGAAGTTGAAGAAAGATCTCTCAAACCACACCCTTTGTATTTGCACACCATTAGCAATGCCAACAACTACAATCTTTTGTTCTCTTTTTTTTTGTGCCATGATGGTATATTGTAGCTAAAACCCATCAGTAAAGTTGTCACAGAAAAAATAGTTACAAACAAATTCTTCACAAAGAAAAAGTAAATACTCATGATGAAGAATTTAATTTTCTCATAGAAACTATTACATTTTTTCTCACTCATGAACAGAATTATTTCCACAAAGCATCAAGCCCATTAATGATTCATGTGATTTTTTTTTTTTCCCAAAATGACAAACTGAGACTAGTTTGTTATCACTGTAGAAATAATCCTGGTACACTACCCCAGAGTAGGAAGACAAAGTCATGAATTAATGATGGAGGAGTTTAATAATTCAGCGGCGCTATAAAGCCACACCTTCATGGCATGAGGATGAAGAACAGGTTGGTGCATTGGGTTACATCTTTCCTATCTCACTATACCTTCTTCTTCTCCCAACAATTTCAGCACCTTCCACATCCAGGTCAGGAGTGCTGAACGTTTCGTATGCACCCTTTCCCCTCTCAAACCTTGTCAAAATTTCAGGTAAGAAATAAATAGCAGTGGCACGGTGACAGTGGAGGGCGGCGGGGAGCTGGGTCGCCCCGCTGATTGACTCGATCCAAATTTCCATGGCCATGACAACCCCTTTGTCTTTACTTCACACACACAGGAGAAATATCTCCTGTTGATTTCAAGTTATGTATAGCAGATTGCTCTGGGCTAAATGTGAGACATGATTGGTCTTAAAGAGAATCTCTACATCATAAAAAAATGGTTTAAATTTCATTAATAATCAGACAGAACATTACCAAGGAATGGTACTCTAAATTTTCATTTGCTTTAATGCAACAATAATATTGGTTGTTACCACATAGAGCCTACATACATTAGTTGAGGTGATAAATTTGTCATCTCAAAACTCAACTTTCCTATTGGTTTGTACATAATGATATACAAGTATCAAAATCATATTTATGATCAATGATCAGGTGAACTAAGCATCAAGGTAAAGTAGGGATGTTTATGGTAATTTCACAATTTAATCTTAACAGAAAAAATATAGCCTACATTGTGCATCATTCATATCACATGACCCGTAACAACATTCACATCGCATGACCCATCACTTGAATTCCATATAATCGTAACCAAAATTTGTCTGAAACACATAAATGTTGTGACTAGTGCTCATGTTTACACGTGAGATGAATGATGAGGAAAAAGAAACTGCTTGTCGTTTAGCTTTTCATCAATACCTCCTCTATGGGTATCACATGACTTTTATGAGATCTCAGTAAAAATAAACACACACAAAAAACACACATTCTGCCATCAGTTCAACTGACTGTCTAGACACAATACACTATAAAGATTCATTCTCATTGTTACATGAATGTTGCGACACTCTTCCAAGGAACTCGACAGATAAAATAACAATGCAAAGTGAATTTGGAAAGAAGAGACAAACCAGAAAATGAGTATACACTGTACGTTGTCACTCTTCATTGCCTCATACTTTAACTATGTACATTTGCAAAGAGTTACTCACACACACACTCGCACACACACAGAAAAAAAAATCTCATATCATCCTTTTTTCTTTTCTTTTTCTGAGGAAAAAAAAAGTAGGGAAAAATAAGCCATGAGACTGTATTCTTGAAAACAAACACCAGCAACTATTCAAAATCTTGTTTGCAGTTGGCCACACCTCGGCACCCCCACATTCATCGTTATTGGGTTTTCTACTTTTTTTTTGACAGCATAATGAACCTACTCATTATGACACCCAGTTTCTCCCATTGTGAAACCTGCTTGAAGTTGGCCCTAATGCCCAATATTCCACGTCTATTCATACCCGGCAAGTGGGAACAAAGGCACCGTGCTTTTCTATAGGGCGTTATTGCTCGACATATTTAATGGCTTACTTGGATGCTAAGTAAATTATTCTCTGGTTTGAAGCAGCGCAATGGGACCCAAGAGGCCAGGGGGAAAACAGACACAGAGAGGGACAATGACTTTACTGAACTCGAGTCAACATTTCTTTCTATATGTCTGTAGACAACCTTCTTTTTTTCTTTCTTGAACACATTCATCAAACTTCTACACACGTCTAGATCAAACCATGATGGCAAAAGACATTATCGGCATATGTACACAACCAAAATACTCAAAATTCCCCCCCCCCCCCCCCCCATGATTAAATGCACTCATTACAGAATCAAATTGTATTTTATAAGACTAAAAGAGAGAATTCAGTCTTCTAGTCACTTTGGAAACACTTTTCTACTTGGCAAGACAATGGAAACAAAACCTGTGATAAACAGCCATGACGAAGGAGTCATTCTTTGACATCACCTACTAAGCAGCCAAATGCTACATCAGACCGGAAAATACCGAAGATAAAAATCTTCCGTTTTTTTCACATCAGTTGGGGAAGTACATAAGACATATGCAGGACTTCATGGCATCAAGTCAGGTAGACTAGGAGAAAACACCCAGTCAATATATCAATAGACGGATGTATGTTCCATTAGACATAGCATCACACTGAAGATAAGAAAAGTTTGCCTGCATCCTAAGGACAGAGTAAAGAACATTAGGCAGAAAATGTCAACTGCGGGAGAAAGACGGGGGATTGGGGAAGATGGGAGAAAAAAGCTCAGTTCTTGTAGGAGAACTGAAGTCTTTTTCAGCTGGAAAGAAAGGCATCAGCATATTTAATCTGATTTGTGATGCAAAAGAAACAAAATCTGCGAACATGACCTTTTAGAGTCAATTAAAACGGGAAGAGCGGACCCATGGATGATGTGCATTATCCAAGGAGTTCTGGCCTCAACTCACCATCTAGCTTGGGAGTGCAAAACCCTTTTTATCTGTCTGTTTCCTCATCTCGCTCTTTCTCTCTCTCTCCTTACTCTAATCTTTCTCTCACTGACTGCAGCATTACCTGATCTCAGAAGGATATCTTGGGTTAGAAGTCTAACATCATGTCATAACATGACCGGCCAGTGGCAGTGACTACTATCTATCACAAGTTCTGGTCAAGATTCGCATCAAGTCATGCAGAAGTCCTTCCCCCTTCCCATACTGCCTTATCAACTTCATCAATAAAAGAAGCAGGAGGGGGTCTGAAAATGTGCCCAAGCCGGATAGGGGAGAGCTCATCTGCAATTCTTGCATCATGTTTCCATGTGGGAGATGCGGCGTAAGATGGCTCCGAGCTCATCAACTTGTTGGGACAAATGACAATTAATAGCATTAAACTAGTGAAACACTGCACATGATAAACCATGTGAATGTATGACTGACTGATGATGTGATTAAGAAAGTAAGTCTGAGGGATAAGACTAGTTTGTGCTAATGTCCTGACTGGGGGTGGGAAAAAGTCTACAAACTCCGGGGAGAGAAATAAAAAAGAGGAGAAGGCCTCAACATTACTGGATGGCAGAGAATTTCACAGCTAAACATTTACATTTTTACAGTAGTAATCAAATCCATGCTTTCATAATGGACGAGATAAGACACTTTGGAGACAAGTCAAGCTTTCAGAAGTGAAGGAAGAAAAAAAAAAGAAAGAATTTCTCTCTTCTCTTATGTTTTTCTGGTGTGCACGGGAGTTTGATCTTCCGACTCTCAGAGCTGAGATCAGTACGGGCATAATTACTGATCACAAGAACATAAGAGGCAAGAAACAAATATCCTGACAAGTCAAATTTTGTGAAATATTTATGTGTGTGACAATGGAATATTCATGTGTGTGACAAAATGTGTCATCATGTTGTAAAAATGCATACCTCAGATCTGTCTTCCCCTCTGTCTATTGCATTTTTTTCTATGTTGGTATCAACAAAGCTGAGAATTAGACTCTTCAATTTTTCTGTATGCTGTTTAGTATGATGCTTTTAATGAAGAAGCCACTCTGGAATATGTTAGATTAAAGAATGCAAACCAGCAGAACTGGGGGGGGGGGGGGGGGAGGGGAATAAGAGCTATTGACCAAATCAGGGGGATGGGGAGGGACAGGGCCAAGACTTTTTGAGCTCCTCCTGACATATCAGTGGGGTGAGGAGGTGGTGAAGGGGAACCATACAGCAAGTGCTAACATACCACCTGTGGATTGGATGCCAGAAAAAAGACTTCATCTTCAGAGGGGAATAGCTGCATTCACACACAGGAGTTACTGGTTTTTGCATCGCAATGCCAAAATCAATGTCATTAACTTACCAACCTTCAGAAGGAAGTGTTTTGAATCTCCAGACTGTGCATGCCTAAACAATGATCTTGGAACATAGCCCTGGGCACTTGGGTGTTTAGATCTAGTGTGGTGAGTTGCATGATGGGTATTTTGAACGACAACTACAAAAAAAAAAGATGATTTCTTACCATTCATACACGCGTGCTGGCAAATATCGCATGAGTTGTTTGTTTTGTTTGTATGTCTTGTAATTACGCTGCATTGATTTTCACACTGTCTTGAATATTGCTTGGATATATGTTTTTGTGTCCACACAAGAAAATACACTGCTTTTTCATTGCACGGCAAAAGTCGGTTTTCACAAAACTATGAATTTTGATCGTATGTGAATGGGACTCAGTGTTTTACTTTTTACCTCCTCCACTGATAAAACCTACCTATAAGCATTCCACCTCATTCCTGCTAAATATTGCCCACCATGAAAAGTTTGGACAAGAGCAAAGCAGTCAGGATTCAACAACTGGTCTGCCATATCGGGCAACACTCAGAGACTAAAAAGCTGCAGCAACCATGGTGGCAATAATGCAGGCAACATGGCATATGCAACAAACTGAATATTTTTGACTTTGACAGGATCACACCTCTGCTGACACAGCTTGCTACCAGCCAGTGAAAGTCATCGTACTGTCCACTCTCCCATCATGACACATCTCGGCATGACTCCAAGCCTGATAGAGAATTAACGCTTCAAAGATACCTTACATGTCATCTCCCTTCCTCTTTCTCCTGATGTTCTTGTCCCCCATTCTATCTTTCTTTCCTCCATCTTGTTTTCCTCCTCTTCTCACTTTTTTGACTCTTGATTTCTTCATTCTGTTCCCCTCTCCCAATCCTGTTTCACATTTGAATAAGCAGCCTCCTCAAATACCTTTCCTGGCCAAAGAACACCACGCACGCACAGTCCTAGCTGGATTGCCGATGAAATTGTATGCATTATTTACATTTGCTAATGTGGGGTCGTATCGCCATTACGGAGACTGACTCTCATCAAGTTAAGATGGCTCCCAGGCTAGGCACATGTACATCTCTATATCTATGGCTCTGTCTATCTCTCTTGCTCTCTCTTTCTATCTCTCCAGCACCTCTCGCTTCTTAATCTCCAAAGATTGCCTTGTCTTCTACCTCTCCTTGATAATTGCGGTCACACTTCCCAGGCATTCTCTTTTTTTTTTCCTTCCACATCCTTTCCTGGGATTAAGTGTTCGTTACACACATTTGCCACAGCGACAAGCCACAGCCATGGGCCCCGGAATCTGCATAAAGACCATGGGGAAAGAGATGCAGCAGCTAAAGACACTTCACATCGGAGTGTCAAGCCTGCAACCAAAACAGCAAGTACCTCATAACTCTTCCTCATTAGCATTAGTCAAAACATAAAATAGCAAACACAGCTCCCGACTTCTGAATAAATGCAACCTAGTAAACATGAAGAACAGACCAGTATGAAAGAATGGACAGAGAGTGTGTGTATGTGTGAAAGGGAGGGGCTATGGCTATGGAAAATATGTCAATGTCCAGGTAAGCTAAGGGCAGATAAAGGATATGTGAAACAAGAGACGATCCAGGCAGTGTGCAGGTTACTTCCTGACTGGTAAGAAACGGAGTTTAATGTCAACAAGGCATTGGGGAGTGCTCCAGGAAGCGGCAGGGGTATCGGGCCCTGGTAGGCAGGGGAAAAATTAGACGGAGAGGGAAAACAAGGGGTGTTTGGGTTTGGAAGTGTCCCATGAATGGACAGGGAAAAGCAGTGAGGGTATCAGCAGCCGTGGAGACAGAATAACAAGACTTTGCCTTATGACCTCAGGACCTTGACTAACATACAAGGACTATTCATCAATACAGATCCTACAAATTCCTAAAAATTCTATGACGCTCGTCTTCATCATTATCACTATTTTCATTCTCCCTAACATCACTGCTAATATCATCGTTGTTGTTAATACCATCGTGATTATCATCATAATCAGTAATACAACTCCATTTTCATTGCAGGTTTGGTAAATGACACAGGAGGTTAACTCATTAAACCTTGACATCCTCAATGGAAAGAGCAGGGACTTCCCCCTCTTACCCCCTCTCTAGGGACACCTGTCTCAAGACCAACCATGCCTCATCATCTTCACATATCCGTTCTATCCACTGATGATGATGATGATGATGATGATGGTGGTGGCAGTGATGATAATGATGATGATGATGATAATGGTGATGATGATGATGGTGATGAGATGGAGGAGGGAGAGAAGAAGTAGAAAAAGAAGAGGGCAAAGGAGGAAGAGGAGGAGTAGGAGAAGGAAGAGAAGGAGGAGGAGGAGGAGGAGGGTGGAAAAAGAAGTTGAGGGGGAGGTGGTGGCAGAAAGGATGGGGAAGGAACACATTCATGCTCCAACGAAAAAAATATTAAACAGCATACAAAAAGCTTTTAATCTGTCAATCAAGAGGACAATATACTCCCCTATCTGCCAAATGTTCTTCTATCTTAATTCAACACTTACATAAAGTTCCATTAGAGCTTTAGCAGCAAAAAACAAAACAATAAAAAACAAACAAACAAAGATCTAATTCAAGAATCTATAGTTTGTTCTCAATAGCCACTTTTCTAATTCATTGAATATTCTTGACATCCTTTAAGACATATAAAATCAAAACAACCATAACTTCTATGAGAGTCTTTGATTCATTATCAATATTTTGTCTGAGCCATTATTTTATAGAAGATGCTGCTGCATGTTGCATGACCCTTTTCATCATAATTATGAAAGTAGAGCAAAGCTTGACATTTTTCATTCTTTCTTGAAAGTTTCTTACAGGACAAGTTCACCTTCATAAACATAAAGATTGAGAGAATGTAGCAATATTAGTAGAACACATCATTGAAAGTTTGAGGAAAATCAGACAATCCGTTCAAAAGTTATGAATTTTTGAAGTTTTTGTGCAGTAACTGCTGGATGAGAAGACTACTGCACTGTACGATGTCACATGCGTACAACAATATAAGGAAAATACAAAGAGAATTTCACAAAATTTCATCTTTTGAAAAAAGTACTCATTCCCTTGACTCGTTACCGACATATGTTATGGGTAATATTATTCCCCCTGCCTTTAGAAAGAGACAAGTCAAATGCTCTTTTATTATGCGAAAAAGTGAAAATATGTTGAATTTTCTTCACATTTTCTTTATACTGTTGTACGCATATCACATCACAAGCTGTAGTAGTCTCCTCATCCAGCGGTTCCAACACAAAAATTGTAAAAATTCATAACTTTTGCATCGATTGTCAAATTTTCCTCAAACTTTCACTGATGTGTTCTACTAATATTGCTGCATTCTCTCAATCCTTACGTTTATGAAGGTGAACTTGTCCTGTAAGTGCCCACCTAAACTTTGCATTTCAAATAGTTTTTAGTACATGAAACAAAGTTATAAAATACAAATTGCACTTCAAACAGTTTTTAGTACATGAAAGAAAGTAATAAGATGCAAATTTATGAGATGAACTGCAAATAAGAAAACAATCACTATTGTTCAATGAAGATGACATCTAAAAGCTCACTGCACCACTTTGAGGGAAATATGAACATCACATTTTGTTGCAGGCTACTCTCTAAAGCTGAAAAATCTACAATTGTGAAATGTTAAAGGGGTTCACAAATTGAGTATACATAGCTGGAAAGATATCATTATGGCATGAAGTATAAAAGAAGGGGAATGCACTGTGTCACATACAAATGCCATCTTGAGGTTGAGGGGGGGGGGGATTAGGGGTTGGGAGATGAATGGGATGAAAAGCAAGTAGGCAAAGTGGGGTTAAGTAAGAAGGAGAGAATGTTGCATTGAAGTGGGTCTCAGGAGGCTAGTGACAGACAATAGATCTCTTTCACACCTCTCCTACCTTGCCAGGTATGATCGCTTCAGTTGATGCAATTTGCATATGTAAATGAAATTATCCAGTCCCGGTGTCCTTGGCGTGGAATTAAGGGAGTTAATGCGCGGTTCAGTTCAGGGCGAAGAGGACTGAAGCCTGCACAGGGTAATGATTACATACAAGAGCATTCAAGCCAAGAATAGACACATTTCAACTTTAGACTCACCTCTCCAGTTCTGTTTCAACACTATACCTCTGAAAAGCATCAAGCTCATTCATCAACCTCTCTTCCCTTTCCTGCTTTTGTTCTTTTTCCTCCCTCTTGTGTGTTAATTCTCCTTTTTTTCCCCTCTGAGAGTGTTGTTTCTTTGCCCTAGGTCCAGAGACTGAAGGCATGCTGGCCGTTAATCCTCCACGGAGGATTGAGATTTTTAATGCAGATTAGCCCAAGACAATACACATTATGATTGCTTAGGGCAAAGGAATCTAGTCCAAAAATACCTCCGAGATACAGTCACTAAACTGAAGGTCTTCTTTCTACATCACCACGGAGTTGTTTTCTCTTTCTCCTTCCTCTCCCGTCCGTCTTTCTGTCCAACTTTCACACAACTATCCCTGCCACTCCTTCACAGCCTGATATTTCCTCAAACTCCCCCTGCTCTTCATCCTCTTCTGAAACACTCATTCATACCTCACTGCTCATTATTGAAAAGATCAAAAACATATTTTCATATTCCATCACTCTGTAGCCCTTTTCTACCACCACATGTTGCCCTTTCCCATCTAGTTTTCTGTCCTCATTGCCAGAGCATTCCCAGATAGGGCAGGATTTTGTGCCCCAAGCAGCACATGACATCAAAGAGCACCTTTATTCCCTTCACTGCCACGATTAGCACAGTTTGAGGAGACTGGGAGAGGGGCAAAGGGTTAATGGCATTGACTCTCACTCCAAAGGTTTGCCAAAATGTCACTGGAGTCCTGAACTAAAATGGGCCCATTGTGGCTTGAGAAAATGAGTCATGTTGCAAACATAGTACAGCAGTAATTTTTATGGTCAAAAACACATGACCCTTGTGATATCCTTTCATCTTATGGCAAGCCAAAAAATGCCCAACAATGAAAGAAAAGTTAGATTTCAAGGATTATTTGGCTAAATTTACATCACAGTTTCAGATACAAAAATGGTACCTACAAACAAATTTCATGGATATCAAGATGGCTGTCAAATTGTTACTGCCACATTCCATTCCTCTACTGTGATTCTTGTTACTTTCCCTTTGTTTCTTAACACCATTTACTTATAATGTCCTCTGGTAACATCCCTGTTAACTGCTCCTTAAGCCTAACTTAACATATATCATTTGTTGTGCATTACACATCCCTGTTTTTTCTTTTTCCAGCCAAATGCCGGTGAAAGCCACTGTATACTATAAATTACTTCCCCCATGGGAAATGAATGGAAGTCAAAAGAAAATGGAAATATAATAGTGGAGGCAAATGAAAAGCTCCTGAAATGTGAGGATTTCAAGTAGACAAATAATGATGAGTCAAACAGACCATCATAGAGTGCCATTTGTACTTGGCTGCTTTAACAAAGTTCCCTAATAAAAGACCCAGGACTCAGTTAATCACGGCAGGTTGGAATAACTCTAGGAGGGTGTAAGAGTGGCAAGAACAATATGGAGAAGAGCAAATATGATTCCCGTCCAAGCTATTTGGTGAAGCGCGAAATATCAAAGCAAAATCGGGGGAGCTGACTCTAAAGAGGCTTGTGTCTGATTTGTGAGCGGACTGTCAAACAATGTCAACAGTGTTTTCTGCCTCACAGAAGGGCGGCCTCTTACACTGGGTCACGCCCGGCCATTCAGGTCTATCCTGCCTCTCTGCTTGCTTCATCAAGATTGTCTGGCTGGCACAGGAAATCAAGGTTTGCTCAAGTTTTGTTGGATTAGCAGCTGGGATACTTACTGTCCTGAGAAAGCCTGAGGGTCAAAGGGCAAGGAGAGGGACTAAAAATCACACTCCCTTTCCTTGTTTTTGTAAGTGAACGCAGCGAGAATTACCACTATTGCTTATAACCAGGTGTAGGTCCCTATTAAATGCGATACACTAACGACTAGCAAACACAATGCCACAAATGGGCCTTAGCAACATATGTCTCTTCAGTTCTGTGAGCAGCGCATGGCCAAGCATACAGCCGGACTTCTATTCGTGAAAGACTAGCACACCCCCAAAGGGTGCCAAAGTAAGCCTCGTCGTCCAGAGCACTGGACACTAGTACGAGAGGTCATCCAACCCCATCAGCCTACTCCCTCTGACAGTCCCAAGGATAATAGAAAAGGAGCAAAAAGGAAGAGATTTCATGGAATATGCACATCTAATATGTGTGACTGTATGAAATTACCTGCAAGAAATGATAAAATCCAAGGAGCTGGCAGGCTGGCTTGTTGGACTAGGCTCAGGCAATCACTCTGTACTGCTTGTTCCAGAAGGGCACAAGTGAGAAGATATGCCTGCATGCATACAGTGTGAGAGACAAAACAAATCAAGACTGCTTAACTCTCCCACCCATTATTACACGACCAATTCAGAGACCAAAAACCCCCATCGACACAATAAGTGAAGATGACTATTGTTTCTCAACCAACCACTGGCCTATTCCTCTAAATCATCCACGTGATTTTTTTTTTCTTCCCCCGCAGGCCTATTCTCTCCATTTTTAAAACTACTTTGCGATTTGGTAAAGAATGCACGAAAAGCAGTGGGGCACACAACAGGGCTTCAGCAAATTAATGGGGTCAGCTTATTGTCGGCTGAGAGGCTTCGAACAAAACAAGAGGAGAGAGACTGAGAAATAAAAGCTCGGCGTGCCTACAGAGAATGGCTTTGTGGCACAGGTGATTTGAATAGGCCATTTTGTTGTTGTTTCTAGGAGGGAACTTGTACAGAAGGAAGAGGATTTAAAAAAAATCCAATCCCCAAAAACTTTGAATATGTGATATGATGAGAATGAAATGAAAGAGAGAGAGGGGAGGGGGGACAATAAAGAAAGGGGAGGATTATTGACATATATATGTAGGTTTAAATTATCAGGAGTATAATGAGGAATTAGGCAGACGCATAGATTGGGGATGAGGACCTGTGAGGGAATGTGCATGGCCAAGTGAGGGCCAACTACAGCTGGCCTTCTTTGGAGTCAGCCTCATCCCCTTGGCCTGTCATACTGCTCCTCATTTACATATATGCAAATGTAATTTGGAAAGGTCAGACTACCAGAGAAAGATGGGCAGGAGTTGGCAATGTTTTCATCCTGGTGTTTCTCAGGCCCTCCTATCTTGGGAAATTATCGGCCTTTCTTTCCCTATTTGCACAGTGAGCCAGTATAAACATTGTCTCTAATGTGGCTATAGCTTTAATTAGATTTTGATGAATGGGACACAAGCCAGTGATTAAGCCACTGGCTACTGACACTTGTCTTCATGTAAGCCATCATGACTTGCCACCTTTCATGCTTAACATTCACCCCACTGCACCATCTTACACAGGTTAATTCTGTCCCGTAAGCAGCTTACAGCAATCCCCAGTATTTCATGAATTTGGAATTGCACAAATTCATGAATGTGCTGGTCTCATGTCCTATAATGGTCAAGCTCATTTGAAATACCTGTTTTGGTGCTTTCTTGATTAAGAATATCAGTGCCTTAATTAATTGAATTAGACCTTGCTGTACTTACGTGCATTTGACTAGGGGGTGCGGCAACTAATTTGATCTTGTCTGTGTTTGTGTGTATGTATATACGTGTGTTTGTGTGCTTATGATTAATCAATTTGGAATCTTTTCATCAATTAAGTTGTCACTAAACAACATTTTCCTTAATGGATTATAAATATTTGAAATATCATCTTTCATAATCACATGATATAACAGAACCATGCAATTTTCTTTCCTGTTTGTTACTGTTCATTTTTCAAAACCAGCACTAACAACCTGAATATAACAGAGTGAGAGAAGAAGAGACAGACAGACAGACAGAGAAGAAGAGGAAGACAGACAGAAAAAAGGAGAATACATAAAAGAAGCAAGGGAAAAGATAAGATGGCTTGAAATATACACAACTAAGCTATATATACTCCCATTCACAACTTTACTGCCTGATCAGATCAACTAAAATTCATCACAAATGACCACTCACACTGATTGGCCAGAGCTTGACCAATGGGAGCTAGATATCCATAACAGTTGCCCTTATTGGTCATAAGTTGACAATATGTGAATGGCCAAGTGTAACAGCTATACTGATTGGCCATGACTTGACCAAAAGGAGCTGGCTACATAAATACAGTATAACAAGAACACTGATTGGTCAGAATCTACCAATAGTAGCCAGCCAGCTGTGCTGACTGGCCCAAGTCTGACCACAAGGAGTTGGCTAAGGAGAATTGTAGGTAACAGGAACAGACGCTTATGAGTAGTCTGATGAATCAGACTCTCTACTTGTCATGATATGTCACATCACTTCTCAAGCATGTTGATAGCTAAGCTTGGTGATTACATCATAAGTAGCTTCTTACATCATGGCACGTCCTCCTTTGTTTATCTGAAGATCTGCCAAATGTGTGTCACATATCTAGTCTGAGCACAAGCATAACATGTGATATGCTGATGACTTGGTTAGATATTAATACAGTGTCAGAAGTAATTCCTTGCAGATGGAATATTGCATGTTATTTCTACATTTATGCAGAACTTCCACAAACATTCTTAGTTATCTAGAGGGAAGGCATCACTTTTGGAAATGATGCTGTTGTGATTAAATAAAGACTGAACATTGATAACAATAAATCTGCGTGTAAGTGTCGTCAGATGAATGTGTAGCTGATTAATAAATATTTTGATTTGCAATGAGGAAGCCCTTAGGAAAACTTTTGACATAAAATATGAATGACTATTATGGGATGAGATTACAGAAGTCAGTCCATTGATGACCAAAATACTGGGCAGTTGGCTGACCAGTTGGCTGACCATACAGCCTCCAGGCCTGGGCAGGCTATAAATAGCCCGGACCCATGCTGGTGTGTCTGTCTGTCCGCTGTCGTCGTGGTGATGTCATCCAGTCAAACGGAAGGAACTGGCAAGCCCTATCTGTCTGCTCCCGAGAGCTCTTCTGTTTTGCTGCGTATGAGGTCGCGCATCAGCCCTACATATCCTAGTGCACAGAGGGCATAGAGTGCCATAGGCTACTCTAGAATATGCTTTACACACAGTGTGTGTGTGTGTGTGCATGTGTGTGTGTATACCAAAGGACATGTGGGACTTGTATCAGAGCACAAATAATACAGATAATACATCCCTCATTCCGTTATTCCTCCTACCCCCCCCCCCCCCTACTTAAAAATGTTACAAGAAAAAAAAAGAGAGAAAAATATCCCATCTTGGAAGCCCAAAGCACCTCACAAAGCAGTAAATATGATACATAGCATCACACTAGCCATCTGCCATAAAGTGAGTTTATGACCGGCTGATGTAATATTCATTTCACCCCTAGGAGCTTGCATTTTGATTTTGTTTGTCATCTCACTGAACAATTCTGCCTCCCTGTTCCCTGATGCTCAAGATTATTGGTGAGGACTTCCCCCCTCCTCAAACCCTCAATTTCTAATATCTCACTAAACCCATCCAAGGCATACTCTTCATGCTCACCTTTGCTTTCATATCTTGATAAGTTGCTCGAGCAGGTGGGAGGGATAAGTGTTCACAAATAGTCCCCCTACTCCTTCTAGCTAGACCAGGCTCATTAAGTTTACCTTTATCTCATTCCGGTACTCGGCACCAATGGGTCCACAGGAAAGGGACCAAACAGCCACTCGCTGCCCACGCCTATTGTTCTCCCTACTAATAGGACACAGCCCAGCAATTCCGTCCGCTAACCTTGCATATTGATCTGCAACTATCACACAATGTTGGAAATAACTTTCAGAGGTTTATTTGTTATGAAGCAATGTCTATTCTTTGTGATAACAACCCTGTCACGTAGATCTCATCTTCCATATCAAAGTCAATAATAACTAAAATGAAACATGAAAAAGAAAAGAATTTGTAGGTCACTGTATAAACTGAAGGGGTATGAGTATGGCAGGGAGGGGTACCAAGTGTGGCAGGGTAGGGCAACAAGTCTGGAAGGGAGGGGTACTGAACATGGCAGGGAGGGGTACAGGGTATAGCCGGGAGGGGCATCGAGTGTGGCAGGGAGGTGTACCGAGTATGGCAGGGAGGGGTACCAAGTGTGGCAGGGTAGGGCAACAAGTGTGGAAGGGAGGGGTACTGAACATGGCAGGGAGGGGTACGGGGTATAGCCAGGAGGGGCATCGAGTGTGGCAGGGAGGGGTATTGAGTATGGCAGGGAGGGGTACTGAGTGTGGCAGGGAGGGGTACCAAGTGTGGCAGGGAGGGGTACCAAGTATAGCCGGGAGGGGCATCGAGTGTGGCAGGGAGGGGTTGCAAGGGTGCAGCAGGTTTCCCTTCAAGCCTGTCTAGAGGTCGGCACAAGTGCAACATTATTTATCACTATGAGTGAAGTATAATTATGGCAATAAATTTGTGTGACATATTTTTTTTTGGGCAGTAGCTATTTGTGCACTTTAAAATCTCCTGGTATCAAATTTTGCCATTAGAAATTTGTGTTATACAAACAGCCATATTTGATGAATGTGATATATTTAGCTGATGCACTTATTTTTATAATGAGCATATCATGGTACAAGAATGTCATAAATATCTTGGTTTAGAACATTTTGTAACTTTAGCTCCTACTAATGCTCAAAATGGTTTCTGTATCTACATTGAGATCTGCATCCAGTTCAAAATAAAGTCTAGTAAAAGCAGCAATAATAAAGTAAAAACAGCTATTGCCAGTTTGGGATACATGAATGCACATCTGGTTTATGTCTGTAATAATAACTCATCATACAACATTATGAATAGCATTTCTTGGTCTGAATCTGTGATGTGGCTATCTAAAGGGCCTACATTTTCTCTCAGCCTACAAAAAAAAAAAAAACATGTCAGCAGGTGTCGGGAGGTGTGTAAGATCAATATTCATTCAATTTTATTTGTATCTGTCGCAAATTTTCAGGTGATTTCTGATCTTCTAAAGGCATTATCCCCTCACATCTCAAGCCTACAAATGACTTTACAACACACAACCACATGCATCAATACAGGATGATCTCATGTGCTTTTATTTTTAGCAAGTAATTCATAACAATGAACAGGTGAGTAAACAAAACACAGGGTCTTTGGTCTGAATATGTAGACTACTCAAACAGCTCTGTCCTCAAGCCTTGGCTGACCAGTCAAACAGGTCATCTGATAGCAGTGTATGGTCTAGTCTGGCTTCCAGTCACAATAATTGTCCAGTCAAACTAGTCTACACACCTCCATCTCTATCCCCCCCCCCACACACACACACCTTCTCTGTCCCTCTCTCTCTCCTCTCCCTCCCCCCCCCCCCTTTCTAATTATATCTTCCACTCCTTGGCTCATGGTCAAAATGTTTTCTTCCGTATTGCATCTTGATTTAATTTTATTCAACTATCTTTTCTTCCACTTTAAATTTTCATTTTTCCCCTCTTCCCCCATTCCCCTATACCACTAGAGTAACATTGATTTAAAGGTAAGATAGCCATCTCAATACTGACCATTTCATTTGACCATCATCATCTGCAACGGTTGATATCTTGGATGCCCCTTGTGGTTACTATAGCAACCAGTGCTAGCCTGCTGGTTGTTGTAATTCAGATTCCCATGTCCCTGTTCTTCTTATCACGATCGACAATACATTATTTCTGACACCCCCTCCCCAATACACAACATATTACTAATTGATAGCAAGTCAAAACAATTGCGCACAAGCTATCATGGCAACATCCTTTCATGCTACATCCTTACTCAGAGTACAAACTTCTCACAATGTCAAGAACAGACATGAAAAATAGGAAATAAATAAATGTATCGAGTTGGTTGAAGTGAGCCTTCTGTGTACTTGATCTGCATTATAAATACAACAGTCTTTTATTAGTCAGCAAGCTCACCTAGTTGTATGGGTATTGGAAGAAGGAAAGATAGCAGGTTGAGGATTAAGGAATGGGAAACAAACAGTCTGTGGATTACTGCCAAAGATATTGGAGAAGGGGGTTGTATAGAGGGTAACAATGCCCCTCCCCCAGCCCCCTCCCCAATATTCCCTCTATCACTGTTTAACAATGAACACTTTCCAAGCTGTCCTGGGAGCCCATTGTTTATATTGTTAAGAATGCAAAGTAGATTCTCTATACAACAGCGAATTGCCCAAACAGCACGCAACAACCTGGTAATGGTAATGAGTTCGCTATTCTAACATTACCCCCTCCCCCCACTCTTCCCCCGCCCCTCCCCTTCCCCCCACCCATCCAAGGCACACACAAATTCACACTCTCACATTCACTTACTCTCAGTTACCATGGCTGGTGGGATCTATATGTAGGATGGATGGGGAAGGTGCTGTGAATCTGGAGAGTATGGGTAAGTTAAAGGACAAGTTCACCTTCATAAACATAAGGATTGTGAGAATGTAGCAATATTAGTAGAACACATCATTGAAAGTTTGAGGAAAATCAGACAATCCGTTCAAAAGTTATGAATTTTTGAAGTTTTTGTGCAGTACCCGCTGGATGAGAAGACTACTGCAGTGTATGAATAACTTAGATGTCACATGCGTACAACAATATAAGGAAAATGTAAAGAGAATTTCACAAAATTCCATCTTTTGAAAAAAGTACACATTCCCCTGACTCATTACCGACAAATGTTATGGGTAATATTATTCCCCCTGCCTTTAGAAAGAGGCAAGCCAAGTGCTCTTTTATTATGCGAAAAAAGTGAAAATACGTTGAATTTTCTTTTACATTTTCTTTATACTGTTGTACGCATATGACTCACAAGCTGTAGTAGTCTCCTCATCCAGCGGTCCCAACGCAAAAACTTTAAAAATTCATAACTTTTGCATCGATTGTCCAATTTTCCTCAAACTTTCACTAATGTGTTCTACTAATATTGTTGCATTTTCTCAATCCTTATGTTTATGAAGGTGAACTTGTCCTTTAACAGGTGACTGTCCACTCTGACTCCAGTTCTACTCTTTGATAACATGAACTCTTACCACCACCTGCTCTTCAGTTCTCATTAGGCTGTACACCTTGTGCTTCCGGCTCCTCAGAACAAGATCAAGATTTCAGAGGGAATCTAACATGAAAGATGGGTCAACATGAGACCAAACCTAGGAGAGCTGACCACCATCTTATCCTTGACCATCCAACAATGTCTGCCCAGACTGCCCACATGTGTCATCATACATCATGAACAATGCATGTTATCATCAATATTTATCCAGTGTGCCTCAGTGGGTCTTCAGGCAAAGACCATATACTGTGAAAGGACAAGTGATAACGCACTCTTCTCGTTTGACAGTGAGTTTTGGTTGCCCTGGGCAACCATGCTAGTGAGTTTTGTGGCACCATTTATCAACAATATGGGAATCCTCCTCAAGCTACCTAAACTGAAACAGACTTGGTATGTCTTTCAGATCCAATGGCAACATTCCTACACACAATGACGGAAGCACTTTCGAATGGTGGTCCTGGATGGGTTAATGATTATAACTGAAGAAAGAAAAAAACAAATAAGACCTTCAATGAAAACAATAATAATATCTTTATATGAATTTCTTGGACATTTCAATGCAGTATTCATAGGACGTAACAGCAACTTGTGTGCTAATGCAATGTGTTTGAAGAAGTCTTTGAAACAAGATCTGGATAAAATGATTATAATAAGCACAAAACATATCCTAGTTCAGTGTAGAAAATGTTGTTATAAGTATATCTTCAAGTTTTTCTGATTGGTGAAATATCAAATACCCTCATTTCTGCCAAGAATACATATGCCAAGTAACAGCATTCCATAGATTAAAAGATCTGGTTTATGTTTCATGATTGATTTTTTTTATCCATAATGACCTGAAAATTTAGTTTTTACATTACACTAGCTCATCTTAATGACACAGAGAATGTGAGGCATTACACCACGCACATTTACTACTCTATTTCCCCTCACTCTATTCTATCACGATACACACAACATTGATGAGAGCGGGAAGTCTTGCACGAGTCACAGTACAAAGATAAATCTTGAGACCGCATCGTTTGACTTGCTGTCTTCCTCAGTGATGAGGATAACCCAAGAAACCCGTCACAGACTCATTTAATAAAGACTTGCAAGATCTTCCTAGCTCATTATTCATGCTAGCTGCGAGCCGTAAGATCACGCTAAGTCTCTGAGGCATACAAACCTTCGCCAGAAAACACATGATTATGCAAATTGTATGATTACGACGACAAAAAAGAGGGGGAAAAAAAAGGAAGGTAGATGGTGTAATGACGAGGATAATGGCTGAGAGAGAAAGAGAAAGAGAGAGAGAATAAGAGGAGGATGAAGTCGGCTGGCCTAGGCGAGTGTGCAGCAGCAAGGGACAAGAAATGACAAGCCAACTGTGAAGACAATTCTTGTTTGAACACGCGTTCAGGAGATGACCTGAAAAATTTTCCGCTTGGCTGGCTGGCAAATTCAAAGCAAACTTGCATTGCTTATTCAAGCCGCCGATATTATGCGATTCAATTATGGCAGCCATTATGACCTCAGCCGAAACAACAACCCAGACACCACCGATGAAGGTGTGGGGGGGGGGGGGGGGGAGGAGGGGTCTAAAGCTGTCCCTCCTCATGTTTGGTATCAGACCCCCTCATATAAACTACAGTGATGAGAGGGGGAGACAGACAGGGCCAGTCTTGGTATTCTGGGTGCGTGACATGACACCACTGGTATAGCGGACTGACAGGAGTACGGCCATCTAGGCAGGAAGTGATGGGGATGAGGCCTGCAGTTATCATTTGGAATAAAGTGTTATAAACCACCTGTTAGACTCCGCCCTGGGGTTGGACTCTATTACCCCTTCCTTAAAGTCAGCATTCCGTACTTTCCTCGCACTAGCCAGAAATACTTTCCACACTTTCCTTCTTTACCTTTTTTTAATTTCAACCTGGGTTAAGTTTCATCTTGCATCACATCTCTATCTTTTTACACATCCTTAAGGAAAAGAAAAAGTTGATAGCAGAAAGAATATATTTTTTTTTCTCATTTCAATGCAAAATGCAGAAGGGGATTTTTTTTTTCATGAGGTCACATCTGCTCAAACAATTGCTTGAAGATTCATATTGGCTATCATTATTGATGATATAATGAAAACAATGCGACGGATGTAATTTTCTGAAAGTTTGTCTCCTTTGTGACAGTTTAGGCCATTTGCTGCTTTAATCTAACTACTTCTTGGAATGAATAAATATTGAACTGGGAATGGAAATAAAATATTGCTCTCTTCATATACTATAATTCTGTGTTCAGCCCTCACAAATAATTGAATGCTTACATCACAGAATATTAAATA
This sequence comes from Diadema antillarum, assembly GCF_040938485.1. Lineage (NCBI taxonomy): Eukaryota > Metazoa > Echinodermata > Echinoidea > Diadematoida > Diadematidae > Diadema > Diadema antillarum. The sequence goes on from NW_027271903.1 coordinate 349,203, forward strand.
CAGTCATGTCATTTGATATGCATAAACACTCAAAACATTAAATAAGATAGAGCTTCTAGGATTGTTTTTGCACATGCCTTTCTTTGCTCCATATGAGGGTAGGGGGTTCGGACAGTTACTTTTCATTTGTTAAGGTGTGAGGATCCTGGGACAGATTGAGTTTCTCCTGCCACCCCCTCGCAGGGGGCCCTTCATCTCAAGAACATGTGACTCATTTGGAGTATACAGGAGACCGAGACTATAATGGGATGGAATGATAGCTGGCTGCGTCGCTGTCACATCTCGCACTTTCGCGTCGCGGCCGACCCGTGGAGTGCCAGGGCCTGCCAAGCAGCCGTGACACCGCACTCCCCGCAACTCTTGGCAGTGATTTCCTCAACACAACACCCTCCTCTGATTCCAGCATCACAGATCCTACAGCTGACTGCACTATGAAGACAAGAAAACCACATGACTGACGCTTTTTCCCCTCTCTTCTTTCACAGTACAAGCTGTCAATCTCGATGTGCATGAAAGGATGATACTAAGAAAAAATACACAGGGAATTTATGCAACATACATGTAATCTACAATCCATCCTATACACCTTTGTATCATTGACATTTTGACATTACTTTCCAACTTCATTTGGAGTTTACAAACCTCTTCTCTTCACAATGGAGCATCAATCCACAAAAATACTCATTTTCCTATTTACGATCTCTTCTGAATTTGCAAAAAGCCACTCTCTCTTCAGTTATCTTCATTATCTTCACAAATGCTGATTAGTTTCACCTTCATGCTTGCTCCCTTGGAATTCAGCTTCATTGCTTAGAATATTCTCTAAATCTTTTTATTATTCTATGTATTACCTGATAAGTTAACGATCTGTGAGAATAAGGAACAGTGGTTTTTTATTGCTTCAAAATTTGAATGGCATTGCTATACAGAGGTGAAAGAATAGCAGTGTGAGTGTGTGGAGAGAGGGGAAGGGGGAGGGGAACACTTAGGAGGGCTCAATGGGAATGAAGTTCATTTTATCGGTGGACGGTATATGACCATCTTGAGATTTCTTCCTCCATCCTGCCGTCACGTAAAGAAAAGCTTCTTTCAGTAATGACACTAGTTTCACCATTTGTGCTGTCAAGGCAGTGTGCATTAACCGAAGCCCCGGACCTGACGGAGCAGTGTTTTTTTGCGCGACAAGACAAATACTGGGAGTGGTGTTGTAGAGGAAGTGTCGCAATCAAGAAGACGTGCTCCGACCAGGGACACATCTTCGGAACGTAATTACCAGCAAGCCTTTCCCCGGGATCGGATGGCCTGAGATTAACGCAGCCATTAGCGGGACAGCTTGCGCCATGCAACAATGTACAAAAGGATGTGCCTCGTAACTCGAGCCATCACTCATTAATTTACGCAACCTGCCCAAGACTTGGGGGCCCCCGGAAAGGGGGAAAAGTTTAAGGACATCGTCATGGCAACAAATGACTGCCGGAGATTAGGCCACCGCATCTTGCAATTAAATCTGAGCCTCACCGCTGAAGGGAGGATGGTCTGACCACGTGAGGAAGATGCTGAAAAGAAGATAATTACCACTTGCCTCTGATGAAGATCTTGGGCTTACTTCTTAATTTCCACTTTTGCTTCTCTTAATTCCATGCCTTCATCATTACGATGGCTCTCAACCAGGGCAATTGGACAGCAGGTCTCTGATTGGCCCTCGGCTGCAAATCACCAGCATTGCAGACGCGCTCAAAATTCCTGCTTAATTACCAATGCTTCATCATCTTTTTGACTTGCAGACTCTCAAGAAGTAGCATCCAAGTCAGTGATCATTCCTGCATTTACTCCGCTCCCAGTCATTATCCAAACGTTACCCCCCCCCCCCCCTCAAAAAATAAAAATAAAAATAGTGAATGCTGAAATCCCTCTTACAACAAATCAAGAAAAAAAAAATGGTTATTCTACACTGATCAAGCTTGGGAGACCTCTTCACAAGGTAAATCTCCCCTGCAAGATATTTTCGTGGCTAGACTGGGGGGGGGGGGGGGGGGGGGGGAGGAGTAGCTCTACAAGCTATGGAGCTAATTTCAGGCATCACCAATAAGAAGGAAAATTGTTTATTGCTGTTCTTTCTTTGGAGGGATGCATACCTGTGTATCACGCCATGGTACATGCAAGAACTGCGCTTACAACAGATTATCGATCCTCGAACATTTCATGTACAATTGCTGATGACCCTTCACATCTAGATTTATTTCAACATACATGTCAATGGAAAATTTCTCTATGCCCCTATGGTCTAATAATCGGGGGGGGGGGGGATCACCTTGGCAATGTCGGATAATGACCGTTGATCTTTATTTCCACTTTATTCGGTTGTCTCACATGCATCGGTGATCAACAGATGCATAAACTGGCACCGATTCAAACAGCTGGTCTCTCAGTTTTAGGCGGCCATCTTAGTTGGTAATTTGTATGTTCGTCTCCTCTGATAATCATTGTGAAAATGTTCTGTCATGTATGTGGGGTTTTATCCTTTCTCTCGCGGCCAGGGGTAGGAAGGGGTATGGGGTTCAGGGTAGGGGGCGGGGTCAGGTGGGTGCCTCAAGGTTTCTGACCGGATCAGATCCGACTGCATCAGTCTACTATCACATGAACAGAGAAAGCTGCCTTTTTCTACCAGTGTGTTGATTCTTGGATGGTCTGATTGTGTAGACTAGGCTCATGCGGAAACCAACTGGTGTGCACTGGACCACTGCCGCACTCAACACCATCTGTGATACTGCTGTAGCCTGACACAACTCAAGCGTCCTCCCCCCTCCCCCCCCCCCCCCCCCCTCGGGGAAAAGTGGGGGGGGGGGGATAGGCAAGATTCCTAGTGTCTCCAGCCCCACTCACAAACACACCTTAAATTTACAGCATCAACACTTGAGTTTTGCAATGTGATGCAAAATTGGTAATATGTGTGTGTGGAGAAAAAAAAAAATTGAAAGCATCAATTATCACGATTGTCACGATAATTGCATTGTAAAAATCAGTATTGCCCAATTTTTTTCCGAACATCACAATACTTTGCCCTACACACAGTGTGTGTGAATGGCAAGCAGAAACTTTCTATCGATTTTTTAAATCCCATAATGCCACTCCCCACAGTAGGTTTTCATTCATACACTCTGATACCTGGGGTCACATTCTGGTCACTGTTGAATTTTTTTTTGTTGAATATATATCATGATAATTTATCGTGCAAAACCTGTGTGAACAGTGGCATATGAAATCACTTGTTGCATCACAATGTAAAAAACTTATAATTTCAGTGTGTACATGCAGTTTTTTCTTGCAAATTTTCAAAAGGCACTGCTTGAAGCAACAGTTGATAAGCTATAAATGAGTCTGGAGAATTACAATCCCTCCCTCCCAGTATTCTATTTCAGGATAAGAAATACAAAAATATCACTTTCCACCACTGCTTAATGTTCACACCAATGTTTATAGACTACTCTAAAACACATGCACTCAAGCTGCACTATGCACAGACACAGACAGCTTTACAAATATTGGTACAACAAGTCTAATACTAACATGTGACACAAAAATGATTTGCTCTCTTACATGAGTGAAAGGTCTCATTCCTTGATCCCACCCATAGTATTTGGTGTAAGAGTCTGCTATTAGCACAAGATAGTGGTCTACACAGCACAAAGGGTGATTGTGGAATAATGCTGAGGGTATATGATGTGCTCTGTGCATGTTCATTTCAATTCTAATCTCATATACCCTAGAGAGACACTATTGTGAAATCCCCATCTATTCTATGATCAGGAACTCTTAAAGCAAAAGATGTCTTTTTTTTTTCATCTTCGTCAGATTTGAACCTCAGTCTGTCAGGATGGAGATGCAATCTTGTTTGTGCAAAGGAAAGTGCCCTCGCTGGGTGTAATATAAAGTACAGACTGCCACTGTGAAGTATTTATGAAGAGTGAATCACTGTCTTAATTTCTGTCCTAGCATAAAGTGTATTACACTCTACAAAATAGCCAATCACACTTTTTATTATATTTATAAGAGAGGCTAAATTCTGGTGAGAAAGTTCCAGGACTGGTGGCTTTCAGGTATCATGCTGTCACCAAAATGGAATATAAAATGATGGAGAAACCAAAAGATGAAAGAAATCTTCTCTCATATCCACTTTCAACAGATCAATATAGAGAGATCGAAAGATGGAATACATCAAGAAACACATTCCTTGGGGCACAGCTGTCCTGCAGTTTTCCCGAAATATGAGATGAGGAGAAGAAAATAAGACCAGACTAAAACCGGGATGGGGGGGGGGGGGGGAAATTGAGGTTGGTTGTGGGACTAGATACATTTTTAATAGAGAACATAGATGAGGAATTAGGCCAATGAGATGATTCATAAGACTCCAGCCTGGGTTCCCAAAACCACAAACACGTGCTGAGAAATCACGTCATCTGCCACACAGCCTTAGCCTCCACTCACCAGACTCTTTATAGGATTTACAAAGAATCACCTGTTTACCTGTGATAAGGAAGGATGCAAGATATTACCACAAAAAGCCTTACCAAGACTATGTCTACACTGTCATCATCTTGTAGTATAAGATAGGCTATACCACTTCTGTTGGGTTGTTCCTGTCCTTTCTACATTGCCTAAAAACATCATGCTGATAACAACTTGCCATTCCAAGTTCAAAGAAAAAGTCTGTGCCACAAAGTCTACAGACATGGTCAGCCTGGCTTGCCTCACTCTACTTCAACAAGTTCGGAAGGATTGGGTTACCAAGCATTACAGGTGTCAACCCCCTGGGTTTGGAACAAGTCCCTGATAACCAGACTGGGGCTCCATCCCCAACCACTACCGGACCCCTCCCTCTTCTGACCCCACCATAGGGAGTGGGAGGGGAGGAGAAAGGGGAAGGGGAGTAGGAGAGGGGGAGGGGGAGGAGGAGGAGGAGGGGGAGGGAGAGGAAATAGATAGAATTAGAAGACAGACATTCCATAATGCTTGTGGTGATAATGCACGTCACAATGACATGAAGTTAAACTACAGGTACACTTTCGGACAAGTTTTTATTCACTTGTCATACAGACAAGATGGAATCACACACATTTCATTCAATGGACTCACTCATCAACCACTCACTTTTCAGATAGATGTCAGCCGAGAACCAGAAGGGCGCTAATGTGTTTGAAGATTTGAGATAAATAAAAATTAAACAATCAGTTTTCAAGAAAAAAAAAATTCATTTAATCAAAAGTGGGTAGATGTAGGGATAAGCAATGTTCCAAATATCTGGTATAATAGTGCCCTTGTGGTTTTGATTTTGAACATTTTACTGAAATTAAAAATTATTTAAAACTGACATCATATTAAATGTACAGCAGACTGCGTTCTACAATGTGATACCAATTACTCAATACCCCCAAAATTGTGATAACGGCTTTCTGGTTTTCAGATGACGGTGCATTTTGTAAGGTGTTTTCAACTGATTACTGTGTTTATCCACTAATCCACTCAAAACAATGTTTGCATTGAACACCACATGGCTTCTATCAAAACTTTGCACACAGTTACAGACTTACATCAACAAGAGAACACATTTTGATCACAACACTAAAATGTTGTTCATTCTCCAAGTGTTGAGCTTCCGTTGATTTGCAAAGACCTCTGCACAGTTTGAAAGTGTCCATGCCATTTTATTGCCAAGATGTTTTACAACTACCTCAATGCATGACTGGATGCTTCAAATACTTCTGAAAATCTGTAGAACTGGACTTATTGGAAAACCCACATGACACACTAAACACAAATGCTGAATCTACGGTAGGACTACCATAGTTAAAACAGTTGGCAAGATAACACTACGAACAGGTTAATGAGGGCCATGTTAACAGGTGAGCACACATTTCAACATGGTCAAAATACTTACAAAACACTTTTCAATCATACAGCCAATTTCAAAAGTATTCCGTATTATCTCCACACAGAATGAGAGGCAGACATTCCTCGACAAACAACCATGAGATCCAATGAAGCTAGGAGCAGACTTCAAAAAACAGATCACATCTGTCCACCTCGCCTACATCAGTACAGAGTGTGTGCTCCTTACTGAATGAGCTGACCCAGTGTGGTCTTCTGTGTGCTAAAGACCAGCCTCCTTTCACTGCTTGTCCTTCAATGGTCAGATCAAAGACCTCTGACCGTCCAAAGCTCACCCTCATCATAAGGGACAGTTGATTAATTGACACTCCTACTTCTCCCCCTTACTATCCACCCCATTCTACCTATCCCAGCCCCCCACCCCCCCCCCCCCCCACCAGCTTCAAAAGAAAGGAAAGAAAAGAAAGCCGCTTTTCTCTCCTCTGTTTTAATCATCTCATCAGAGAGGGAGGGAAAATGGACCAATCCAGTGGTCAGTCTGATAATCAGAAGGGCATGGAGAGCCTTCTAATGGCTGGACTCTTGTGAAGGAAGGGCTATTGTCTTGTGGGCGGCCCAGACCATTACAGGCTTCAGTGGTCAAGCGAGGCCTGTACATGAATGCCCCGTTCTTGAAAGGGCCTCTCAAAGTGCTGGAATGTTGGCAGTAGCGGTATCTGGTTACATCACCCCCAAAGTAGGACTAATGATTAGTCTATGTCACAATGACTTTCTCCATTCTTGCTCAGTTGCCAATATCTGATCTCATGTGTCATATGGTTGCACCATCCTCTACCTCATGTCATGTTTGTCTGGCATGGATCGGGATGTCTAAGGATGCATCGGCATGAAAGGAAGAATGAAAAGGGACAAATAATAACACCTTCACAGGTTTTCTATCAAATCTTTTGATGAAGGGATCAGCGGCCACTGTGGGAAGGGCACAGCGGCTTCTACGTGGAGTCTGGCTAATCTACAGTTTGCATAGCATCAATAGAACTATTGGGTCAAGCCATACAAAGCCTCTTTTGGATCCTCTCATTATAACTATCAAAGGCTTTACTCAAAAGTAGAGGTTAGCATTTGTCTACTACAACACCATAGTGCAACTACAGCTATCTTTAAAGTTGCTTGTCTCATTAGGTGCTGCAGTAGGATATGAAGCAATCAATGTAGGCTTAGTTCTTACATGTTTGATATTTATAAACACAGTACAACACCTCTTATGTATGACAATATCAGTACTGATATTGATATTATCATTTTCAATTTTGAAATATCAATTTATCAATTTCTGGCTCATAATTTTCCTTTCAATGAGAGAACTGTCACAATCAATGCAAAGTGTTTGTATTTTATGATAATTATAGAAGACAAAGTGGTTAACTTGTATTGAGCAATAGAGATGCAGCCCCTAACAAAAAACAAAAACAAAAACCAAACGATGCATATGATATTCATAATGTGTGTACTGTAAAAGTGGATATTTTCGAGTGACTAATTTTTCGCGCTTGGCCGGGTCGGAAGAGTTTCGCGTGTTTTTAATTCCGCGGAATCAAGACATCACGCACAGGCACATATGGCAAGCAAAAGTATTCGCATGCTTTTATTTTCGCGCCAGTTTCTGGGTGCGCGAAATGCGCGAAAATTTGAACACCGCAAAAATTTCCACTTTTGCAGTATGATACAACTTACACTGACAATGTGACCAAAACGATTACCACCTAACATTATGTATATTCACAGGTGAGAAGAATATGCTTTTGATGACTGCGACAGATGATGGGGGTCTGACAACGAGGCTAATCCTGAGATAACTGTCACTACCTCCTATCCTAGAACTACATTTAGGGCATGGCAACGAGACTTTCAATCCCAGGTGTTTTACAAATATTTCCACAAAGTTACAAGCTGATGTTCATAATGGGGAGCTGTTAAACACATGGACACAGAGTCTAGCTGCGAGCACTGGGATGGCTCAACTCAGGGACATTTCTGGGCAGAATTTGGGCTTTTTATGGGAACTATTATTCGCAATCAAAACAGGCAAATAAAAATTGCAGCCAGTGTCCCTGGCAAATAATTAACTAATCACTGCATAGATTACTGCCCTAGACTCCTGTCTAGACACACAAGTCATTACATAGCTTGCAATGGCCATTTCTTGTTTTTTATCCAATTCATTTTCCAGTGAGTTTATTTAGCGGTAAGAGTGAATGTTGTTCTATTCCACCCCTTTACAAACAAACAGGAGGACTGTAAACAAATTTCATTTACATTGTAGAAGATGTTCTGGATGGCATGTTGTGGTGCATTCATGCTTAGCTTCTGTTGGTTATAATCCGCATTTTGAAGTGTTATTAGTTTACAACCATGGTTGCATCCAGACTAATTTTGATATTAACTCCATTCCAAAATACTGAATCAAATGCACAAGGAAGTGTGTTTATGAAGAACAATTTTTCTCTAATAATTTTTTATTAGGGAAGCATAAACACAAAAACACATACATTGAACAGCTTGCTACAATAGGCTTTCCTAGTTTTTCAACAATGTGCAATGTATGTCTGCAAAATTGGCACTTTCTCAGCTTATAAAAAAAATTGAGCATAAAAAGTACCACCACAAGCGCATTTTGGATCTGCATTTCATAGTTCACTGATTCTGCCTTCATAATTTGAGTATAAATGCACCCCATATCACATACTATGTTAACAATTTGGTATACTAGTATTGTGACTTGGTATCATATCGGTAATAGTTAGTTATTCTGAATATTCGTTATTCAAAGGTCTGTTATTCCAAAGCTCCACTATTCCAAAGGTTTGTTAATCCAAAGATGAAATAAGCTTTTGTTTCTGCAAAGGTTCGTTAATAAGTGAAAATGAAATATGGTGCATTATTCAAGAAGTTTGTTCATCCAAAAAGAAATGAGGGGTCGTAATTCCAAAGGTTGGTTAATACACACTGTCTTCATATTTTCAGATAAACAAACCTTCAGAATAACAATCTTATTCTCATTTTTGGATTGATGAACCTTGGGAATAACGAACCTTATTCTATTTTCGGATTGGCAAAACCATCAGAATAATGAATTTACATTTCATTCTCAGAATCAGTAACCTTCGGAATAATAAACCTTAGGAATAATGGCACAAATGTTTGGATTAACAAACCCTTATTCATTTTCAAAATAACAAACCTCTAGGTACACAGAATTTGAGTGTTTCAGAGTAATGAACCTTAATATTAACAAATATTCATATTAACAAACCTTTGGAATAACAAACTTTATTCCATTTTTGGATTAGCAAACATTTGGAATAGTGAATCTTATTTCATTTTTGGAATTGTGAACCTTTGGAATAACAGACATCACCCATCATATCACATCTAATGTTGTCTTAAATAAACGGCCAAAAATTATAGCATGAAGTTGCCTTGGCCACATATGTGATGGGTGCTGCATCATTTTTATTATAAACATTTATAATGACTAAAATACAAGGTGGTGAGCAATCAAAGAGTTATATCAATAGAAATAATAATCATATGAACACTTTCTGCTCACTTTCAGAGTAAGTACACAAATGGAAAAGATCTGTGGAAATAAAGCTATAAGATGAAATAGACGAAAACTGATTGTGCAAACTTTGTTGCAAGAATTTGACTTTCTTCAACCACAAGAGAGATACGTGAGAACATACAAAGTTCTTGGCCATGTTTTTGCAAAATCATGAGAAAAAAAAAAATCACACACGAAGAAAATCTGACAATGGGGTCATTCTATCCATCAAACGGATGAGGAGCTCACCATTATGACCTCAAAGTCACATGACCAAGACTTGTGTATTCAACTTCCTGTAGGACATCGTGACATAGTTCTTACTCTCTATCTGCCTCCTCCAAAATGCAGGGTGTTCAGACGCGAAAAATTAATACTAGAACGATATAGCTATACCAAAACGGTATAGCTATACGATGAATTTGTATGTCTGAATGCTAACGAAACGACATATAACGAAACAACATATAGCGAAACGACGGTCAGAGCATCGTTTCGAACTACAACTCGATAACGAATCAGCATTCCATCGTGTCCATTGTGTATCTGAACGTATGGCGACCATAGAACGGTATAACTGGGCGGGGCTTAATGGGAGCGAACACGAAAGGTAACCTTGTACCTGTCACTCATGACCATAACAACATGCGCAGTGAGAAACTGCACATCTATACGTTTTTCCAGAATGATTGAAATTAGCATCTGAACTGTCTGTCGGCTATACAAATTCTTTATACGTCGTTTCTTTATCAAGTTTTGGTATAAACTGACTTGCGTCTGAACAGGGGGTAATTCTCAGTGCTGGTTGTCTTTTCCGTCACAACTTTTTGCCAAAATATCTTTTCTATATGCTTTTCCTTTACTCCTCATAATTAATAAAATTATATTGTTTTCCCACTAAAGGCACATGGAAGAAGCTGTAGGCCTATATAAGATATGAGTGTACATAGACATAATTCGCATCCTTTCTCTGTTTTCTTTAGGAGAAGAGAGTAATAAAAAAAAATCTAAAATTGGAATCGAAATGCTGGTATTATGTAAAGTCAAAAATGAAAAAAAAAAGTTATACAAGTTTATGTGACTACCTGCACAAATGAGACTAAAACTTGTGGCCACATAATTTTTCTTGATGAGGTATGTTGCCCTCCCTATAGTCCCCATTCAATGGGTACATTACTTTATTTTCCAGGAATTACGACAAAGCGATCTCTTTGAACATTAAAGGACAAATTCACCTTCATAGACATGAGGGTTGAGTGAATGCAGCAATATTAGTAGAATACATCAGTGAGAGTTTGAGGAAAATTGGACAATCCGTTCAAATGTTACGATTTTTTAAAGTTTTGCTCAGTCACGGCTGGATGAGAAGACTACCATAGCTTGTGATGTCACATGTGTACAATGATATAAAGAAAGTATAAAGAAAATTCAACATATTTTCACTTTTCTCACATAACAAAAGGTCACTCTACTTCTCTCTTTTAGAAGGCAGGGGTAATAATATTACCCTTAATATACGTCAGCAACAAGTTGAAGAAATGTGCACTTTCTTCAAAAAGTAAAGTTTTGTGAAATTCTCTTTTTATTTTCCTTATTTCGTTGTACGCATCTGACATCATACGCTGTGGTAGTCTTCTCATCCAGCAGTGATTGCACAGACACTTTAAAAATTAATAACCTTTGAACACATTGTTGGATTTTCCCCAAACTTTCACTGATGTGTTCTACTAATATTGCTGCATTCACTCAACCCACATGTCTATAGGGCTTTTTACACTTGTATATTTTTGCTTAGTCCCGTACCAACGGTGGGGCTAAGGGGGGGCCTTAGCCCCACCGTTGGTACGGGACTATCCTTAGCCCACTTTCTGTTTACACTCGTTTTTGCCAAAGTGGGCTAGCCCCACCGATAATCCGGTACTATCTGGCCCTGCAAAATAGCAGGGTTAGCACCGCAATTGCGGTGCCAAGCAAGTGAGTGTAAACAGAACGAAAAAATAATCCGGGGCTAAGCGACGGAGACCAAGTCCGACCCCCACTGACCAATCAGAAACGAGGTAATCAAGTGCTGCCGGTGCGTGCGTGTACGTGTACAGTGCACAGCGTAATCATGAATATTCATGTGGTTTGGAAAGTCCGGGGCTAAGAAATACGAGTGTAAAAAGGTCAGTTTTCTCCTTAGCCCCGGACAAGAGATAGTACGGGACTAATTGGCCAGTGTAAAAAGCTGAAAATATTGGTACGGGACTAACGATAGTCCTGGGTCAGAGAAAGTCCGGGGTTAAGAAACACAAGTGTAAAAAGGGCTTAAGAAGGTGAACTTGTCCTTTAACTGGTGAAATCATTGCAAGACTCTCCATATTTAACCCGTTGAAGACGAGTCCCTAGAATACTCGGGCAGGTGCCTATGGGAAATGCATGTTACAGCAAAATCAGTCTGTCCTCAACGGGTTAAAGCAGATCAGGTTAGTCAGACAAATGGGAATACTCTATGACCAATCATCTCAGTTACTATATGTCTACAATAACTCTTTCAATTTTTCATCATTTCTTCTGTGTTTTACATGTTGCTATATTCCCAAAGTATGTAAGTTTACTGACTTCTATGTATAGTATTTGAGTAAACACACATGAATGACAAACGAATAACAAACTATCACTTACACAAAAGAATAAAAAGAGTATATTTACACATCATAGATGTTCAACTCTCTAGACTTCAAAAAACATGGTGTTATCTTCCTTCAAGAAACAAATAAAGAAAAAAAATACCTTGAACAACTCAACTATAGCCTTATAATCTCAGCTAATACTTTTTGCCTCTTATCATGATTGACGATAGCTTGACATGCACATCAGATACACAAACGCGCACACACACATTCAAAGCAATAGCTAGCCTTACTAGGACTAGTCCAGATTCTGAACTATGTTGGCATTGCCCTTCCATTGTTATAGCCAGATGCAAAACCATATGCATCCTACAGTACAATGAAGCAATCCTAAAAATCTGTCCATCTAAGAGAGAAAAAACAAAAACAAAAAACAAAACAAAACAAAACAGCGTCTCACAATCAGGACACATCATAGCTTGATACACAGCGTGGGTGCTCTGCCATTACTGAGCCATGAACACCGCAATAAGCGCCCTCTCCAACAAGACAACCAGGGATATTATAGAGAGCCTTGTCATAGGAAGACGGCCACTTCTTTCCCTGTCTTAACTCTCTCAATACTACCAGCTTCCATTCGGCATTGGCTGATAGTGGTATATCAGAGCAGCAGTCATGGGAGACTTAAGATGGACTCGACTCAACCACTCACTCATCGCCTCACGCCAGCTGTCCATCAACTTTACAAGAAGTCCCTAACTTTGACACCTCAAAAGACAAACACAAATTGGTCCCATCGTTCCACACTTTCCTTCATCCACTGTTCTTTTGCCTTGATCTTGCTCTTTCCTATCTGGTTTTTCCCCTCCACGTTTCCCTTGTTTAACGTGAGAAATCGAGAAGCCGGTCACTGAGGAGCGTTCGGCTGACAATACGGAGACAGGGGAGGATATGATTCACCTGATTTGAAATCCGTGCGTCATTTCGGCAGAACTATTTGCAAGGGTTTCTAATTTCCATGCCCTAGCAGACAAACAAACACACAATTTACACATAATACAGTATGTACACTCCTTATACAGAAGCCTTCATCAAGTTCATGTATTCATCAACTGACCTCTTTTTTCCCTTCATTTTGACGATGACATAATTCAAAACATTACATGAAAGTAGCACGAGTACATATATTCCATTTAGATTGACAACTTTCATAACATTCTGCCAGATTTTGATCATGTTCTGATTGCTCTAGGTAGTAAATCTTGTGTGGTTAGTAGCCTCTCTTTTCTTTTCTTTTCTTTTTTTCAGTGATGCCATGTTCACCATTCTATTTTCTCTTGAGATGATGCTAGTGTTGTTTGAAGCCTCAGGGTTAATATACACCTGAGTAGAAGGAATAATCAGCACGACTCCATTAAATAGTAACAGACTGGCAAAGAAAGTTACCTCATAGTACCAAAGTGATAAAAACATGACTACGATACTTACACAAGTCATCCATCAAGATGATTTGTTTCTTTTTCATTGAATTTCATGAGAGTTGTATCTATGATTATTTCATCTCTGTTTCAGATTAGAATCTAAACATTCTCTCAAATGAATTTTAATACTTCCAACAAAATATACCTAATGTAACTAACACACAAAGAAAACAAAATGATCTTTTTTTTAGTGAACCACTTTTCCATGTCATATCACTGTCAGAATAGTAAAGGAATGAATAAGCTAGGGAGGTAATGATAAAGCAGATGGCAGTGAAAAGAGAAACCACACACTTCTCAATACCTACCCTACCCTTCCCTTCTTCTCCCCCTTAGCACTCCCACCAAAGGAAAGCCCTCTACCTACATTCTGCAGAACACAGCAGGAAGAAGAAGATGAGAGTACGGAGTTCTGTAAAGTGTATGCAAACGAGCAATTGAATTTGCTGCCGACCAAATCCAAATGTTCTCCACGTTCCAATTTCACATCATATCCCGTTTCAGGAGCGCTGCGCAGCAGACCCTCTCGCATGCCCTCCAACGGCTCACTTCTCAGGCAATTACAAGAATCGTTTGCATAAACGCAAATGTTAATGCATTTGCGGGCTTAGAAATTGCCCGTTACCGCTGTATCTTCATGTCGGACTCTTCTTCCCGCGAACAAAGGCTCATCAAAGAGATAGCGTTTGGTTCTTAGGAACAATTAAACCATCAGAGGGTGCAACTAGCCCATTGAGAACAATTCCATGACACTAGATTTTCAACACAAATGTATCATGGCTCCAGGCTTTATGCATTCTTTAGTTATTGGTAAGTCCACTGAAATGTTTGCTATAACCTAAGAAAATAAAAATAAGGCTTCCACAATAATGGAGCTCGCAAAAAAAAAAGAAAAAAAAAATCTTCCAAGCCAGGATCATGGATGCTATGATGTGAAAAAATGATGAAAAGGTTCATCTTTCTCAGTGACCAAGAGAGCACATACTGAGTTCAAGTAATGAAAATAGAGTGACCGGAGCTGAATGTAAGCTCTTCATTGTCATTACATGCCATTGAAGGTGATGGTAAGATTTGGTATACCAATGTGCTACTTCTTGTAATTAATGTAAAGCCCTCATAGTGAGCCAAAGTTCATCAGTATCAAATGAAGAGAAAGGTGGTGTAAATGTACTAAGTACTGTAAAACCAGAAATGTTCATGTGCATTTTAATTTCACAAATTTCTTAAGAGCCAAAATTTGCAAAATTAGAATACATGCAAAAGTTCTTGTTTACACTATATGTATTTGAATGCAAGTGGCAATTCGCAAAAATGTTATGCTGCAAAGATATCTTGCTGTACAGTATGACTCAAAATTACATTGATGCAAAGCATATGCTTATTCTTTTTGACGATTCCAACAAATATCCTAACAAAAAGAAAAGTACTCTGAAGAAAATAAATAATTATTTCAGTTCCACGATCAATTTTGTGATATCTTAAATGGTAAATTTTGATTGACTGATGATCAATAATGACTTTTAAGCACCACCTAATACAAGAAGCATATTCCCATTCAGATTGCTGTCTTATTACAGGTTTTATTATACCAATGGACCTGATAAAGACACGGGTCCAGGATCACCTAGTTGCTCTGAGCAACAAGAAGCTTGGATGTCCTGTAGTATATGGTTAAACAATACAATTTTTACATGGGGAAGATGATTTTGAAATGAAGAATGGTTAGTCTCTTTCTGTTACTCCCTCCATACTAATTCCTCTTTTTTTCTTCCTTTCTTTCTTTCTCTCTCTCTTTATAAAAAGGATGCCTCGTGTTTGTTTGCATGTTTCTGTATGTGTGTGTGTGTGTTTGTATGTGTGTGTAGGCCTACATGTTTCTCTTTAGCTTCTTTTAAGGCAATTTGCCTTTGTTTAATAGTTTTATTAGTTCCATTCAATAATTAGTTATTGTCCACAATGAGACTGCAAAATGTAAGCTCTGCTTTTCAGTATGTCTCCTCCATTTCTAATAATTGTGATTCTAATTCAGTATAATCAGAAAGGCCACAGTATTTATTGTCAGTTCATCGTGTTTTTGGTTTTTGTTTTGTTTTGGTTACAAAATTGCATTGATTTTGTGTGAATAGGGCCTATATGTATGTAAACATTTTGTGTTGTTGGAAGTGAAATAAAATGAAATGAAATGAAATAGTTAACATAATCACAGACATCAATACCACCACGGTCATCATCACATCATCATCTTTTTCTCTTTTCATTATAAATATGGAAAACACAAATCCCTGAATTACGCACATCTGTATAGAATACTTTACTAAGATTTTTTTTCTAGGCAAGATGTCAACCAAACCAAATATGTACTGCAGTAAGATCCTTGCCTCAAGGAAATATGCATTAACTCCGTAAGCACCCCCACCAAACAACCCGCAGACAAAGACTACATAGCCACTGTCCTTATCAAGCATTAAACATTCCAAGCTTCTAACAACTCAAACTGCTATGTTCTTTGAAAAGGGTCATATTAACCCCACCCCCTGTAAAAATGATGAATAAATCCTATCAGATTGCCCTTCTGTCTTAATGACTCTCGGGGACAAAGCTCTCCCACAAGGAGAGGGGAAGGAGGAGCTTGTCTGAAAGAAAGTGAAGAGTAAGAGGGCCAGCAAATATTTCATTTAATCTTATCACCAACCCTCAAAAACTTAAACCTTTCCTCATCACTGGTAGAGGAACAATTTCGATCAAAAGAAAGAAAACCCATTACAGCAGTGCCCAGACAACTCCCGAAGTCACACTTGTTTTCGTTCGGCCATGTAAATGGCCCATGGAATTTCAATCAACACTGCTCATACATCATCTCTGGAGTACAAACAAGGAAAGGGGAGAGGGTTCTTTTTTCTTCTCTCCCCAAGTAGACTTGACCTCACACGACCCACATTATGAAAGTCCAGGATGAAATGCCTTAAAATTAGGAAACTGATGAGCAAACAGCCAAGTAGGCAGTTTTTTTCTTCTTCTTCTTCCTGCCATGGCAAAGACAAGCCAGTCTAGCAAGACTTGAGTCAGCCAAGGCCGATGTTCCACAAGACACTCGCCCAGGGCTGGTAGGATTTAGACACCTGCTCAAAATGCCATTTGGCTCTTTTCATATCGCGGAGGACAAGTGGAAAGTTCGCTAATTGTGATAAAGCGGTAAATTGGTGGCTTTTGTTTCCCCACCATCGGTCCCTCCTCCCTCTTGGCTGGTGGGGGGACTTTACTCTCACTTTCACCATGCAAATTAAATGACGTGGTACAGTCAACAGTTTTCATAGGCAGACGAGGGAAAATTTACAGTGACCTTTGATCCCCCTCGGCTGAATTAAGGTCACATGACCTCATCAGCGGAGCATGCAGAATTGCTAAACACTTTGGAAGGGCTGGTGTGGTTCCTTCCCTGAGACTCAGTACAACAATGTCATGTCTCTCCCTATCAGCCAATCAGGGATGATGAACCTCATGACATCATCAGTGAGTCTAGGGAAACAGGGCGGGCAAAAGACGACGAAATGAGGAACAAGTGCGAGGAAGAGACATAATGAGAGAACTAAAAATGGCGACCTCCCCTTGTTCTAGGGGACAACAAATCCAGAGAATATTTTGACAAAAATAGGTTGATACCAGACACCAGCAGATGTAAGAGGGAATGAACATGGATATTGGATGGCTCCCCTCCTCTTATTCCTGGTTTACATCTCTGCCATCTTAACCCCATCCCTCTCCTTGCTCCTTCTCCAACATCCACCCCTTATTTCCTCTCCTATTTCTCTCTTTTTCCTCAATAAGTGTGGTCCTGTGTGTCTTGACACAATCACTTTGCCTGCCCCCTCTCTCTCTCTCTCTCTCTCTCTCTCTCTGTCTCCTCCCATCCCCCCCCCCCTCCCATCAATGAGCAAGTTTGTTTGATAGGCAATACCTTGATTATGTCTGTTTGTTTGTTTAACAGACATTATTAAACATTATCATAACTCAATTTACTTTACATCTGAAATATAAACTCGAAAGATATGCTCTTTATCAATGTTAGCCTATCAGTGGTCACTATCCTAACACTGCTGTCTAAAGGGAAACGTAAGGGGGGGTAGTGTGATAAATCCAGTCACTCTCGAATATTCACGTCTTGAAGTATGTCACATTCATATCCCATTGAAATACTTTCACAGCTTAATTACTTCAGAAACATCAAAGACACCGGTACCATGTTATAGGATCACGCAGCTCAGCTCAGATCTTTGATACTGGAAACGCTGTTAAAGTTCAAACATAGTTCTCAGAAGGGCTCAAAATTCATCTTCCACCATTTGGAATTTGCTTGCAATATATTCAAAGGCTCTACCAGGAAAGTTGTCTGGCTAACTCGATTTGCCAGGATACTGAGTTGTTGTGGAGTATTTTAAGATAAAAGTGTAAAATAATAAAAGCTGGTGTACCTGACTTTTAGATCCAGAAGCACCTTCCCTATTCAGTAGTGGGCTAGGTTGAACATTACTAGTATGTCATGATCAAAATGTTCCCGAGCAGTAGTATTGAATCACATGCAAGTAACAAGTCACTCATACGATTCACTCTTGCCTGATAGATTCTGCCGTGGCTCAATAGGCCAATATCGTAATTAATGTCATAGATTAATAAACATCTCATAGCAAACCACAGTGGGGAATACTGTAAGATTGCAATACACTTCTGGCGTACCTTTCTGGGTAATATTTTGCAGCTTTGTTGTTTCCAAACTGAAATCATGTTGCCACAGTGGTTTCTTTTTCACACAATGCTCGCATATAGCTCTATTTTACAGTAAAACTCAACACTTTCTGCAATCAAATGGAAACTATGTTTTACCTTTAAGCAATGCCTCTATTCAAAGCTTATGCCTAATAAGCAATCCCTCTTTTTCTTCACACTCTTTGCAAAACAAACTGCAATGGAGTTTATTATTTTGATGGAAAATAGAAAGCAATGAAATAAGACTAATGCACTAAATCCTGGGTTTATCTAATCACACAACTATTATTCTGCTTATTTCTCCATCTCCCCCCCCCCTTCTCTCACATTCTCTTCCTGTCTCCTGTGTCTATATGTTCCTACATTATCAATTTCATTAATAATTTACGCTCCTCCATCATGTTTCTCCAATGCGTCATTATTCTCCTGCTGTTGATTTGACACTGTATAAGTTGTGTTAATTGTTTTCATGGACAACTTGATGGCATATTGCAAATCAATTTCTGTACAATCTCCTTACATTAATCTCTTATGCATTTAGATGCCCAAACACAGAAATACACCACCAAAAACATACAAACACTCAACTATTTCTCTTCTTAACCACTCCCTAAACATAAGAGTAAGACAGCCCATAGCAGTAAGATTGTGAAAACACTGACGAAAAATGAAACCGACACACTATAATGTAAAAACTAATCAGTCAAGGAGTAACTGAGAGTAAAACTAAATGAAAATTGATAACAAATCTATGATTTCTTTTCAAACTTATAGTAGAGATGATGGAGACTGGAGAAATATGCATATAACTTTGATCACATCAGAATGCTAAAATGCTAAAGGAATATAATGTTCCACAATCCAAAAATTGTTTCTACTCACTCCTGTGCATTCAGAACAGGTGTCTTGGCTGTGTATACCCCATGGCTTCTAACAAGAATAACCAAGAAATTCAGTGATTATAACGAGCAAAACTAACAAATACAAACACTTTGGGTTTCCAACAAGCAATCTATAGCCAGATATACAACCATTTCACGTCTTCCCATACACTGGTTTCTTGGAAAGCATAAAAACAGTCATCATCTTCCATCCAGTAGGCAAAGTGAGGAAAAAAATGGGCAATTCCAAGAATGACTCTGTCTTTGATTCATGGTAAAAGATCTTATCATCAGCTTTATGCTACAGGTCATAAAAGTGTTTGTTTCATTGGCTTGACACATACATTATCCATTCATTTGGGTGTTCTTTTTACAAAAGGGAAACCAAGGTTTCTAATTACGATGTGTCATCAAAGTTGCTCAACACCCATTTTCAGTTTTGCTTTGTTTTTCTTTCTAGAAGGATGACTCCATTTATTGACTGATCGCTTTACGGTTACCGTGTCATCTGTGACCCCTTTCCCATACTTTGATGTTAAAGCAAAAGATAATTTTTTGTAGCACACATGTTCGTCAACACGTATGATGGCACAGCACAAAACCTACCAAAAGTCACACAGGTTGAATATCCAGTAGGGCTACAAAAATACACGTTCAATTGACTTGGCATGTGTAGGTACTTCAATATTTTCTAAATTCAAATTCAAACTTCCAATATCAGAAGCATAAACCCCAAACAAAGCAAAGTGTTAAGAATATTTTAGTTGTCATTGTTTTGGGGTTGTTGTTGGCTTTTTTATGTAGATACTTTTCTTATCTGTTGGTTTTCTCCATTTTTCACTCAGTGTGTGACAGTGTAGGTGAAAATAGTACAGAAACCTTAGGCACAGGTGCTGTCATACTGTGGTATAATCATGAACATAATGTTATTAGTGAATATGCTAAGTTTCAGGTAGATCTCTATAATCCCCACACAGCGGTTACCATGGAATATAAAATCCCCTTTTTGTTCCATCTACCCTAAGGCTGATTCAGTATGCTGGACAATGCTTTAACTTCAAAACCTTTTTCTCAAAAGTAGCATTACTACCTCCATGATTTCAATCATTTATTTTAGTGGGTTAAGAATGTCCAATGTTGAGATATTAGATATCATTTAAAGCTAAGAGTCTCATCTTTCTGACTTTGACAATATCTAATGAACTCTCCCTTCATTGTTCTGTCAAGGGTTTGCAAGAACATGTGAAGTTTTAAGATTCAGTGACTTGTTCATGTAATGTTCAATTTCAATGTAACATTTACCATTCTACTATCAATTGTTTCACAATAGATTACCAAAGACAGCTGCAACCCTTAAGGCAAAATCTTCTAGAAAACCATTGTCAAAAGTTGTTTGTTAGGATTTGTTTCTTTTTCTCTGTAGGCCCTTCTCAAAGTTCTGACAAATATTTTGTTGTGTGATAAGTGACATAGATAGTGTCAGTATTGGGAGGTGAGGGGAAAATGGGTCAAGTCAAAACCTTTACCCAGAACTTTGGGGGGCAATTCTCAAAATTTTTGCTCGCTAGTATGATGGAAGTAATTAAATTTATCACAAACATGGCTTCCAGGCTGACAGACTATGCCATTCAGCCTGGGTCTACAAGCCCCCCTTGAAAAAAAAAAAAAAAAAGAATTACCTACACCCTTCATGAACTTCTAGAATAAGAGGCTTTTTTTATGGACCTACCAGGTATCACGGTGACAAACCATCACAAAAACTCTAGAGGTATTAGGTCATACACAAGAATCCTTAGGTTTGGGGTCAGGATGCAAAAATCAATCTCACAAGCTGACGCAGAAAAACTCAAGCTCGCTACTTTCTACAAGCAAAGTATGTTACTGTAAAACGAGGAATGTTCGCTGGCATTTTAATTTCGCGAATTTCGCGAGAGCCAAGATTTGCGAAATCAAAATGCATGTGAATGTTCTTGTCTACACTATACGCATTGAATGTTACAGCAACTCGTGAAAATTTTATGCTGCAAAAAAAGGCCGTTGGCCACAATTTACGAAAATTTCATGCCGCGAAAATATTGTTTTACAGTACATCTCTGAACTATACATGCCAAAGGAGGTATGCCTGAACCATGGAGCTACTAAGTAGCTCCATGCCTGAATAGTGACCAGAGCACAGGCTATGCATCTCACCCTTGGCTTAGTTTGTTCAGTTGAATTATGGGATAGAAAAAAGTCAGTTCTTTCATTCACACGCCATTTCTTTCTCAGTGCAGTTCTTGATTGCAAATTCAATTACTCACAAAATTGTCCCAATTTGTAAAAGATATGGTGTATACAGTGTTTCTTGGTGTGTCTGTGTGTGTGTGTGGGCCTATTGCCTATGACTGGAATGAGTTTCAGAAGGGGCTGAAGAATGGTGAGCTGGAGGTACATCTGGTTTCTTCAGAAGACTTTCGATACGTGGCAGTGCTGCAAACATCAGACATAACGTGGGTGCCTACTGTGTGGTATAATTGACATTATTCTGAGGGAAGCAGATTACTGTCTAACATTACCATTCATCTCTGAGAAGACAGAAGAAAGAGGAAATGAAAAGAAAGAGCAACAGGAGGGTAAAACAGACAGGGAAATGAGAGCAGATTCTGCCACACAAACAATAGAAGGCTGACTACTTCTGGAAATATGGAAGTCATTGGATTTGGATCAAGGTCCAAGGCTTTGGCCTCTGGCAATAATTTATCTTGATACTAATGACTCTGGCTCACAGTTTCCTTTGCTTCTCCCACTGCTAACAACACAAATTTTCTTCTTCTTCGTAATAGTTTTCATCTTTTTTTCCCTGCAGATTTTATTGTCCTAACATTTTTTTTCTTTTTATCAGCAACTTTTTGTTCAGCAATAAAAAACAGATTGTGACATTTGAAGGGATGTGAACTATTGTTGTATTCACCAATACTGGGGCCTACGACTTTTTCTGCAAGGGGCTTTGTGATGCGAGGTTCACAAAAACCTTTTGAAATGAAAGAAAATCGCACACACGAAACATCTTATCAGTTGATACACGTTAAATGAAAACAGTCCATGGTGTGGGTGCATAATGCTGATTGACTCACAAGCTCTGAATAACACGATATTTTGTCCGCGAACAACCAATACACAGTGTTGCAAACCTTTGAATCCAAACCAGGCAGATATCACTCCCAGTCCCCCGATAGTACCTGTCACACAAAACAACTGTCATGGAACTTCCTCCTCAAATACACAAGGAGCTTTGCTGTGCAGCCATCTTAAGGTTCATGATACACAGAATGTCGGTCGGATGGAGAAATAAGGAAAGAGAAGAACGCCGCAGAATTCTGAACATGATCTCCATCACTAATTAGCCGGCGAGCTGCGCCTGCTGGCTGTGGCAATTAAAGCGCGCTTGAAGCTATATATATCTGTTTGATTCATCCATGATACCGTTGTGATCTGTCATCAGTGGCTTATTGCCTCTGCTAATTAGAATTTCAGCACATGCTTCACAGAGGATGGCATATCAGCTAGTGTCCTGCACATATCTAATAGTCATATCTTCTCCACAAATATATGCAGGCAGACATACGCTGAATCACCTCCTGGAAATTTTTAAGAGGATTCATTCCCCCCCCCCCCCCAAAAAAAAAAAAAAAAAAAGAGAAAAATAATCACAGATATCAATATGAAAGCTAACTGACCGCACAAAATAGTGTTGCTTCAAGAAGAAGAAAAAAAAAATTATACTTGATAGGGTAATTGTCAAATTTTATGTCAGGAATTTCTGAAACTGCAATGAGTGAATAAAATGTTCATCAATGTCAAATCATTCATTCCAATTTCAGAAATGCATTCATTCAGAGAATTTGACAGTGTAATGGTGCCATTCAGCAAGCAGGGGTTCATACACTAACACACACACACACACACACACACATATATACACACGCGCGCGCACAAAGACAGAGTTAAGAAGTAACCTCAAAGAGGGGTTTAAGTAAGGGGAGAAGGGGGAAGGAAGGATGGTGTATGAGGCACCCACAAAGTTTTTTCAGCCAAGGGCTGTATATTCAACATCTTGGATGGATTTTGGGAGGGTCCTACACGGGACCTAACCCTGCTGATACCATCAGGCTCAAAGTTCCTGGGTTGGGCCAGGAACAAGACTAGCTTACACCTGTCTCTAGCCCATTGCTGAGGTCCCAAAGTCTCATGAACAAAGCTACAAAGCTGGATGCTGATTATGATTGAATGATTTACAAATTCAGCATTATGCCTGCAATAATCAACAGATTTTCTACACCTGCAGAAATTAGTATCTAATCTAGGATATCTCTACTTTAAATCACCTACAATGATATGTGAGAAATAAAATATCATATGTATATCCATTAGAACAACATCGTATGAACACCATCTCATTGTTACGATGAGCTTCATTCCCTGGTTACCTGAAAAACACAGTACATTCTGCTTTACCTTCATAAACATGTTTTAGCTACACCTAAATGCAAATCATTCTTTTAAACTCCCTTTCAAGGGAAAACTATGGGTTTACATAACTTAAAATTAGCATCACATATATCATCAGATGTGATTTTAATTTGGAAATTTTTGTAGCATTTTAAGACAGGAGGCTAAACATTTAGTAAAGCAGTCGTGATTGTATACTTGTGGTCATCCGTCTGTCTATAAAAAGAAAAAGTGAGAAACACTTTTTAAATAATATGATCAGATTCACCGTTTTTTCAGGAGTGTTTCTTGATTTTCAGCAGACTGCAACAAAAGGAAACCAAAACAAATAGCACAGCAAGCTTCATATCTTTTCTTTGCACATTTCTATAAGGGCACGGTCAACTACGACTTCCAGTAATGGTACACTGTGTGCCACAAATCACAAGCAATGTCAATTCAAAAATTGCTTTTGATCAGAAGTAGACATTTCTCACAATACCAAACATCACAAGGCAATGCAAAATAAACCACAATGATTAAAGATGCAAAAATAACCACAAGAATCAAAGATGCCTGTTCAACAAAGAATGTTATACTATATATACAAATAGTTAAGAAAAAATGAATCTGCAGTTTCCATGGCAATGGGATAGTTCTTAACCAGTGTCATTTAGTGACCAATCAAAATGTTCAGACAATTACCAGACACCATACCCAAATATCTTCCATGGAATCCCGTAGCACAGAAATTGGTTGTCACACGTCTTTCTATCTGGTCTCCCGTTCTCACAAAGAAAGATGAGATAGCACTGATATGCCAAACAATGCAAAGTTAATGACTGTGTGATGGAATTAAAGAGAGCCAGTAACAGCACAGGGGCTTTAGGTGCAGACTCATTAACCTCCTCCCCAGCATCAATAGTAAGCTATGCAATGAAGTTGGAGCTACAGCTTCAGATTTTATTATCTTGATTTTTAGCCCGATAGGAAATTAAAAATTTTTAATACCCCTGTGTATGATGCCACCATGATAAGTGCTTGTTTATGGCTCTTATCACAACCTTTGTACCCACTAATTGCAAAAATCTAAATTAACAGTGGAATTGTGAGGTGAAGTTTTGTCCCGTAATAAAAGCAGAATGATCATACCTGTGTAATTATGCTCATGTGACCATGGTACTTTATTAGTCTACCATTAAAACACTAACTTACATGGCAGTATATATGCAAAGGCGATATATTTATGTCTCAAATACAGCAGGAACAATCCTGTGTTTTTCCAGAAGATTCCATACTTGCAACACATAAGTGGGTATTATTACATAATCATAATTTCATCTGTGTCTCATGGGAGATTGCCTACATCTTAAAATGTTGTGTGCCATTTTCCAATGTTTCCAATTCTCCATTTCCTATCCACACTGCCAAAAAGCCACTTAAAGATAGCATTTTGATGAAACTTGGGGTCAAGAGAAACAGGAATAAAGAATGTTTCAAAAACCGAACAAAAATAAAAATCTCTATGAAACAGACACACACACAGACACATCAACACACAAAAACAAACATCAATACATACATATATGAAAACATATTAATTTGAAAGGAAGTAGTGGAACAGATGTGATAAAACAAAGAGTTCAAGGACTGCGTCTATATGTCTACAGGCTTTGCTTGTCTAACTAATGTACAGGCATGAAACCATTCCTTGGTATTTCTTTACTGTTTACAGTTCAGATTTATTATGCTCATATCTACTGATATTTATGGCGAAAGCAAACACAAATTAAGCGCAATATCACAAAGATAAGATTTATTGCAACACTAATTCCGGGAGGTTTCATAATTGCCATGCCATATATTTCTTAAGGCTTATGATTTTTATTTGAAAATATGACATTGCACTTCGAGTCTTACCTGACCTTACATGAATATGAGATATATGGCACTTGGGGGAAGGATGGACTATTCATAATAATTGAATGGAGGGGGATAAAAGTAGACATGTTATGCAAAAGACAGGACAATCAGAAATCCATGTGCAGGGACGAAACAAATGCAGCGATGAACGACTGCAGCAAAGTACGACGGATCGGTCGAATCGACTTGGCAACTGCACTTTGTGGAGAAAAGACCGCAAATTTACCTTCATTACAATGTAATGAGCTTTATTGACATGTAAGGAACAAGCAAACAAACAATTAAGACGCCAGGCCGGTTAATGTAATACATATTTCAAATTCCTGCTACTGGCTTGAGCTGAGCCCATGAAACATCCAGTTAATTCCCCTCTTAATTGTCTCTTTGGTGTTGGGGGGAGGCGGAGGATTCCCCTTCCCTATGATTTACATTTTTCTTCTTCCAGCCTACGAGATGGGGAAATAAGCGCGAGTAATTCCTGTCACCCTTCATTTCCTAATCCCTAGGTTATGCCGCACACAAAACAAAGCACCGATTATTAGCAAGATGGATGGGCCAAATCGGTGATGCCTCCATCGCCACAAAAGCGGATTCCTGTTCACAAGATACTGGGGTCCTAACTCTTCTCGGCCAAAGAGGGGCTAGTGGGAGGAGTAACGCTTCTCCAAATTTGGGGCTTACGCCACTCTTACTCCTAATGCGCAGGGGTGGTTAATTCTAGACCCCCAGTGTGCCTTATAGTTCTTAAGACTCCATCGTCAAGTCGCGGCGAAGCGGCCAATTTACCCCCCCGTCCTGGCATCAGGCTCATTAGACGCAGCTCGCCAAAGTGGCGTGGCGATCGCGGACGAGT
This sequence comes from Diadema antillarum, assembly GCF_040938485.1. Taxonomy (NCBI): domain Eukaryota; kingdom Metazoa; phylum Echinodermata; class Echinoidea; order Diadematoida; family Diadematidae; genus Diadema; species Diadema antillarum. The sequence continues at coordinate 375,671 of NW_027271903.1, forward strand.
CAAAGGCACTTTTTGCGATGGTTAGTTGTTGCGGAAATGAACAAAAACACAATGTATTGGCAGTGGATTAGCACTAAATACAGTGTCATCTATCATACAGTAACGATTCCCTTCTGATAGCAAGGCCTAGCTTATTCGCTGGGGGGGGGGGGGGGGGGGGGGGGGGGGGAGGGAAAAAGTCAATTAGGAATGACTGCGTGGACACAACTCGGCCGAATGCTTCCAGTTTCTCCACATTGTGTCTGCCAACAATATCCCACTCTATAAAATGCACTTCTGCGGTTTTTAATGAAATAAAACTGGGATCACAAATCAAGACTGCAGCAGTCCTGGCCCAACTGCTTGAGTGATTTCTTGTTTGAACAATTCCATGATATTTTTTTTCTTTTCTTTTTTTCATCTGTACTCAGACACTCCCGACCCCAATTAAGCTCTTTGTCCTTCTCACAAGCGATTCTCTCTGAGCCAAGCAAAATAATCTTTCTCCTCCTCCTTCTGAGGAAAAAGAAATACTGATAATGGACTGGGGAGTTGGGTAAAAACCTGGCTTTTTAAGTCATGTGACAGTAATTAGCCAATGGAGAGAGTTGTTCGGTGTTCATGCTCTCATTTTTTTTTTCTGAAGAGAATGCCCGAGGTCAGTTCCCTCCCACACACCAATCATGTGACCACACTCTTAACTTTCAGAGACACCCTGAGTGGTCTATGTCAAGACATAGCCAGTAATTAGCCACAGTTCACTCTTCTACTGCTCTCGTGCAGGAGTAATCAAATTTGACCAATTTATGGCCAATTGGAGCCAGATCGCAGAAAAAATGCTCCCGTTGATGAATGCCACGGAGAAAAGTTACTGCCACCGCTACAGGCACTATCCGGGGGAGAAATGGGGGAAATCGATTCAAATAATTTTATGGAGACGCAGGTTTTAATCAAAACATGCAAATGTTACAAGTGTGGTGATGGGCTATCTCCAATGGGTTCCCCAATTCAATAAGGCAAGCAGGTCTCTGTCAGGGAGCTGATATACACCATGCCTTGAAATTCATCACAACCGTGGATATTCCATCACGGCACGATGGCGTGATGAGCTGATCATTCAACCTATCTAATGACAACAAAAATAAAAACAAACATAAACCTCTTCACTCTATTTGTTCAAAGCAATATCTTCAGCTCACTTTCACATGAACCCCTGTGCTGGCATTGCATCAGTCAGTTTAAAACTAAACACTAAAATGATGTTGAGCCTCACACAAAGACACAGGTGAATTCTAAGGAAGAGTCCCGATACCTTACTAAACTGGTGCAGTCGATGTTTACAAAGCTCTCTTGAAATCAAGCAGGAAGAAGCTCCTTGTAATTTGAAATGTCATCTCAGGCACTCACACAAAAGATACTGGATTTTTCTTAAGAATTTCAATGTTCATAGCAATGGGCAAAAATGATTACCTTCTCTTTCATTTCTTCTTTGTTGTGCATTCACCGCACTTCATTTTGTTTGTGTACATTGCTTAAACACAATGTATCAGACATTAAAATGGGTTCAAGGATCAGATAATCATGTAAAGGACTCAGAAAAGTCCATAAATAAATACAAGTGATTTGATATAGAGGAACACAGGTGGTGAACGGAGAAACACCAGATTTAACACACAGAGACAGTGACCCAAAATGGCAGTATGATCTAACATTGGAAACACAATGTTCTGAATCTGATAGCAATTTACACTTGTGGATGAAATTTGGCGGAAATTGCAAGTTTCCAAGCAAAACTCCTCAATTCAAACAGTCGCATAATGGCATCAACAATTGCTAGCTCTCTCTGAGACTCGATATTAGGCCTTTTTGATGGAGCAATATATAAGTATCTTGCACTATTTCCAAATCACTTGCTTTCAACATACATGGATAGCACTTTGATCTTTTCGCTTGTCTTTATTTCCTTATGGAGGTTTTCTCCAATCTTTGAATTCACTAAATACGCCTTTGGTTCTTTTTTTTTCCCCTCTTTTGTTGAAAGGTATTCATTGTTTTGTTTTGGTTTTGATCTTTGTTTCTCTAGTCTGAAAGAGTGTTGTACATTTTACAGCTGCAAATTGGTCAATACGGTTTCAGCATCAACAGCATAACATCATCCACTATCGAGCAGTGATGGACACAGAAACACTTTCACCACTACATCAACCTACCGGCACGTAATCCAGGTTTTACGAGCTGCAGATTTCAGTCCAGAACTTGCAATATCCTGCAGCCAAAGAAAGGAAAAGAAGAAAAGTGTGGATATTACATCGAGGCGAAAGTGAACACAGGCCAGTATCAATAAGAAGAAAGTGTAATATCAGACTCATTGCCCAAACAATGTCATTTCTGGTGGTCATCAAAAGAGAAACAAATCCACATGAACCGATGCAAGAATAAGTTTGCCTCGCTCATGTGATTCACATTTGGACCGTCGTTAAATGGATGAAAATTGCTATTTGACAAAGATGATGCCCAGTCTGTCAAACGAGAGGCCTGGCCCTCGCGGCACAATGGGGTCGATCACCAAAAAAATCAGCACCTCCACCAACCTCAAAGACATGTCCTGAATCAGTTCACCTCAACACCACTTTATAGACACTTCCAGCGATGGAGCAATGATTTTTTTTAAAGTAAAAATTGCCCAATATGCAGTTGATCGCATACTCAATACCCTGCAAGAATCTTACTTATCACCTGCTACATGCAATGCCCAAAGTGTTTACTGTGGATATTTGTCGTGAGGACTTTTTGTGACAGTTTATAGTTTAATGGTCACGTTTGAGGTGGCAAGACATAAGTAGGCAAAGCAAGAAGAGGATTCAGGTAGGCTGTGATGTGTTTACAGACTGCCTGTTGACTTCTCAAGACATTGATTTGAGCCGATATAACACCTTGTCATTTGATAGCCTCGTAGAGGGCACGGACAGGAACCATGCTATCAAACTAATATTCATTCTTTTCTCACAAATACCCTATTGACAGAATTTACCATCACCCATATTTTGTTAACAAGAAAGACAGAGAAATGTACGGGGCCTAACACTTAGCGAGAACCAAAGTCAATGTCAAAATGATATTCAGCCATCGTTCATGTTTCCAGCGAGGAAAACCTGGCATTGCCAGCTCTGATGCAATAGGGTTAATGAAAAACCATTTTGTCTCGTGGTGTCTCCACTCTCCAGTGGTGACCCCTCCCAACGGCACATCGGCCTGGAGATTAGATTGTTTCGGAATGCCGTTTTTAAGATCGCTGGCATATAAACCATCCATCGCCTGATGAGCAAATTGTTTTGTGTGGCTCTGGAGCTAACAGCGATGGAATGTCCGAGGAATAGCGAGAGACACATTACTTTGGGCAGAGATTGAGCAACAGTGGAGCGAGAGCTTAAATTGGAGTGTCAGATCTGTGATGTCAAACCCAGAGTGCATTAAACTCAGATTCTTAGGCCAGCTTAATAGATGACGCAGAGTTTACCAGCAGTCCGGGGAGGGAAGGATGAAGGGGTGCCAATCGGAGCCCTATGTTACATTCTGGCTGCAGTCCCTTGATTGAACAATACTAAGAATTGTTGCATCTCAGCGTCATTAATGATGAAATGGGAGAGATAGTACCATGGTGGGGGGGGGGGGAGATTCTTTTCTGGTATGAGATACAACGGCACGGAAATCTCATCAACGCCGTCCAAGTCAGATCCGAATTGAGATGCGGAAATCTTGTCAAACAAAAATTACGGTTTGAATCGTGGAGAAGAAATGGCATGAGAGGGGGTGCTAGCGACTCTCCTCTAGCCGAGATAGATATCCAGGCAGCAAACACTTCCAAAACATTCAGAATTCATTTGTCAAATTATCCAATTCATCAGAGGGGGAACTGTGTCAAACCCAGGCTGAGAAAAGATGATCGTACAAGGGGGTAAGATATTGGAAACCCTTTTTTTTTTCATTTCATTAAGTCCCGCCATCGAACCAGGTGCTTCCATCTTGCTCGTAATGAAATTTCTATCTCAAAATTAAATTCTGATTGGGAGTTATATTCAGCTGCACTTTTTATGAGCTGAAATACATCAGGTTATTGTTTTTTCCCCCTGCGCGATGTGTTTTTCTTCTTTGCTCTCCTTCAGAAGTAAGTTATAGGCAGGCTTAGCCCGATATGTATCTCGAGCACATTATTTGGTTTGCACCGCCAAATCTTTCTCTCTCCTACTTACATCATCTTGCACTTTGGGACCCAACTTAAGAGGTTTCTTTTGATTATGTCCCAAGATCGCTGCAAAATTGTTTTCTCCATGTAACCTGAAAGCGACGAGACCCGCGTGCTGGCCAATTATCTTCCAACTTGGACTCTCCCCTCCGAGTTTCTTCTAATTTCATTTCTGTTCATAAGCCCGACTGAGGTATCTTTATTGTGGGGGCTTGATAGGATCGGCATGCCGACATTATTAAGGCCCAACTCTGAGGCATATCGTTTATAATTACAGATAGATAGACGCATCTGAGATTTGTTAAGTTTGCTTATCGAAAAACATTACCGCGTTTGTACAGGGCAACTTTATTGTTTCTTGGCTATATTGCTTCTCATGCCCGACTGACCTCATAGGTGCATTGTTATTCCATGAAAATTTTTTAATGAATTCATATTGATGTTGGCATCACAAGTCATCCCATTCCTTGGCCTTGCTATCTACACTTATCTTTATCGTTCATCAAATTTCATTAACTTCCGATACAGGCAAGGCAGTCATGCATTTACTTCTCATTTAAGGTGACTGTTGTGATTTCTAGAGCCCTACAAAGAGGTGAACTTCTGGAGTTGGATCTCCAGACATGGAGGGACCAGCCCCACCTCTCAATCTGTCAGCCATGATAAGAGCAGCATCGGGGTTTGTTCAGGTAAAATCTACCTCCCGACATGTCATACTGCCCACTTCTTTGACATATCCTCATGCCATGGCAGCAATGTAGACATGACCCCTCAAAAGGACACCGTCATAGTTTCTCAAGACACTTGTACATTTCTGGTGGATATTGGTGTAATGTGTAAACAGGACAAGTGTGTGAGTCAGCACATTACCGGTCTCCAGAATGATACATCTGCATAAAAATTATCTTACCTGGTATGCCAAAATAGGCAGCAATTTCAAAGACAATATTTCTTGCTTCTGTAAAATTAAAGCTCTTCTAGGATTCTTATTGCATGACTCTTCACAAATATTAGGTTCTTAGACAACAAGCCCCTAACTCTACCTAGGCCGACTTCTCAAGAATAGCACACTCACACCACCGTGCATTGATAATCATACTTTAAGATTACCTGAAGATGTTTGCAAATTTCTTTACATTTTGAATTTGTTTCATGAAATCTTATAGTGGAGTGGGTTGACTCTCCTTGATGGTATTTAAATCATAACTCAAATTATTTTGTTTTAACCTGTTAAAGACTAGTCCCGAAGATACTTGGGCAGGTGTCTATGAAAAATGTATTTATAGCAAAATCAGCTTGTTCTCAATGGGTTAAGAGAGCCATACTCTAAGAACTAACTCGTCAGTTGGTCAATTTTACAGTTCCCTCAAGATCAACATAGTAAAACAGTGTGGTGCTAGCAAAACAATTGCTTTAATGGACTCCTTTAAGGAGTGACTGCCAATTCTTAATAAGGTGAATTTACAAATATGTGCCATCTTTTATTCAGCTTTCACTGAAATATTCACTTGGATTAAAACACAAAACAAAACAAAAAAACCTGACTCCACTTCAAGTGTGTTGTGATATCAAAGGGTAAATATTTCTTATAAACAAAATGCTGATGTTAAGAGTGTATTGGCACCATCGCCTAAGACTTTCCACTTTGGCATCCTTTAATTGGTGAATATATTAAGAATGCATTACAAGAACACAAAACGAATATACCATACATATACAATTTGGCTGATTCCTGTAAAATATCACTTTTGTTTCATCATGAATAATTCATCTGGGGGTTTTTTGCTAGTCTTTTTAAAATATTCACAGAAAGGCTGATGTGTAAAAAGGTACATGTTCACACAAATTAATGAATGTGTGGACTGTTTGTGCAGCCTGAAAGAAAACTGGCAAGACTTCCTCATAAAAAAAAAAAAAAAAAATATATATATATATATATATATATATAAACAAAAGAAAAAAATAAAAGCTTTCAGTATCCTTCATTATATGCTACAACATCCTATGTTAGATGACATATCATATCCCATATATTGTACAAAAAGAAATTTCTTTGTTGTAAAGGCTCATCTAGCAGTTGATACACTGCTATGGAATGGGTGGGTACTCACAGTATAAATCTATTCTGGCAATCTCACTATTTACAGCACAGTTACAAAATCATTCTCATGCACAGCATTTCTTCTCCTTTTTTTCTCTCTTTTTTTTCTCCCCTTCAGATCTGACCACCCCCTTCCTTTTCAAAAACCTTATCTACTAGTTTTATCTTCAACAGTCTCTTACACATATATCCATTTCTTCTTGTTTTCCCCACATTTCTTCGTCTGTCTCTGTGTTTCCACCTCTACAGATTCGCGTTCTTTCAGTCTCCATCACGTTTCCTGTTTTTCCTGTACCACTGATATTTCTTTTTTCACCCTTTTCCTATCCTAACGTCACATGAAGATTTCTTGTCAAAATGATTACTTAGAGGCAGACAGGTTTCCCCCCCCCCCCCACATTGACTCACATGATAATATCTCACAAGCTTTGTTCTCTATTTCTCAATCTACTCTCTGTAACAATACTTTTCAATTTTTACAACCTATCTTCCACATTGCCTTGCTACACTTTTTTTTCACTGAATTTAACCCTGACAAAAATTACTCGATCTTCTGCTTTATTTATGAATATTTCCAGAATCTAACTCTTCTATTGTAAATCGTTTTCTCTCAATCATTCACACACACTTCTTGCAAAATTTTCTAGGTGAAGGATGGATGTTTGTGAAAACAATTCAGATAGAATACTTTCTGAATTCAACATGCACTCAGCCTCATGTTGGGCATTTGGTCAATACCTATGATCAGGGAATGAGTTCATCACAACACTGCTTCACGGTAAATCCAAATAATGACACTCACAGGGTGTTCAGACGCAAAATATTTATACTAGAACGGTATAGCTATACCAAAACGGTATATCTATACCAAAACGGTATAGCTATACGATGAATTTATACATCTGAACACTGACTAATGAAACGACGCATAACGAAACGACGTATAACAAAACGATGGTCAGAGCATCATTTCGAACTAGAACTCGATAACGAATCAGCATTCCATCGTGTCCATTGTGTGTCTGAATGTATGGTGACCATAGAACGGTATAACTGGGCGGGGCTTAATGGGAGCGCGCACGAAAGGTGACCCCACAGCTGTCACACATGACCATAACAGCATGCGCAGTGGGAAATTGCACATCTATATGACGTTTTCCAGAAGAGTCAAGATTAGCGTCTGAACAGTCTGTCGGCCATACGATTATTCTTTATACATCGTTTCTTTATTGAGTTTTGGTATAAACTGACTTACGTCTGAACAGGGGGTCAGTGGCGACCAAAATCTTAATTTTCGAGCGGTTTTGCATTTTTCTGTCCAGTATTCGGCCTCTTGACACCTTTGGTCAACAGTTATCGTTTCATCCACTACAAATACATTTCCTACAGTGTTGGTAATTCAATAGTCCTCCTTTCTAAGCATTTGAATTTTCTGATGGTTCTTTGACACAACTTTAAAACAATAAAGTGTTTATACAACTGTTGTTAATGAAATTACTACAGCCACTGGCCAATACATAAGCAATTTGTAACTAGCTGCAGACAGTAGATTGTTGATAATGTACTTACACTTCACATTTTCTAACACTACAGAGCTTTTTCAGTTTGAAAGAAAAAGTCACTGATATCAAAATCAAATTTTACCTAATGCAAATGATAAGGGTATGAATATGAGGCCACAGGTGTTGTAGCTTATGTGCTATGATTGTTGGTGTAATGACAGCCTTCTCATGTGTTTCTATTATTATCTGAAACTTGCCACTTACTCTCACAGGACAATGGTGATTTATTTTTATTTTTATTTTTTTTTAGGAGATATCTTCCAATGACTAGGCATACATCTATTCCAGATATTCCAATTTACTGAATGATTAAAAGTATAATGCTAGGTTTACACCATATTCCCAGCAGCCCCATATGCCCGAAATGTGCAGTGCACCATGGGTATGTGGGATATTCTCCTTTTTCACCCTCCCTATTCTAGTCTTTTCTACTCCAGTCCTCACTCCAGCCTGTAGCTATCAGATGAAGTTCTCACAGCATCAGGTCAGTCTACTCTACACCTATTTCCCACTGCGTCCCATTGTGGACCACCTCCAAGTTTTGTTACAGCCTACTGTATACGCCAAATATTTAACATGGCTTTTATTATTGCAAATTTCATGAAACAGGTGCTATTCGCAAATTTAAAAACAAACAAAACTATTTACTCTCATCTCGACATAAATGGATGCGTGCCCACCTACACTTATCCATTCAGGACTGTACTCCACGATCGCAAATAAAGGACAAGTCTACCTTCATACACATGTGGATTGAGTGAATGCAACAATATTAGTAGAACACATCAGTGAAAGTTTGGGGAAAATCGGACGATCCGTTCACAAGTTATGAATTTTTAAAGTATCTGCGCAGTCACTGCTGAATGAGAAGACTACTTCAGTGTATGATGTTGTATGCGTACAACAATATAAAGAAAATAAAAAGAGAATTTCACAAAACTTCTCTTTTTAATAAAGTGCACATTTCTTCGACTTGTTACTGACATATTATGTTAAGGGTAATATTATTCCCCCTGCCTTCCAAAAGGGAAAAGTCAAGTGTTCTCTTGTTATGCGAGAAAAGTGAAAATATATTGAATTTTCTTTATTCTTTCTTTATATTGTTGTACACATGTGACATCACAAGCTACAGTAGTCTTCTCATCCAGCCTTGAGCGAGCAGAAACTTCAAAAACTCATAACTTTTGAACGGATTGTCCAATTTTCCTCAAACTCTCATTGATGTGTTCTACTAACATTGCTGCATTCACTCAACCCACATGTCCATGAAGGTAAACTTGTCCTTTAACCACATACGAAATTGTCGGGAAGTCCCAGTTCATGAAAAATTGGACTGTAAATACAGTATTACATGCTGTCACGTTTTGTTGTGATCATCCCATTTTATTACTCCTACTAGGTTTCTCATCAGCACTTTGACTGCCATGGCAATTTTTTTTTGGATGGTTTAAAAATGTGACACATCATTCACAGCAACGACTGTCACGTGTGCCCATTCCATCCCCCGTGGTGTCTCACATCCAGCCCATTTTGTCTATCGTGGCTTGAAATGTGATTGCAGTGGTCGGCAGGAACTTGGTGTAAATGTAGCATAAGAGTCACTGTTCCTTCTATACCACAGCACATGCAGATATTTATACCCTAAACAACTAAAAAAATAACATACATAACAAGATAATAAAATTATATAGAGCTATGAAGTACAGTACTGAGGTATTAAAATCAATATCATATTAAAACAAACTGGTTCTGGAAATGCAGTTTGACTGATGTTTGGCAGTAAGGTTGGAAGTCAGCCTCTTTGGCAAGCTGGACAAACTCCCCCATCAAAGATTACAACATTCTGTGAAATGGGCAAAATAATGTCAAACTTCTGCTCAAATTTCAGAACATTCGTACTCTTTGAATATCCTGTATATTCACTGAATGGTGCAGATGTTTTCTGGCCAGAGCAGATCAAAAGGTACTAAACAATTCTGTAGGCCTACATCATTATTGACTCGTGAGAAGAATCCGGATTTCCTCCCTCAAGGGATATCATTTCGGGCTACAACACACCCCTTTCTCGAACAGACAACCCACCAATCCCCCCTAACCCCTCCCCCCCCCCCACTACTACTACCAATGTTAAAACATATTGTCATCACTGTCATACACAATGCATTGTTACACCATTAATAACAGAAGCTAGTAAAAGACTTCAAAACTTGCAAGCAAAGTTTGCTTGCCATGGCTTTGATTAGAGGACACTGCCCTGTTAAATGCCAACTCTGAAGATAATAAATGCAAGCCATAACATAATTTGTGGAAACATCATAATTTTGAGAACTGAAATTCTTTAATTCTTAATATCCTATTTTGAGCTAGAGCATAAACATTTCAAGGAATTCTATGAAGTTTAAAACTTTCTACTTGATAGAAATGCTCACAAGTTCAGGTCAGAAACTGAGCATCAAACCACAAATGAACTGTACCCAATTTCAGAGTTTTCTTCGCAGTAAGTTTGTCAGAGTATTTCTTGGAAGTGACTGTAGCTCTGATTTTATTTTATATCCATAAAAATGCTGAAAAACAGATCTTTGGCGTCAAAAGTAAAACAGGTAGTCTTTACTCTCTCTAGTGTAAGCTCCAGATTCAGATTAACCCCTTATGTGCCACGTTCGCACACCAGACTCGCTTGACGGCGTGCCAAGTTCGCATATTTTGCTCAAACACACAATACCGCCCAAACCAATCAATTAATCACCAAATGCCAAAGTAAAATTAAAAGCTTCACTAAAGATTCTATTCCTCACACATGTACACTTGCGATGCCTGGTGATTGAATAGTGGTGTTCCATTGGAGGTCTCTTTGATAATTTCTTTTTTTTCTGTCGTGGTTTTGTCTGCAACAGCCATGCCACCCAAACCTAAAGACAATATCATAGCTACTGGCCATTTGCAAAACAAACAAACAAACAAACAAACAAACCAAAAAACTAACAAAACAAAACTACACAAAACAACACAAAACAAAACAAAACTAACCATGGCTTAAATTTACAACACAACAAAGCTTGGAACTTTCTCTCTAACTTTGCTTCTTGCATGTCTAGCATGAATATCTCTATAAGAAGTTACATGGCTCAAAAAAAAAACAAAACAAAACAAAAGTTTTCCAATAACGCTAATGCATTGTGGTCTTGGAATAATGTGGCACACATGTGGTACACATAGAGTTAAAGGGGAAATCCAGTCCAAATATAAGTTAGTCTGATAAGAAAGAGTAAAATATTACATGTTCAACAGTAAAATTTTGATTGAAATCAGGTGAAAAATAAGGAAGTTATGACATTTTGAAGTTTCACTAATTTTCCAGGAAACAGTTCTTGAATGGTCAATGTGAATATACAAATGGCAAAGTGAGCACGTCATCCCCTCACAACTTGCAATATAGTTTGAACATAACATTTTGAAATTTCCAGTTTTTCATTTAAACCTAATTATGCTCAGGCTCAAATCCTGATATATCTAATTGATCACTATTCTGAAGTTATTCAACCAGGAAAAACATCATGTTTCAGACTACAATGAGAGAAACATTGAATTTTCATCATTTTTTGTACACGATCAATTGATGGATAATTGTGAGGTTATGACGTGGTTAGCTCACTCATTTGCATATTCATATCCACTGTACAAGAACTGTTTTGCAGAAATTAGCAAAACTTCAAAATGTCATAACTTCCTCATTTTTCATCCAATTTCAGTAAATTTTTGTACCGTTGAACTTGTAATATTTTACTCTTTTTATTAGACTATCTTACATTTGGACTAGATTTCCCCTTTAACAAACTTATAAGATGAGAGATTGGTTGAGAGCAGTGAGTCAGACAAAGTATCCTAGTCGAGTGCTGATGACTTTAGACACCATGGTATTCCACCAAGAGAAAGAAGGAACAGGTGTTCCTACATGTCTGGCTGATGACATATCGGATCTATTGTTAGATCAAAACTTTTAAATCTTGGTATGTATGAGTGCATGTGTCAAGTATGACCACAAAAAAAAAGGGAAGAAATGAAATCCTTTCTAGATCTGTTAAAACAACAATTTTGCACTTGGCTATGCCCATTGTAGATTTGGCACTACTATTCACAATGCTACAAATGTACTGCAGGTTTTGTGTAATAGAAATGCCAATCATATACTTCATATAATCTTCACATGCTCGATGGGACTGGCCAAAACGACCCACACCTATGACTAATAGGCTTGGACCAGTCCGCTTGGAGAATTTAAACTTGATGTAGAAAAGTTGAATCACGGAAGTGATAATAGTGTGGTCATAGTCAAGCAAAAGTTGAAGGGGTAAGATGTTATGATTACACAAGTTTGTAGCAGCAAATTATCAGCAATAGTAACTGATTAAACGTAGTAGCAGTAATAGTAGTAGTAGCAGCAGCAGTAGTAGTAGTAGTAGTAGCAGAAGCAGTAGTAGTAGTAGCAGCAGCAGTAGTAGCAGCAGCAGTAGTAGTAGTAGTAGTCGAGGCAGAAGTCGAGGCAGAAGTAATGGTAACAGTAGTAATAACTGAAGAAGTTGCCAATATTTTCTACTCTGTCTATTTCAACTGTGTATGATATATATTTATTACAGAGTGCAGTATATATGTTCTTATGTTATAATGGTATTTTACCTGTATCATTACTTGGTTATTTCAAAACTAAACAAAGATAATCATAATTATGGCACAAGAAATTGTAGAAATTTTTACTTACCTCAGATTCGAACATCCTCCTACAAAAAGTCAATATTTTTTTCAAGGCCCTCAAATCTGGAATTCTATCCACTCTGATGTGAAATGTAAGAAAACCGTGACAAGTTTTAAGAAAGCTTTCAAGCGTATTTTACTTGAAAGGTATGCTGGAAGTTACCAATATCATTTTCAGAATTTTTAAGAGATTAGCATGTTAGGGGTGTGCTTGTGAAAATGGCATCTTGTGTATTGTTAATGTGCTGGTGTATGTTTTTTGTCAGTGTATGCATGCGTGTGTATGTGTGAGTGTATGTATTATAGAAAGAAGAGACCTGACGCTGTATTTACTTTTCGGGGGTTAGTTTTAAATAAGGCCCATTGCCTTCTCACAAACCCCTTCACTTGATATCTTTGGTTGTTTGCTTTGTTTGTTTGTTTGTCACATTGTCATGTTATACTTGTCATACCATTGTCACATTTTGATGTATGCATGTTTTAGTAAGTGAAAATAAATGAAATGAAATGAAGTAGGGGTAAGCATTACATGAAAAGTTGCAAAGAGTTTGAATATCTGCATTCACTAAAGAACTTAAGACTAATATTTGCTTAATTATCACAAAAATTGATATGAGTGTTGGTTTCAGTCAGTGACTTTCAGTGACATAGCAAAGACACTTTACCCAACAATAGATATTCATTACTAATGTCCATTACTTCCTAAATTCTTTCCTTGCAGCTCTCTCACCATCACCAAAAAAAAAAAATAATAGTAATCACTATGAAATAGACATTTGTCACTGCAAACATCATTTCTACAATAGTTGACTGATGGTGATTAGTGGGTTTGGAGCACTCATAAATTGCATGTTAGACAAAGCCTGGATGGAGACTAAGTGACTGAGATAAATCATATTTTATCACATATGTTTCCTTTCTATGATCATGCACTTGAATAAACATTTGTTACAAACTGATTGAGATTGTGCTTTACGATCTCATCAAATACATTTTTTTCAAGATTCCCTTGACAAAATTAACTAAGGTTTTTACAACAAAGAATAGCGATTCATTTTATTTCGATATTTAAAAGAAATAAATGCATTACTTGACAACACAAGACAATAAGACATGAGAGCTGTGTGGACACTATAACTAAAATGGAGGACTGCTTTCCTTCCCTGTAAACAATATTGTACTCGTATCAGTGTGATAGATCCTCACAAAATTATATGTCATGATTCTGTGTCCAATCTCTACTTTTTACAGCCAGTTTGCAACCATCATGGCCCAATAAAACCAATGTATTTTTACAGCGGTCCAACCTCACTCCGTAATACCTCTGATAAGAAATGGCCAGGGGGCCCTAGAGCACTTGAGTCTGTTCGGATAACTGTGGCATTCATCGTCTTCATTATCTGGAGTAATCAAATAGAGTTTCCTAAATTTTCTCTCATCTACGGACATTTCTCTCCAAGCATGGCTTGCATCATCAAAGGATGGGTCAGAAGGACTTCAAGCAATCTTCTGCAGCCATGATTATTTGGCTTCCACCTTGCGCCAACTCCAGTAATTAGTAAAAAGAGTGAATATTCTGCAACCGAGGTATTTCCTTGAGCGCGGCCAAACATTCAACTCGAGAGAGGATGAAGAAGAGAGACAGCATCTGAAGGGAGAGCAATCAGGTAAGACTTGCAGGAGGTAAAACAAAAAGCCGACAAGAACGAAGCAATTAAGCAAATGGTACTGAGAGTGAGAATAAAGGCAGAGCCAAAGCCAAGGGGGAAACTCATTAAATTGATTTCAGGGTTAATAAATTACTCTGACTATCCCGTTTCATTCTCCTGGCTGCATCGGCTCCCAAACACTTCATTAATCAGATTTTGGTGTGAAAGTCTTGGGAGCAATGTGTGTGCAATCGGGGACGAGCAGGAGACGAACACAGAGATATAATATGGGGGAAGAGAAAGCCTGCTTGTGTATCTACAAAAATACGCACACTTTGCGCACACGTAGGCACGCCCGTGTCCCTAATGCAAAATTCTTAAAATGTCAACAGTGAATTGTTGATTAACTCCATTGAAGATCCAGAAACCAGAGATGCCCTCTATGATACAAGAGTTGTCTAATTCAGTCCAATAATACTTGGCACTGACCGCCGCTGTATCTCCCGTCTTTGCAACAAGCGATCATTTCGCCGAAAAGTTCAATTAAAAGTTCAGCGCTGACTTTATCTCCCTCACTCCGAGATGACCCAATTATCTCATTTTGCACTCAGCTCTCCTGGCAGAAAGTTGGGATGAGGTCTCTTGTGCTGATAACAAGACAAGTGAGCAGCGAAGCGAAAGAGTGTTTGAACTAGACAAGGAGATGATGGGCTCGGGAAAGGTCCCCGGAACCCATGGGCCGGGAAGCCCAGAGATTTGAATAGACTGGGGCTATGCCGCTTAAGTAAATAACAGTCGTCATAATGTAGCATTTGTGATTGCGTGTGCAAGGCAAGAAGGGAGAGAGGGAGGGGGGAAAAAGAGGAGAAATGGGGCGATCCATTTTGGCTAAGAAACATTGTGTACTCTGCTTGTGAGTGGACTGCAGCGAGCCAGCAAGCGACCAGAATGAAGTCTGACGACTCGTGGGCTTGTCTGGGCACAGGCAATTTGATAAGATGTTGTGATAATCACATCAGTAACAGCATAGCCCCAGCAAAGACAAAAGTACAGGGCGACCGGTGCTAAGCACCTGGGTTGAACTTGCCGCAAAGTACACCCACTGCTATCCGCCCCGATATCCAAATTCAATATTAATTAGTTACTGGGGGCTACGGTACGAGTGACAGTGCCAAGTGCGGAGAAATCTGTCATTCACGCACCCCGTGCAAACTATTTCACAAACAAGGCCTCTGGGCATCCTGTATTATTACCCCGACTGGGTTGGCATCACCACGGCTATCTCCTCAGCTTGTGACGATGATGATATTAAAAGGCCTTCGAGGGAGGAGTGTGATCCAAAAAAGAAAAGTCAAAATCTGGGCAGAAAGAAGAAAAAAAAGTGGGAAGAAAAAGTGGAGGAAAAGGAGGAAAGCCATCATGTCGCCGTTTCCTGAATTAGACAATCGTCACGAACGCGGCTTCCCCACAACCCAGCTCTGACAGTAAGCTAATTAACCTTTTGCCACAGCACCAGTTAAAGAATTCATGAGAACAGATGTACTTTTTCATCCATAATGTTTTTCTTCCTTGCATGCCTTCAGGCATGAAAACTTAAAACAATCAAAGGCATTGATCATTTCACACAAGACATATCCAATGCATTCAAAAGAACATGATACATGCGTGCATAAACAGGCCTGGCCTGCGTGAACACTAGTTGCTATGCTGGTTACAGATAACTCATCATCGGTTAGTGTTATTACACTTCTGTGAGGTTAGATATGAAATCAAAGTTATGTGAGAGGTGATGTTTTGATCATAGCACCCAATACGTAATTTCATCAGCATCCTTCTTCCAAGTGCATGTTCCTAATCTTCTGCGGTATGCGTTCCCTGAACAGACCCCGACTTTTAACAAGGACAGCGTTGTTTGTAATGGAATGTACTTGATCCAACAGGACTCCACCAGCCCGAGTTTATTGCGTTCCTCACTCGCGAGATGGATTTTTCATTAATGCCTCTTTAATATGGTGAACCTCAGTGAGCACCCCGTTTCATTTCCTAACTCCATCGGTGTTGATTTCATTCCCATCAAGCACCTCATTTTCCCATTTGTGTCAGCGAGAAAAGAAAGGGAAAAAACGTGAAAAAGTGAAATTTGACCACCCTGAATTTCTCACCCTAAGTCAAAAGAAGTAACTGAACAGGGCAAAATGATTACCAATTTTTTTGTCATTGCACTGTTTCCTCCTACTCTGACCTACTCTCTCTCTCTCTCTTTCCATTTCCTTCTACTCCTCTTGCTGCAAATAAACTGAAAGCAAAATCAAAGCAGGTTGTTTGGGTTCGAATCATCCAATCAGCAGACGGCCGATGTAAGACCAAGCTTCTTCTCATCACTTCTTCATTTATACCTCATCTTTGAGAGTTAATGCAATTTAGCGGAATTTCTGTAATCCCGGGCCAGCTATTTTTTTACCTATCTCTTGGCAAACAAGGAGTTGGACGGGAACCACTAACTCGGTTACATTTTCCCCTCAGGAGGGCGCCGGTGCCCCCCACTGCAACCGGTGAAAGAAACAAGGTCCGTTAATTGTTTGGAGCAGCTATTTTCGGGAGTAATTGGCCCCAGCAAAAGGAGAATAAACAGATGCGTAGTTCTCATCACAAATAATTCAATTGGAAGTCAGGCATTCCCAGGATTTATCGGAGGTCCAAAAGATAGCATCACCACCAGGTCCTGTCCTGGAAGATGCCACCTCTCAGTGGCATGCCACCCCATTGCCTAGCAACAGAATAGTTGCCAAAGTATGGGGGTGGGCAATCCTCCCTGTGCTGTCACGAACAGAATGGGTTAGTAGGAACAGAAGTCATCACCGTACACATAGTCAGCAGACATCCCACAGCGCATCCTACAGCCACATATCATTCTCTTACAATATCATCAGCTCTTCATATAGTAAAACATATTTGAGTCTTACATTACAACGAGATATCACTTCAACTTCTCTGCCACAAAACCATTTCTTGCTCATGTCAATTGGAAATAGAAAACAAAGGGAAACAATCAAAACCCATCCAGGTTCAAGTATATCTCATAATCTGGCACAACTTAAGGCATATAAACAGACAATATCTCATACTGATGTTTGCATTTTCACAGAAATCTGCACCCCTTTTTCTGACTACCAGTGACTGATCATTTTACTACATTTGATTCACACAAAATGTTACTTTTGAAACAACAAATGACTGAAAGAAAAACAACGAAATGTAAATACATTACAAACTACAGAGACAAAGTCTCATTACAATCATCCATGTAGACGGCATGATTCATCCATGTCCTTCCGAGGAAACACTCACAGAAACAGAAACTAATTCTACCTGAGTTTTGCTGGTGCCAAGCAGACGATCGGAAAACAGAAAAGATCCGATGAAGCAGAAAGCCTGTCACTCCAAGCCGTATCAGGTTAGCTTAAAAAGACAGCTTTTCACAAACTTAAGACCACTGAAGCCTTACCTAAGTCTTTGCGCAGGAGGGATGGCTGTGCAAAAACAAAGACGGAAAGGCATCCCACAATGAGGAGATATTATCAGAGAAAAGAATGATGAGTGGACATGCATGCACTGAATTACAGCCTGCCTAAGAGGCACTCATCCATTATGTATGACTGCAGAGCCTTAAAAAGTAATTTGGAGGGTTTTTCTGGAGAGACAATGGGCCCTGAGAGATGGAGATGGGGGCAAGGAAAACAAAAGGGGTGCAACAATGGGGCGTAGCTCCTTGGCTCCGAAACAATGCCAAACTTTCCCATCGAATCTTGGGCGGAACAATTAGCCGGGGCCAGTTCTGGGGTATTGATTGGGGTCGATGTGCTGTGGAGATAAATAGATAACAGTCAGACCTGTAATCATCCGCCCGCTTTCAAGGAAGATGGCTTCAAAACTTGTTAATTGGAGGACGAACATTTCACATTCCCGCCAGACACTTCACCAAAAATCAATAGCACCAAAGAAAACTAAATGAACAGAGCATCGTTCTGTTTGTTTGCTGAAGTATATTTCTCTCTCCCTCTCTTTCTCTCTCCTTCTTTCTCACACTGTCTTCCTCTTTCCCTTTTCCATGCATAAACTTCTCACTGTGTTAGAGTGGTATATTGTTTGAAAGGCATATAATATTGCAAGGGTGATAACAGGGGGTTGATTCAATTGTTGGCCCTTAATTTTCTATTTTCTCATCAAAAAGTGGGGCCCTATTAATAATCCACCAGGCTGCACCGTGGCACTTTCTCCCTGATCAAGAGGCAAAAGAAAATGAAGAAAGAGAGAGAAGGAAATTCAGTGGATGCAATGCAATCCTAATTAATAATGGGAAAAGAGTTCAGCTTGATGCATTGGAAGTGATTTTTTTAAACAAGAGCCCTCGGTGGAAGTGTTGGCATCTCTGTCTGTTATCTCCCTAATTTCTAGGTGACTTCTTTATCTAATCACATTTGATAGATTAACATTCTGATTCCCTTATAGGATGACTGTGTCTGTGACGCACACGCATCATCTGACTTTACACCTAGACTTCTCAACTACTGCCCATTACAAGAATGCAGCAAACTTCTTCTTCGAAGAGTACTAGTATAGACTTTGACTTGCTTGTTTCATTTACATGCACATTTTGCTCAAATTTGCCTTTTCTGCATGAATACTTCACAACTTTCACTTTCCGTTAATTTCTTCTTTCTTTCTACTACAAGCCTACTCACGCCTTTGCATTAAGCTACAAAACATATCAAATATTAACACGTTCGGAATCACCCATCTCATCTCAAGTGTTGTAAATCATGTGGCAAAATGAAATTTGTGGCATATGCCCAAGGAAATCTGTGGAAAAAGAGTTGGTAGACTTTTATGATTTCTACGACATACACATCATTGGTTTTAAAATAACTTTAGTTCATTGAAATCTAGTCTGAGAGAAAATTTCCACTCACACATCTTATTCAATGATTGATACACAGGTAGAAATTTACAAGGAGTGAGAAAAATCCAAGTGGAAAGTCAATATTTGATATTATATATCAAATCTTTCCATAAATTTCTTCAAAAGACTGACAAAGACTGAAATTGAAGGAAGATCAAGTCACCGTGCATTGATATCTACAGATGCAGCTGTGATGAATAACATTGTGTCTAACAAACAAACAAAAATATGGTAAAAAGAACTGGACAATCGACTTGGACCTTGGGTGTTAAAATACTAAAATGTATTCTACAATATATTCACAGTGAACCTGTTAATAGCCAGATTTAAGTTAGCGAAAATCATTGTTGACAAGGGTATTTATGTTTATGTTTGACTGGGTGCCATTTTGATTTGGGTGCAAGTGCATGGTGTTACATAAAGGGTGCTTTAGCAGATGGTTTGGTGTTCTGTTTACAAGGCTATCAACTCATTTATTATCAAGTCAAGATCTAACTAAATAGTACAAGTCCTCATCACTATATCTACAAACACTAAAATTACCACGTAACTGTAAAAATGACAGCTTTGCACAACTTTGTAACATGATCATGTCCATTTGAATGGTCATCTTGAATCCCCACCCCCCCCCCAAAAAAAAAGAAACAAACAAACAACATAGCTCACAAACAGAAGTGATATTGTGCCCCTTAAAATGGTTGACAGCAGTTTGTAATGCTGGACATCAGCTTATCAACATAATAATATTCAATATCTACTAACAATTGATCAGGAGCATGTCTTTAGCAAATATCCAAGTAGAAGTATCCGTAAATCTCACAAAGGCTCACATATTTCCAGTAATATTTTTGTATAAATGTGCATTTTGTGCATAATATGTACACATATATGCTATATTAATATATAGATATAGAGATAGATAATAGAGATTTTCATTATCTTTATTCTGAAATCATTCATTTATTTAGCTTGTTAGAAAGCTCCTTAAATACTTAAATGCACATATCAAAGCATAATTATATGCTGTCTTAGCCAGAAGTTACTAGAATCCTGAACCAAAGACAAGATGCATGAATCTGCTATGAAAGAAGTCCTAATATGAATGTACTCAAGTGTGAAGATGAGCTTGTTTCATGGGGGAATGCTGAAAAGATTTTTGTCAATTGTGTACTCGGGAGAAACAGAGAATAGAGAAAGACAGGAAAGGTAGAGGAAAGGGAAAAAAAGAAGAATAATCTATTTTATCTCAGTGTGCATGGGGGAAAACTGGGATTAATCACATTATGTGAAGCAGCGCATTCATCATATCACATTGACACTCTATCTCATATTACCCTCTCCCGAGGAATTAGCTGCTCCAACGCAGATGCGAGAAAATTGCATTATTATGAATAAATCAATGAATTACTTTCTCTTGGAGCAGCTCGCTCAGGTTTTCTTTTTTTTTTGTGAGGCAATGGAGAGCAAACCTTGCAACAGTTAGAAAAAAAAGAAGGTTTCATTGCGTCATATAGTTTCCTGATGCGGAGGGGGGGGGGATCTTAAGATTGCAGCAGTATTAGTTTCATATTGGTAATGAGGATGCGAGGTGATGAACGTACGATGAGTAGGGCACAAGAGATCCCAGGGAGAGGACGTAATTCACGACCCCCGGCCAGAGATTTCTCCTCGGCAAACCTCCGGCTGGAGTAAAACAATGGTTCACCCCATGCAATATGGATGCTGGGAGATAGGCAAGGTGAAGGCAAACATATCGTTTTTCAGACAGAGTACCCCCATAGCTGGGGGAGCCTAAGACGACCCCCCCCCCCCCTTTCCTCAGCTACTTGTCATACAGGGAGCCAGAGAGGAACTGAGCAGCATCATTACGCCTAGCGGCCTGATGGTTATGTAAATCCACCATCAAGATCTTCTCTCACTTCATTCTGCCTTTTTCTCCTCTCATCAGTCCCTTCATTCTCTCTCTCCAATCCTTCTTTCCATCCTCTTCTTCTCTTACTATCTCCTTTAGTCTTCCTACAATCTTCTCACATATTCCCATCTCTTCACGCCTCTCCTTCCTCTTTTCATTCTTCCATTCTGTTCTTGGTCACTCCCCTCTCTCCATCTCTCTTCTTGATTTGTTCAAATTCCTATCTTCTCATAGTTTCTCCATTTTTTCCTTGTTTCTCTCTTTTTCTGATTCTTCTCCTCCATCTCTCTTCTTTTGATATTTTTCCTCTCATAACCCATTAGGGATGGGCTGATTTTGCTACAACACGCATTTCCCATAGACACGTGCCCAAGTATACTCGGGACTTGTCCTCAACGGGTTGACTGATTTATATTTTAGGTCGTTTTGCCATCTTCTGATTACTCTTCATTTTCAAATTTCATCTCCCAGTTTTGATTTCTTTTCAATCTTTCCCTCTATTTCTTTCACACTTAAGTCACCTTCTGTATAATTCTTTTTTTTTTTCACTTTCCTTCCCATTCTCATCTCTCTTATTTTGATTTTTTCCTTCCGACTCTATACTTCTTCTCTGTCATCCCCCGTTCATTACTCTATATTTCAATAGTTTTGGGAAGGAGATGAATTAAATGGAGAGAGAGACTTATTCTGTGGAAGCACAAGGGGTAAGATAGTTTTTGAATTCTTGTCTTATGCTATCTATGGCAGTAATGCCAGTTGATTTTAAACGCGTAAAATCAGAGGTATTAAATAATTTTGTGTGGAATAAGCAGCACTCTAAAATGACATTTTCAAGTGAGAAGTTTAAAGCCTCATGCATCTTTACTCCAAAGAGTTGTTACAAAATTAATAAGCATTCCTTCACACATCAGTGTAAT
The DNA here is from genome assembly GCF_040938485.1 of Diadema antillarum. NCBI lineage: Eukaryota > Metazoa > Echinodermata > Echinoidea > Diadematoida > Diadematidae > Diadema > Diadema antillarum. Next base: position 397,743 of record NW_027271903.1, read on the forward strand.
CACTAACTGATAAGTAATCACCTTGAAAGAAGCAACAAATGCATCATTTCAGAGTTTTTTCTAGACACTGTTTGGTAATTGATGTTTGACAGTAAGCACTAAACTATTTCTTACTCCATTGTTCAATCCTACAACCATCAACAAAGAACAAATGCAAGCATGACCATGAATCTTCATAAATGAGCTCCTTCCTCCCATTAAGATGTACAAGTACTAAACAAAAAGCAGGTCATGTAGACTGGAGGTTATGATGAATGAATGCTCTGAGAATTTTGACAGCATGATAATTTTGCAGAGGAAGATCAAACAATGCCTGTACAATATATAGCAGCTCCTTGATCTACGGCTTTGAAAACACAAGTGGATTTGCAAAAGAAATATGGACAGTGATTTAGTGTAACTTGCATGCATTCCTGTTTATTAAAGAAATATTGCAAACTGAGAGAGCAACAACAGAATAAGAATTGCATTACCGCATCACAGCACCCAAATAAATACATTCATAAATCTAAAAGCACAATTCTCAAGGTGATTAGGCGCAGAAAAATGTAAGGGAAAAGCCTCGACAAAGTGCTGAATACAAACACAGGGATGAAAAGGCTAATCAGCATTACCAGGAAAGGAGGTTGATGAAGAAAGCAAGAAAGCCTATCTGAAGGTTGCTGTTCAGTTCAGCCAAGGGTGGACAACAGAGGAGGGGATGCCATGAGAGGCGGGTAAAAAGAGAGAGAACAGGTGAATCTAACTAGGTCTGTGGATACAGTTTTCTCTCCTCTGCCTCATCTTCATTCCTCCTCTCTCTCTCTCTTACCCTCCCCCCACCCCTCCCCATCTCTCTGAATCCATCTCCATATCTCCAAGTTCATGTCTACTTCTATCTCTGTGCGTGAATCTGTCTGCCCCTCTCCCCCCTCCCTGCCCCTACTCTCTCCATCTCTCTCTTCATTTCTCCATCTTTCTCCGTCTACCCCAACTTACCCTTCCGACTAATTAGTTTGAAGAAGATGTCAGGGAGAGGAAGGGACTGTGAGAGTAAGACCTGGAGAAGCCGAAGGAAGATAGGAGACGGGAGGAGGGGGAGAAGGAAAATCAGGACAGGTGAAACTCATCTTGTGGGCAGAGCCAAGTATTGATTGGCTGCTAATAACTCCCCCAGCAAACGAACAAAGAGACAGCTTCATGGTCGCTTTCCTACCACCAGTCAGCTTGTGCTTGTTTTCCCCACAACTCTTAGAATTATGTTAAGAAAAGGCAACGGGGCTGAGCGCTGTAGAGAAGTTGGGGGGAAAAATAAAGATTTTCCCTAGCAAAAGGCAAGAAACTGGGTATCTGTCAATAATCTACTTGCCTGGACTATTTGTCTGCAAGCTACTCCACATGCTATCTCCCTTGGACCTAGCTACACTCATTAACTCCCTCACTCTCCCGCACTCTTCCTCACCTCTCCGTGGCTCATTCTTCTCGGCATGTGGATTTTTATTTTCAATAAGAGGCAGGCACGGTGGCCGGTGTAAACAGCTAAAGTCTTGATGTCACACTGGGGAGAATGTATGAGCTGTTAGGAACAGGAAGTGAGCTCACTCAAGGAGTGCAGAGGAAGGAGGAGGAGGAGGAGAGGGAGAAGGGGGAGAGAGGAATGTGGACTGGTCTCAGAGAGGGGAGAATGTCACTCCAGGATGGCCTGGCCATTGAAAGGAATGGCCAGGGCAGAATTTCATTTCCACGTTCCTCTAATTAACTGGAAAATCAATAACTTTCAGTAAATCTGAAAAATCAATAGCATCACGTATATGACCAATTTGCAGTGTGCTGCCACTCCAGTATTTTCTTTCTGTTTTCTTCCCCCCCCCCCCCCCCATCAAATCTTTTCCCCCCTCCCTCTCGGGACTCGTCATCCTAATGCCCCCGACTGAGGCCAAGCGACGATAATTTCGCTAACGAACTTGAGCAAAATCTTCTGCTACGTGGCGCTGATACAACTACTGCGAGTGACAGGTAAAGTATTTTGTCTGTCTGATAAGAGCCATTACAATTCAGGGGATCTCTACACGTCATCTCTCCCAACCTGTACCTCGATCTAATACTCCTCCTCCTCCTTCTTACGGCAGGAGAGATTTTCATCTGCTACTACAGTCCACCTCGCTACACTTGACTGAAGATGAGTTAATCCAGTCTAAGAACAAACACCAGATTTCTCCTAACACGGCATCGAAGGGGCAGTCTTGCGTCACTGTGCCTTAATTAACATTTCCACAGCTCAACCACATAGCCATGCACTTTCCAACATAAATGCTTGAATGCTCCAGCAACCGAATATTCAGTCCTAACACCAAGCATCCTGCCTCGGCTCTCCACCCCCCCCCCCTCCCAAACAGGTCGGCGGAGCCGCTCAACAACCACTCCAATCAAACTCTTCTCACTCAATCATTACTACACATGTCAGATAACAATTAGACATCAGACATGGGTATTAATTGATGATGCATCGGACTTCCCTCCTCATTCTGCATTGGGCAGTTTCCTCTCCTCCGTCACCCCCCCCCGATCCCCCCATCCCCCCCCCCCTCCTCTTGTCCAAATACTCCATTTCCCCTCCTAATTAGTCGCAGCGCCTCGGAAATGCGCATTCCCTGTGTAAAGGACGTGTGACTGGCTGGTAAGCGTTTAGCAGGGAGTTGAGGACACTGGTTGGCTGCAGCCAGCTTGTCCTCATCGGGTCACAGAGTGCGTAGGACAGTGAAACTCACTGCTGGATTTCACAGCCTCTACACTCAACCTCCCTCTCCTCTCCTCCCTCTCTCTTCTTCCTCTCCTCCTCCCTCCTCCTTCTTCCCCTTCTCTCTCTCCTTCTCTATCTTCCCTCCCTCCATCCCTCCATCCCGCACTCTTCTCTCTCTCCCCTCACTTATCCAAAATGTATACATTTCTAATGCCCTTTCTCATACAATGTATTGCTATACATGGAAATGCCAAACTTGAACACATGAAAACGTTTTTATTCTTTTTCTTCCAATGTCCAGCACAGACCTGACTTATCTTAAGTCATATCTCCAAGCAGAAGATTTCTTTCACCATTTTAATATCAAGCTCTGTAGCTTCAAATCATTCTTTATCACCACTCCATCTGTTATGTTCTGTCTCTTATACCCATTTCATGCACACTTGATTACCATCAATTCATTACATCCCCTCTATTATTTTGGAGCGCACTCTCTAACCATATTCTTCTATCAGTGCAAAAAGCATTTGCCAAGATGTTAAAATGTGTTGAATTAACCAAAGATGACAAGATCCAGAGCTAACCACACAGTCCAACTACACAATAATAGCCAACATTATCCCATGATTCTCTGGACACGTTCAAGTTCTCCAAACGATTGGAGTGAGGATTGGTGAGCGGAGAAGATTGGCGATGAGGACAGCAAGGGGTTAATCATTGATGAAGAGGATGTGATTTTCAGCCATCTCCTCAGCTCCTGATTCCATTCTTCCCTTGAGATCTCCCTTGGTCTTCTCTCTGTAGGACTTTTAGTTTTCCAAGGACTCAAACCTCGATGAGTGCATAATGAATCATTTGTCAATGTTTGGAGGAGTCTGGCTCTCAACTTAGGCAGCTCTGGAGGCAGCTGGAACAGAAGCAGGCTCACAGCTTCAACAGCCACTGCTAAACCTGGGGACGATTTCATCTCAACTTTGACATGTCCTAGTCCAACACCAGAGAGCCTTGTGTGGGTATACGTATGTGTGTGTATGTACACCAACACCAAAGAGCCTTGTGTGGGTGTACATGTGTGTATGTACACCAACACCAAAGAGCCCTGTGCGGGTGTGTGTGCATGTACACCAACACCAAAGAGCCTTGTTTGGGTGTACATGTGTGTACGTACACCAACACCAAAGAGCCTTGTGTGGGTGTACGTGAGTGTATATACAAGGATCATCATTAGAAGTGGCCCAGTGGCCCAATGCCACCAGAAATAGACATCGGGAAACTATTTTTTGAGAAAAAATATGTTTTGGTGGCCCAATTTCATTGTCGGGCCACCAAAAGAAAAAGTTAGTGTCAAGCCTCGGTATACTCTAATATACACATTTTTTTTTTTTAATATTACAGCTCACTTTCAGCACACCTCACTATCTCAAGTGATATGTCATCTGTGTACATCAAAGCACATATATGTATACAAATATATATATATATATGTATACCGGTATATACACACATGCACATAGATAACATTGCATCACATGTGGGGATGGGGCGTGCTGAATGTGAGGTGTAATATGTCACTTGGTGAACCACAGAGGTTTGAGGGTAAGCTTGTGGTTCGGGTATCTCTCAGTCTTGGGTGAGACCGCAGCGACAAAAGGCTCATTGTCAGATCAGGCAGGCCCCTCTTTACAGGGAGAGAATGCTCAAATTCACAGCCTAGTTAAAGGGAAACAGTTTACAGGGAAACTATTGGGAGCATTGTTAATTCCTTTGTGATGTCGTAATATTGATTACCAGTATTTACAACCACCCCAATTTCGATAAGCAAGTGTTTTCACAATATTACCCACCTTGGGAGGCTAAGCTGACAACTCACCTTTAAAAAGAAAAAGGATGTGCCTGAGATGTGTTCATCTGTGAAAGAACAAACAGAAACAAGAAGAAAACCATTATGTGACATTCTGCGCTAAACCAAATATCTGTACTTTTCTGTATAATAAACAATCGTTAGGTAGCTTTGTATTGATTTCCACATAAATCATAACACCATCTGCCATGCTATTCCACATGAATAATAGCAAGGAATGTTCTACTGGCTCTTAGCTACAGTACACCTAATCACAGGACAACAATAATTTCACTTGAGATGCAAAAAGGAATAAGTACGACATGGAGGTTGTATGAGAGGCATAATCTGCCAACATTCTATGAGTTAAGAGTGTGCGTTCCTTGGACTAGTTGGGATCACGCTGATAGCAGAGACTGAGGTGTATCATACGACTGTATGAGAATGAACTAAATCTGGAAACAGAACATTATCGACAGTCATAAATGTAAGGATTAGAAAGTAGAAAAACTTAGATTAAAATGCAATGTCACGGTGAAGTTTAAGTTGTGCATACTCATACCAGTCTCTGGTAATTAACATGTTTTTATGTTTTCAAGGAAAAGCAAAGCATAATATGTGATCAGCCTTTCAGAGATTATAATAACTGGAAAGGAAGGTTTCAGTTCCATTTTACCAGTGGGTGCATGAAACTATCACTTAAAGGACAAGTCCACCTTCATATACATGTGGATTGAGTGAAGGCAACTATATTAGTAGAACACATCAGTGAAAGTTTGGGGAAAATCAGACAATCCGTTCAAAAGTTATGAATTTTTAAAGTAACTACGCAGTCACTGCTGGATGAGAAGACTACTACAGTGTATGATGTCATATGCATACAACGATATAAAGAAAATAAAAAGAGAATTTCACAAACTTCACTTTTTGAATAAAGTACACATTTCTTCGACTTGCTACTGACTTATGTTAAGGGTAATATTATTCCCCCGCCTTCTGAAAGAGAGAAGCCAAACATTCTTTTGTTATGCTAGAAAAGTGAAAATATGTTGAATTTTCTTTATTCTTTCTTTATATCGTTGTACATATGTGACGTCACAAGCTATAGTAGTCTTCTCATCCAGCCTTGACTGAGCAGAAACTTTAAAAATTCATAACTTTTAAATCGAATGTCCGATTTTTCTCAAACTCTCACTGATGTGTTCTACTAATATTGCTGCATTCACTCCACCCACATGTTTATGAAGGTGAACTTGTCCTTTAACTCTAGCCACTCTAATAATTTAGAGCCATATATATAACATACCATAAGAAATTTAAATGTACTGACTATTCATATGAAAGTCCAAATAAGTAAAGTTGTTCAATGAGATGAATGCATGACACTTGATATTGATGTGCTTGACATAAATGTAAAGATTATCCATGGAAAACATGCATGCAAAGGGAAACAAGAAAAAAAAATGTTCGCAGACACAAACACACAAACTCCAGCTTATTAGTCTGTCTCACACATTCCTTACATGGTTGTATAACAAGGATGAAAAAAGGAAAAGATTCCCCCAAACCCAGTCATTATTTCCAATCTGCAAAGTCAATGATGACCAGTTTGATCAAATCATTCCTGCAGCTAAAAATAGTTAAATTAATTTGGAAAAGATCAGACAGTGTTGACTACCTGGAATGACACATCTGTGAGACCATTTTAGCTCTATGGTGAGACTGAAACTTTGGAAATCACAGTGGGAAAAAAAATGGTGGCATGACATCTGGTTGACCTTACAAAGTCCTACCTGTGAGTTGGCTGTACAGATGACATACTCGTGCCCTTCCACCCCCCACCCCCCCCCCAAAAAAAAAAAAATACCACTCTTTCCATCGATTGAATTCATTATTGACATAGTTGATTTGATAATGGTGATGGTGATGATGATGACGGTTTTTGTAATCATAACTAGTATCAGAATCACCATAGTATTTATATACAAACTACAAACATCATCATTGCATACTCATGCCCACACATCATGAACATAAATAGCACAAGCTACAACTTTGTATGAATCTAAAATAAACTATCAGCCAGTAGCACCAAAAGGACATGTGCACAAATGGAAGTTAGCTTCATATATTTCATATACAAAATGAATAGCACTATTTATTATATTATGGAGATGATATTCTAGGATTTCAACATTTTTTCAACATTTTTTTTCTATATCAACCATGATATCATTCAATGCCCTGTTTTCACAAAATAAATGTGAACTTTACAGAAAATTATAAGCCAACAACAAACCCTCTCACATCAGATGAATTCATGATGCTGCTGTATGTTTCTAGCAATGGTATAAAATGGCTCTTCTTTGGCTATTAAGTTTGGCACATAATCTTAGAAGTTATGCACACAGCTTACAAGATATATGAGGTCTGTAAGTCATTCATGATAACCCAACGTATAGCAAACTGTGATCACGGTTGGTTCTCATCATAGGTTGGTATCTTCCTGCTCAACAATCGGTTACCTTGGCAACGAAAAATCCATTCAATCATTCCATTGAACATTAACTTTGCAGCGTGTATTGACAATCTAAAGACTTAAAGTAAATTTGTTAGAATCTACCATGGTGGTGATGATGACAGTGATAATCTCATTGCTGCAGTTGTTGTTCGCCATGGCAACAAGATGGTGGTGGTAACAGGGTGGTAGTGATGTCTGAGACCAAGGACATGAATACAAATAACTTCTTACAGCCTTCTACCATTCAAAATCATTTTCATCTTCTGCGTCTTTCAAACATTTTCAACACCACGTACACTACTGATCATATGGAGATGATATATTATGCCACAAACATTATACCAGTACCTTCAAGTAGTACACTTTATTCTTCAATGTTGGGTGCTCATCTGTGGATAGCTGGGGTTTCAAATGGCACGCATCGAAGTTATTCCATTCAATACCAGGTTGCCATAGCCAATTAATTACCCATGGGTACCCCACTTTGGGAAATAGAACCAAAATGTATGTGCTACATACGGTATGTTACTCAGCACCAAAATTGCTGACATCTTCTACTTGAGCTATCATAAACTGGAAAAGTTCTAATGCTACTGGACAATAAATCTAGTATGATGAACATTTACCTAATTCTTACTGCAAAGTGATACAAAGAAAAATACTGAATGATACCATATCTTATATACCTGTCATATCACACCCAAGAACTAAATACTGCTTTATGATAACCATATACTGAATTAAAATCTACTTTGGTAGCCATAGCATGGTTGAGAGGTGTTGTATATAAATGAAGAAAAAAAAACTTTGGCTTTTATTATGTCAGCATAATTTCCATCACAGACATCTCAAAATTGTTTTGCTGTTTGCTAAGGTGCATTTCCACCCCTTTTCCACATAGAAACACAACCATAAAACAGAAGAACTGCCCAAGACTGGAGACCGGAGAATATCACAAAATCTCATACAACCACCAACCAGGCACCCAGAACAGACCCATCATTGTAGTCCTCCATTAACACTCTCACTCCTACTAGAAACCTTGGTATATACAATGTCAATGGCATTTTCAAAAGCTGTTCCTGAGAGGGGTTAATTAACATACTGTACACCTGTTTCACCAAACCATCAGCCAATCATCTGTAAGTCGGAAGATATAGAATGACATATTCCCACAGAATCTCCTGTCATGTGCAGTCTTGATCTCCAAAATGGCTTTCACATTTCAACTTGACAGCCAGGGTGAGAGTGTCCTTGGACTCCTGTATGTCCAAGAATGTTAATGTTTCCTTCTGCAAACTCATCAATGCCCCCCTGCCAGGAAAATTGGACTTAAATCCTCCTGCAACTCCCCCTTCAAAATGCCACTAGCACAGCATGCAGAGAGGATGCAGATGGTGATGACATAGTTAAAGCTTGCAGCCTTCATTTGACTCCTGTTATTTACATTCATGTGTGGAGTTTGTAGCTCGCATATACCTACCCTTCCATAGATTGTCTACACATTCAGAAAACAAAAAATTTTGCACATCAAGGAAAAATACTTTCAGAGGCTTACAGCTTAAAATGAAATATTTAGATAAATACTACAAACAAAGCTTGCATCACGTATGTGTCTTTTATACCTTGTTTACTACAAAATATGCTGTAGTTCTATACGCTACAAGAAATCAAATAAAACATGGAACCCCATGTCTTACGCATCAAAAGAAATGAACCCTGAATAAGCTCATGTTAAGTTTAACAGCCAAATACTTCTGGCAATATTCACAACCAAAATTAGAGAATGCAGACTGTCAAATCTGGAGAATAACAAATAAAACTTGATATGATAAATATTCCAGTAAAGTTTGCATTAATCTTCTCTAGCATGTCGACATCAGAGTAAGATATGTCTTACCCACAATGCATCAAACACTCTATCACTTCAATATCTACAGGTGTTGTGTGTGTGTATAGGAGCTAAAACCAGTATTCTTACTGAAGGAACAAAGCATTCTAGACCAACCAACATAGGTAAATCATGTCAAAGCTAAAATGGAAGAAATAAGGTCTGTCTAGCTGATATCTAAATATACTATAAAATATTATAAACCAAAGACAGAAAGTGACATCTTTCTACAAGGACTTCCACCAACCTTGCAATCCTTTTAGAATTCAAAATACTGTTATTTCTTTTGACAACTCAGTCCACATTGTGCTATCCAAATTCTAGTTCTTAGAAGACCTAATTTACAGTGATGTAAAATCATAATGTTGTTTTTGACCTGTCATGCAGTCGTACACTGTACCTTTACCATGACATTAACCGCTACAGCAGGGAAATCAGTTTGCTTGTCAACATTTGCAGACTGCAAATTCACTGCCAAAGGACAAGTTCATCAAGGAATCTTTACCCCTGGGATTGAGTAGTGATGTCTAAATCAGAGCCAATGTGAAAAATATGCATATTATTCTATCCCTAACTAAAATTATGCATTTCATAATACAGCAATACACATCATTGTCATCTTCGTCAAATCACAAATGTCTAAAGTCATCAGACGTCCAAATTTTAAGACAAGGTTCAGTAGTAGGCAGCAATTAAAGCTTAGAAACTTCAGGAAGATGGAGAAGCGAGTAGAAAGGTTTTCAGTCCAAATGATATTAATGAACAAATGGGAATGATGTAAAGAGCAGTCAGAGTTGATTTGGGGCTCTTTCAAGACACACCAAAGAGAACATTTTCCAGATGACTGCCTCAACATAGTGCAATATTTTGGCAGGTTTTTTGAGGGGTGACTTTTTCACGGGCCGCTTTGGGTGCTGACAAATTCGGGTTGACGGGATAAATCGGGCGGGAGGGCAAGGCAAGACGGGGGATGCTCAAGAAGGTGTGACAGATGAGAATAGCGGCAGGCAAGACGTCGAGAACGAGGAAGATGCAAGATAAAGATGCATCTTCAAGACGTCGCCTGCCCCGCGTCTTTATCCATGCTCGGGGTAGGGACATGGGGGAGGAGGACATCCAACATGGAGGCAGGTCACCGACCATCTTCAAGGGGTTTCCTCTACTTAACACCCCATCTTATCATTTGCCATTACAAATATATGTAGATATATGTATGCGTGTATGTGTGTGTATGTGTATGTATATATGTGTATGTGTGTGTGTGTGTTTGTGTGTATACCAACATACATATATACCTAGACGTTAACTACAACTGCTACTATCACTACTTGGTGGACACATCCTAGAAAAGGTGCAAAATGCTGGCCAAGTATCTCTGTTCAGCATTAGTGAATAAATGCATGTTTTATTATGTCCACCTACATCTAGTCTTTAATTTACACAAATATAAGAATGAATAAAGATGAACGTGGATGTGTGTATGTGTGTGTGTAGAGAGAGAGAAAGAGAATAAGAAAGTTGTGCTCACTCGTGCATGTATGGCAAGTAGAATAAGATGAAGAGCTCACAAATCGTACGCAAGCAAAGAAAACATGATGGTTTCAGTTCAGCTCTTGTTATTGAAGCAAACTTATCCCACAATTGTGGCAATATGACATTTCACAGGTTAGAAATGCCAATCATGATATAAATATCCAATTTTCTGTTAAATATCCAAACATAATATGGGATACTTGGGTAAAATCAATCCTTTTTACTACTCAAATTACATGGCTGCACTGTTCTACAAGGGAACAGAAGTAAGGAAGAAATGACAAAGATTTCTTGGAAAAAACACACGATGAGCTGAATGTAACCAAAGCTAAGAGTATGCATCATTTTATTCAACTCCACACACAAAAAAAAAATATATATTAAAGATATTGTTAGATTTGAGATATAAATACCAATTTAGACTAGTCCATTAGTTTTCTTTTCTATCTCTGTATTTCCTAAAAAAAAGAAAACATTCTACACCCCTGATACCAATACAAATGAATTTCTTAATTGCTTAATTTGCTGGACTGAAGAGAAATCCACTGCAATCTTACCTACATTTGCTATAATATCATCTAGAAAATTCAAATCATTTATGGCTATATTTTATGAAACATGATAAAACTGTCAGTTGATTACTGAATAATCTTTTTTTTATCCTTATTTCCAATTAATCAGTTTACCCCACAAGGTATCACAGACAGGTGAAAGTGTTGTATGTAGACAGCAGTGCAACATCACCACAGGACAGATTTTGTTTTCTTTTCTTTTCGTTTTTGAGCGACAAGACAGGAAAGGAAAGGGGAAGAGGAGACTCGCAATGTGTGTCAGGTTTACCTACTACCACAGAGTGTTTAATAAGGACATCACCAGGCCCACTTTTAACCACATCACCGCATCCATGACTTTACCATGCTCTCTTCTCTCTCTCTCACTACCAGCAGATCAAGACATCCATCCATCCCTCACAGAAATCCCTGCCTCATACTCTCCTCTCACTCACACCAAACACAACATGCATATCTTGTAGTCTGCCCAGTCAGACACAATTCTCTCAAAATCTGATCATCCGCACCCTAATTCCCATACAGGATATGAAAGGGCCGATCTTCATTCACTTGAAACATATATCAGTACATACTGCAGTAATTCAGCCTGTATTTTCTATTTAAACTGTTCTGTATTAAGACTACACAAATTTACAGCCATACACCACATGGCCTGGATGATGGAAAAATGTCAAACATAAATGGCACATTTGTCAGAAAAGACTGTCCATGTTACAATACGCTACTTAAATCATCGCAATATGCTTCTATGAATATGAGAATTGTGCTATCCTTCTGTGCTTTGATATGAGAAAAACCACAAAACAGAACTTTTTTACACATAATGTACGTAGAGATAAGACTACTCTCGAGGGGGGGGGGGGGGGGGGGGAGAGAAGACCGAACCTCCAGAAGACTTGATGATCAAACCATCACGCTTTAGAATAAGGCTAGATGAGAAAGCCAAGCGTCCAACCCCCTCCATGACAATCGCGGCAGAGCCGAGCTGCGCAGAGGCATGTCGGGCCGCCTCCGATTGGGGGAGCAGTCCACAAACAACTTAATCAATCTACCAATTTAGATTGCTTCACCTACATTCTCGGCGCACGGCGCTCCTCATACACATTAAGTTACATTATCCTCATCAGTACTCATTGTGGGCCGATGGGGAGGACCCAGGAAGGGCGAAAAACGCTTGACGCTGATATCTGCTGCATTAACGGCACACTACATGCACACTCAATCATCTTCTCTCTTTCTAGCGATAACAAAACCTGTTGGTCCAATAACGCACCTCATATATCTTGTTTACTCTGATTTAATGAGTTTTTCAGGGCAGAGCTATGGCCGACTAATTACTCTCGGCATGCTAGTATGCAAGGCCCCCTTCTTAGAACAAGCGTATTACTCATATTTCTTCTTCCTGCCTTTGAACATGGCTTCCATATTGCACACATAAGGCTGCTCTCTGATTACAGAGGTCAAACATCTTGCCTATCACACAATGCACCCTGACCTAATAACAAAATCTTGCTCAAACGGTTAGTCTTTCCTTTTATTAAGCTTCACCATCTCAAATCTTTCTCTCAGTTCTCAAGCTGTAGCCTACTTTGCTAAGAAGATGATGCAGGGGCTTCAGTGAAATCTCCACCTCCTAAACCCTGTTCTCGTACTGACCCCAAAGCCCGTTAATTTTTACCCTGTAATGAGTCACCGTACACTTCTCGCACTGTTGCGTGTAAGCTGCACTTAAGTGATGATCAAGTTACTCCCTCCTAACAACCTCAGTTTTCAAGCAGTTGGCAAGGCAGTGGGCACGGCGCTGTAAGGTTTATTAAAATTCTACATTTCCATTGACGACAACTATCGACTATGCTTTCACTTGATAATGAAATGAACGTTTATATATTCCTGAGAAGAGATATAAAAAAGGGGTGGAGACGAAGAATGTAAATGAAGATTGCACAGATCAAAGATGGGGGGGGGGGGGGAGTACACAGGGGAATATGAACAAAATATGGTATCCAAGAGGAGAAAAAGGATGATATATGGTAAAAGAGAGATAGTAAAAAGGGTAGCTGAGCTAACAAAACTACGTCAAATGCTAAGAGATCAGTGAATTTTGGAGGAGAGAAATACAACCAGAGGAAGAGTGACAAGTAGCAAGACACACGTAGGGGAGAGAAATAACTTGACTGCACAGATTCAACAAATACAGCTTATTGACAGGACAAATCTGCAGGTCTTAGCTGATCTTACTTTTATTTCAGAGCTGTGTTATTTTACTTAATGAGAACTAAACAAGATCCAGATATTAAGGAGGGGCAGCAAGGGAGACAGCAGAGGTATGGGGGGGGGGGGGGGGGGGGGGGCAGGGGGATGTTTGCAACTTGCTACCCCTCGTAGATTACCCGTACTATAAGGCATTACTAGCACTTACATTTCCTTATCCCTAGCACATCCTCTGCCTAATGAACACAATCTTCTCTAGTTCAAGTCATCTAGATTTGCAGGGGGTGGGTTGGATCTACCTCCGTCTTCTGTCAAATTTTCACAGCTGCTTCTGCCAGCTCACTCCTAAAGTGGCCTCACCTTGGCCAGGATACCAGGACACAGCCACCATCTTGATTATTTTAGCTAACACAATTCTCCTTACAGACAACTGCACAGCCTTCCTCATCTGTTTTCTCTCTTTTCCCTTCGTTTTCATGTTTCATACTCATATAAACATTTTCACTTTACAGGGATTGTTCTTCAATTTGAAAAAAAAAATGTATTTTCAGACAAGTATGCTCTGGCTCTACATGATCAGATTCACCTTAGCAATCACACATTTGTTCGCAAATTAGAGATCTATAGCTTAAAGTGTACTATGTCTGCTGGCATTTGCCTAAGATGAAGTCGGCTGATTTGTTAATTGTAATAGTGTAGGTCTAGATCGGCAGGAAGCAGGAAAAATTTGGTTATCCTCCGCCAGTCAACTTTGACACCATAAAACACAAGCCCCCTTGTTTATTGCTAAAAGTGACCAGGGAAACATGCCAACATACTAATTTCCTTGCATTAAAGTGAGCAGGATTTCAGAGCTAAGTAATTGGGCTTATCCCAAGCATGGGAGCACATTCTCATTCCCGTACGAGCGCAACTCGAAGCAGGAGCTACCTATCCAAAAGAATTAACGACAACACTTAGGCACTGCCCAGCAAGTGTGCTAGGGCATTCCTGGGTGAGAGGAACCACAGTGGCAGACGGAAAAAAATATGACACATCGGTGATATTCAATCCAGGAAATGATGAAACTTAGCTACGATGACGATGAGAGAGCACAAGAGCAAAGCAACCCTACACACAAACACTAACAAAATTAATGCTCAAAATCCCCCCCCCCCCCCCCCCCCCACCCATCCCAAACCATTCTTCTGGGGGCAATGTGAAGCTAGCTCTCATGGTGACTACTGTGTTTTTGTTCCTGGCATCACCACATGTCTCTCCATTTTTCTGTCTCATTAATTTCCTGAGAATCAGGCTTGACGGAGGATACGGTGACAGGTGGATGGTTCACCTTCACCTCCATCGGCTGACAGCTTATTACCTCCACTACATGCTCCTTCTCTACATCGACTACGATAATTACTGCTGATTCAACTTCTCAAAAGCAGACACGTTAAGGGAGGGGGAGGGGTCGTGGGAGACTCAGATCTAGCAAACATGCGAGAGAAAAGAGGCACCTTCCCACATAACTCCAACATGGTTTGAAAAGGAAGAAACGTTGCATTGATTTCTTTTGTCTCTCACTTCACTATCAAACTGCTTCATTTCCTGTATTAATCCAGCACACTTCGCCTTCCCTGACCTCATCACACCCTAGCTCCAAGACACGGGGGGCCCACAGTCGACCGAAACAATGGGAAGTAGCGTGGATGACGGAAGAGCTTGAACGTCTTTTCATCCCAGCGTCAACAAAAGCCAAAGTTGGGCATTGATCGCCAATTTACCTACCGCAATATTCGAAACTTTCACCTGCATTAAATGAGCTGAGGTTGGCAGTATAAAATAACTGAAGTGCCTGGCTCAATTAAAGCGCACATATTGATTGACGCCACAATTGCAGGAGACGGAATACATGCTGGTGAAAAGTTCAGATTAATCAGACTCATGAATCGCGTTGTGCATCCTTCATGGAAAAATGCTGCAACAAATGAACGGACAGAAGCCGTTTGAGTATAATATCAGGACATGGTGTTCTTCCTGCCAAGTCTTGGCTCTTACCTTGCAAAGCACACTAACTGTTGTATCACAGGCATAGGCAAATTATGTCCTGTCATGTCTGCTACCCTGGGGATTTTTTTTTTGTTCTGTCATACTTGTCTTCTTTTGCTCCTTTTCCTGCATTTCTGATATCACTTACTATTTCTCTTCTTCCTCACAAAACGCCACAGGTGAGCATTCACTGGTCATATCATATCACAAGAGTAAATCAAATTCATCAGTGTGTTTGTGTCATGCGAATCTCGTGTTGAATTCAGAACAAAGTCATCCATGTTCATTACGATGAGTAGAGGAAAGATATCAGCACCACTTAAAATCTTCTTATCAACCAGAGACTAATCCCTTCCTGCTCATCTTCAACTCCTTCCATTTTTTCTTCTCACCCCTGCCCTTTCTGGAAAATAAATCATCTGCAACAAAATATCACACTTCATTCAACATGGAATTATAACAGACTTTATCTGTTTGGCAGCTCCATAATCAAGCTTGCCTTTGTGACATGGAGGGGGGGGGGGGGAGATGAATGAACCCAGATATGGAGGGGATTACCCCAAGATTTACCCGTCCCCCCAAAATAGAATGGAGTGATGGCACATTGCTAGCATCTCAGCTATCTAGTCACGGTGCTAATTAGTTTCCATGGCGGGGAGGGATGAGAGAGAACTCGCTAGGATGCCTGTGACTAAACACATCCAAGACTGACACTCATTTTTTTTTTCCCTTACCTTAACTCATACGATGCCAGCTAAATGCCATCATAGTACTTACTGCAAGACACATCTGCCTTGACATCTAGGGGGTTAAGTCTAGCCAGTGCAAAAAGCAACAGGTCACACATCATCACGTAAATGTTGCTGAGTCTAACTCGGATGTTGGCACCATCAAGAAGTCTCTTGTGTATCAAAATTTCTCAGTTTTTATCATTTTTTCTTTTCTGGGGGTGGGTGGTTGGAACGGTATAGGCAGAGAATTTGAAATCATCTTCTTGTTTTGTTTTGTTTTGTCTTGTCTTTGTTTTTTGCCAAGACGTCAAGTCAGCTTTAAGTCACTGTCCAGTTTAAATCACTCCCATGCTTTTTCACCATCAACAGCACTCTCCGAAAGGAAGACTTGTGAGAAGTGATTTGAAAATCAATTCATTTAACAGCATTTCCTAATGGGTAAACCCATGATTATGCATGCAGGGGAAACATTATAAATATTCATTCCACCCATCAGTCGATGAGCTCAACTCTCGCTGGGATAAGCAGCTCTTGTAAATTACATCTAGTAATGGAAAGCGCTTTGTTTTTTTCTCTGGCCTCCATTTTAACAAGCCAGTCAATTCCAAGGCCAGAACAAGGGGGAAGGAAGAGAGTGCGCAGCAGAGGGGAGAAAAAAAATCTGCATAAAATGTAAATTGATTGATCGTCAGGTTCTCTTGCATCATTTAATTCATTTCCAAGCCGATTTCATTATAGCAGCTATATATGAACCCCTCCAAAAGTGCAGTGGATTACCAGGCCATTAGTAAGGCCTACTTCCCAACGAGGAGAGGAGAGTTGGTCAAACTGTTCATCTCTACTCATCTTCTCCAATTCTTGTCTCTCCAATCTCCCACTCCCCTTTCTCTCTCTTTTTTGTACTTTCTTCCTCTGGAAAATGGTCTCCTTCCAAGATGGTCATGGTGTAAATACCAAGCCTATGAGCTACTGTCATCGAGACAATTTTCTGCACACAAAATACGTTCTGGTCAACAGTACGACCTGTTGAATAGCAACTAAGAGTCGAGGTATCAAGCAGTCAGGCGCATCGTTTATAGACTCTCATTAGCAGCCAACGGTAGGTACCTGGGACATTTAAATGTCAGGAGAGGGTCTGGAGCAGAGAGACTAATCCCAAGTTAGAATAGGCTCCTCGGCCATGTTGCAGCCTTGATTGGCCTTAAGGGGCGATTCCGTTTCATTTCCATTCAAATCTCGTCGATTGATTAAGACCAATTGTATACAGAAAGATGGCGGTTTCTGCCGTCATTTCCTTCTGCGATCACCGCGGCATCGTCGTTACCCGGCCCCTCGATTGTCTCCTGGCTTGTCGCGCCCAAACATGGCGCGATAAATGAGATTTTGATTGCTAATTATTACGGAATTGGGAAATTTTCTGCTTAATTGCAGGCAAACCACTTTGCTTCTTTTCTTAAGGCACTCTCCCCAGAGTGGAGGACAGGAAATTACAGAGTAAGACAATTTCAAACAAAATCATTTCTCTTAACGAGTGGTGGATTTGAGGGGAAAGAGAGTAACAAAAAAATCAGAAAGTTGATATAAAAGAGCCTGCTAGCCTTCATTTAAAACCATTACAGCCCACTCATGAACAGTTTTACTGTAAACCAATCTTACAGCAGCTGTAATATGAAATCGTCTTCAAAGAATACTAGTTGTTGAAGCAATGTGTGATAATTTAGCTTTTTTAAGATGGCAATCAAAACATGAGACCAATACTTTCAATGATGCCTATCAAATAAAGAATATTACATTCTACCAATCAATATGACATTAATTCTCGGATATCAATTTCTTTCCATAGGTAGCTTTTTTTTTTCTTCACTTATTGCCTTACATTTACTTTGAAATGATTGACAATCAAATCTCACAATGCTACAGAGTTCCATTTCAAGTATACAATCATAAAAACTCTAGATGAAATGAGCACATACATTGAATGTGACTTGACTTAAATGAAATTCATTATCTTATTTCATAATCCTTGCCATGGAAAATATTAGTATTGCACACCATTGTATAATACATGATTACAGCCACTGCATTGCAAATGGGCCGTGACGTGAGAAAAAGGGCCCTAAGCGCTTTCACGCACAAACGTCAGAAAACGGCACAGAAGTTTGACAAAGCAATACGCGCAAAATAAGATCAGCTAGCTAGCGGCATGCACATACATGTACATAGACGCATCAAAAATTAGCAGGATTTGGACAAAACATGCTTTTCTTAATGTTATAATTGGGGCAATAAGGAGTGAAATTTCAGAAAAATGTTTGCATGTTTTAATACATCAGAGTTCATTCAACAATGTGGCGGTGAAAACTCATTTTCGGTATTTTATACCCTAAGGTCCGTTTTCTCTCGTCACGGACCAAATGTGACCGGCTCTGGCAAAACCCTAAACTTCTAGGCAAAACTCAAAATTGAGTTATTGGTACAGCTGGATTCCCTAGAATGTAAGCTTTCATTTGGTACCACTTTCATGAAAATCCATTAAAAATTGACAAAGTTATGATCTTCTAATACGTTGAATGTCATAAAAACCAAAAATGGAGAAAACGAAGGTCAAAGTTCAGCACTCACTTCAAACATAAGACACATTCTGCAATCACCCATTAACTCCTTGACAACGCTATCAGCCAAACATCCAATGAAGCTAAAATTTGGTACAAACAGTCTTTACACATGAAACAAGGTCATCACAAAGGAAGAATCAGATTCAATGATATTCAATGGTGTTATTACGCAATTAAAAACAATGAAATACAAAGAAAATAACACGTGTTATCGAAGGCAAAACACTAAGACTCCTGTGATTAATGACGAGACTACACTGTGTACCTTCTCAAATGTGTATTTTTTGTTTGCATATCAGTGATTTCTTCACACTCTGAATACATTTTTGCAATTGTTTCATACATCATACAATATGTTTCATGATATTTGGAATAATAAAAATAATAAAATACAAAAGAACTGTAGCTGGACACCATACACTTGGTGTTGTTCATGTAAATAGTCCTACAAAGTGTACATGTTGCCAAATTGTATTCCAAGTGGCAAAACCAGCCAGTAACCTGCATAATTCTCAGTTTCCAAAGTGTATTTAAATACAATAGAGACAATTAAAAACAATAAAAAACAAAAGAAAATGTTGGCATCAAGTTTAAACTGCATTGCCGTCTCTCTATAAACTGCAATTCAGGATTTACAGTATTTTTTTTTTGTACATGTAGTATGGGACATAAAAATGATTCTGTGTCATATGCTTGGACAGTAATTAGGTTGTAGACATAATCAATTAGCATAAAACAATAAAACACAAAAGGAAAATATGCTCAAAACAGCATATCACAATTAACTTTTTTTTAAAGTATTGTGAGGGGGACGATGTTATGTCACATTATAAATGTACAATTGTACTTTTAATGGAAGAAATCATAGAAAATCAAGGATTTACATAGAAATTAAAAAAAAATCTGTGCTGTACTGTTGTGTATATTGGAAAGTATCAATAATTTTCAGCTTATAAATTCAACACAGAGAATAATTACATTGCTGTTCGATTTTAAAACAGGCTCACTGCATAATGCACAACCAGTGCTTTCGTAAAGGTGATGCACCTTTACAAATTGAAAGGGGGCGCACATGTCCATCCCCTATTTTTTCTTCTTATTTCTTGTTTTAAAAAAAAAATAAAAGGGGGTGCGTGCCTGGTGCACACCCCTCGGGATCCGCCAGTGCACAAAGTTCTTGTTGAATGATGATGGGAAATGAATAACCAACAAAGCAACTACAGTCATGTCTGTTACATGGGAGCAGTGATGAAACAAGAAATGACAGCCTTACACAAGAATACTGGAAATCTACCTAACCAAAATGTTGCGTGCCTTTTTATATCAAAGGACAACTGCTGATTGAATATTGAGAGTGAAGGTCAAGGTATATGATGCTATTCAAACAGCAATCACTGGCATTAGGAACATTGACCAGTAAGGAGTACACCTGAAGGAGACAAAGAAAGAAAAGATAGAAGAAGAAAAATTTTACAGTGCACTCCTATTTGTATTATAACAAAATTCCAGTTAAAGCAAAATAAAAATTCAGGCCGCAACATTATCTTCCCTATGTTATTTCATTGTTTAGTTGTTTGTTTTACTGAAATTTGAAAAGAAAAACTGTTGGTCCCGAGGACTTTGTTATGGACGACAACGGGAGTCCACTATGCAACAACAACAACCCATAATCCCTGAAATCAGCTCATAACGCTTGGAATTCTGTTCCTGAGATTAGGACTGCGGTTCTAAGCTTCCCCAAAACGTCTCGAGATGCTATGCAAGCTGCCTGGTAGTGTGCTCATTGTTGCCGTGGAACCTCGAGAGATGCCGTACTTTTCCAGCGAAGAGCCACGGGATTCTCTCGTCGAAGGAGACTTAGGTGTACCTGCAAAGATTAGAGTATTTATCACCATGCTAGTGTCATTATTTACATTAAAGATGCCACATACAGCTGTAATCATGTATCCACTGGAAAAAAAAAAATCTAATTTACGAGATATTTCGCATCTCACTTAAACAGCAAAATAAACCAGTCAACATTCTGCCTACTTTGACCAATATCTGAGTGAGCTCTTTCTGAGACTTTGAATTTAAGAAAAAAAAAACAGCTTAAAAAATATCTCTACACAATCATAAAATCACCTTAAACAGTACATGTAGTAGTACCTTTATGTTGGAGACAGAAGTTGAAAGAAGCTCGACATCACAGGACTTCACACCAGAATTCACCCAGGAAGATGTGCATGTACACTTATCTGCTGTGGGCCTCTACATACAAAAAGGAAGTGGACGGCATGATGGACCCGTGGACCTCTTCTCACATCGGCCACCTGCATTAACCATAGATTTTGACGAGAAAGACAATACATGTAATTACAAATTGTATCACAATAGTGATAATCCGAAGCAATAAAACTGAGGTGTGTAAAATTATGAAGTATGCAATAAATATTTTGTAGGTGTCAGTCATCCCTGCTAAGTTTATAGAGTATCAAAACTTCAAATATACAACTTACAAGTCTATTAGGTATAGTTCTTTTTTGTGTAATTGTCGTGACTACATATAGACACAGTGTACATACAGATAATTTCTAGTACAACAGACACCGTAGACAAGTTAATGTTAATTTGAACACTTGGAGAACGAAAGCTGATGTTACGGCTACGTACATGTATAGCTTGCTTGATATGATTGAGAATTCACGCTAGGATTGACAACTTTTTCAGATTGGAATACTCACAGTTAAACGTACCACAGGTCTGTTAAAACCACACTATAACTACCGTACCGATAAATGTGATGAGAAATTTGCTTCTTGTTCTAATAATAGGTTCAAAATAAGCTTGCGTTTACAGGTAGGCCCTACCTTGAAAAAAAAAATATGGACAAACATGCAAGGAAAGTTCGTTCATTATATTCTGCAACTGTTCAAGCGGGGAATGTTGTGTGAAGTACAGCCACAATTTGTGCTGTGACAGTACTGATACAGTACAACAAATCGATCGTTGTGGGGGAATTACGTTTAGCTGAGGCAATTCTAAGTACTCAGAAAAGAAAAAAAAATAAGTCAAGGAGCCATTATGGGTTTAGAATAATTTATTACACCCATAAATTTACGGAAAAACAAAGTTTTAAAAGCACATAACCTATCGTAATCAGCGCAAGATTCACGATCACCGCGGGGTGATCAGCTGTTCCTTCGAACAGGCACAATTTGCTGTTATTACTCACACAACAAATCGATCATTGTGGGGGAATTGCGTATAGCTGAGGTAACTTTACATACTCATGAAGGATGATGAGTAAGCCAAGGAGCTGTAATAGATTTTAAATCATTTTTACATCAATAAATTTACGGAAATATGACGTTTGAACAGCACAAAACCTACCGTAATCAGCTCAAGATTCGCGATTGCCGTGATCAGGTGTACGCACAACAGTACCAGCAGAATCGACAGTGAACAGGTACTCCTTGATGCCGTGATTTCAGCTTGATTCTTCTTCGAAATTGCATGATGAAGGTTAGTTAGATAAATGTGACCTTCTTTTCCTCTTGTGTGTTGATTTTAATTCCAATTTCTACCTCAACTTGCTAAAAAACAGTCTAACAAAGCGGAAAAATGTCACGTTTCAGTACTGAACAGCAGTCACGATACACGTGTTGCATGCAAGCCTGCACGCTGCTGCAGCAATCCCGATAGTATAACACGTAGGTGGCTTGTAAACAAGGGGTCTTCGGCGCAGTTGACCAATCGTGAACACGCATTTCGATCACGTGTCTTGGTAACACGGCTGTTTACGCGTCTGGGAGACGATTTGCATAAACTTACGCACGTTTCAGACGAATTTATGAATGAAAGTGAGTAGCATGACATCACGTCATGACCATATTTGGAATAAGCAGAGGTAGAGCTTTCTGTAGGTACCAAATGTGTCAGGGTTCAACGCAGAATATCTTAGACACGATCGCCAAAAGAACAGTCATTTTCGCCGTAAGCGAAGGCGATTTGGTCTTTAGACGTAAGATTTTGGTCAACTTTTGAGATTGACATCCCACCTTTCTCTTCGAAATTTCACATTTTGTAGGTTGTATTTCGAAATGTTGTTGATATCATCAGAAACTAGAAAATTTCCAGTACAACATGATACCAAAATGTCAATTTGGTCCCTGAGGTCACTTTTTGACCTTTTTCGGGCTGTAGCGCGAAATCACATTTGCCGAGAAGTTTCGGGTTTTGGCAGAGCGGGTCTCAAATGATTGCACACGTACAGTGACAACGAATTGAGAAGAACCTTTGTGATATTGCCCTGTATCACTGATATACACAAAGTCTTCAATGTGACTGGAACAGACACACACCTTGAAACATTACTCACCAAGATGTTCTACAATAAAGCACAGAATGAGTCAGTCTTCAATGCACAATCACAATTTTTTTAAAGTGTGTGATTAATTTCCCATCCCCCCCCCCACCTTGTGCTTCATCCTCTTAAGTTTTCCCTACAAAATACATTTATTCATACCTGTCAACAAGACTGCCGCTGGCATCGTTCACTTTTAGTGCCACACTATACCCCCTCCCCCACCCCCCCCCCCCAAAAAAAAATGATCACTTCATATACTGTATATATATGCAGAATACTTCAAAGTGATTTTATTTTCACAAAATTGTGAGTTAGCTGATATTCGCATAGCAAGCAACTCACAAAAATATTGCCTCCCGCAACACCAATGCGCTGTACATTGTATACCACCTCAAAGGTGGGATATTGACAATTTTTCTCCTGACAAGAAATGTAACTCATTTTCATTCTGCCTCTGTGGTTCTTGATCTCAAATCTAAACACGATCAAAACTGTCCAAGTCCCATTTCGCTAGACAGTGCATGTGGTACAGCACTTACTGTAGGCCTATACGCCATACATTTAGCGAGTTTAATTTGTTGCGAATCGGGATTTCCCAACAATTTTGAAAGTGGTTGAATTCATGATTATATGGAGTACAGTAATAAAGGGAAAAATGCCTGCATGTTGCATTTATGCTGGGATCAGAGTTAATATTTTTGCATGTTGTTAAATTTGTGAATAGCACTCAGACTCATGAAATTTAAGTGAGACTACAAACTCCCTGAGATATATGATGTATACTGTACTCATAATTGAACCGGGTGTGAAACATGCAACATTTCATTTGCACTTGACAGTCACAGTTACAACAATGCCATATATGTAGTACACTGGATAGATACTGCCAAATATTAATTAACCACCATGTTTATCTGATAAATGAATGTGATATACCTATTAAATATCATCATTCACAGCCCTGTTTGATCTACTTACAGCCTAAATCAGGGTAGTCCAAGAGGAATTTGAACATGCCGCTGCAACATGCTCAAATTCTTGTGCAACATGCTCAACTCTTGTGCAACATCTTCAAAAGCCAGCAACATGCTATGCAACATCCTCAAGAATTTGCAACACGCTCAAAATAAAATGTATTTGAACTTGTGAAAAACAAATGTACAACTTGCGAAACATCATACTACCTGGCACTTAGATATTTGTGTGCAAAACATGAGGGAGGACATTGAACGTAACCAGCACAAAGAGAGATGAGCTGCGAAATATAGCGGACTATGTACTCATGATGTGTGCTCTGCATGCATACAAGTTCTGCAATATTCTCACATTCTAAGCTTGCAACATGCTAAAATTTCAAGTTGTGGATCACCCTAGCCTAAATTCTGGCATTATATCCTAATCATGATATCTTCAAGTCTCAGAAAAAAAGAAAGGTGCGCCAGGCAGAACGATGCAAATGCTGGCAAGGCCCGTAAGTATACAAAGCGTTCTTCCAAGCACACCTTCCTTGAATAGCTTGCGTTTGCGTGGTTCTTCCGGGCACACGCTGCAATGCCTGCTTTTGAGTATTGTAAAACTTCAGAGTTTCACACTACAGCTCTCTCCTACTCTTTTCTGTCTGTCTGTCTCTCTCTCTCTCTCTCTCTCTCTCTCTCTCTCTCTCTCTCTCTCTCTCTGTCTCTCTCTTTCTTTCTCACAGACTATAAAGGCACTCCTGCATATATTTAGTCTTTCATCTTGGTATTGGCCTGTACGATAACGGAAGGTTCCATTCAACAACAAAAAAATTGTGTTGCATCTGTGGATTTCTAGTTTATGACAGCTTGACTACTCTGGAAATTAAAACCGCAGAGTTAATTGGTATTATTCAAATTGTGGAATGGTGAGAGAGAAAAAAAATTGTTTGCCAGTTCTGATGCAAATTTCCAGTCTTCAGGCTTTCAGAAATATGCAGCCTTCTAATATTTCATGCGCTGTTAATCTACATAGTCATATCAATCTCACGCTCTCTCCGGTTTTTAATTGCTCTCACCTATTCTCTCAGACCGCACTTTCTGTCACTTTTTTTTTTTCACGTGTTTTCTAGATCATCACTAGATATTCTGCGCCAAGATCTGATGAGTGTTGATTGATGGATGGTAATGAAATTGGAATTAATGAATAAAAGGTCTAACTGCGAGGATGCGCGACACTGGACAACTGGCTGAAATCCTCCACAAAATGAGACCAGAACTGAACAATCATGATTATGGTACTGACAACACATCAACTCTAATGGAAGACACTAGTGGGGCTGGTGTTCAACACTTTTATGTGGTTGCACTACTATGAGGAATGAGATTTTTTTTTTCTTCATGATACAGCAGATTACTTAGACTCAATATAATATATTACATATTATATTAACGATTACTTCTATTACATATCAGAGACTATCTATCATATATTATCTATTACATATTATATCATACTATAAAATTTTCATGCCGCAAATATATCATGTTACCTCAATGAGGCAGCAACTTCACGAATGAAGTGAAAAGGTGAATGTGTCACCACCATATTTTTCCAAACAAACAGATTGGCTGGCCATTTTGCTGCTGACTATTCCTGCTTCCAGAATCACCGGCAAAACTCCCACAAATCCAACCAAGTTTGATCACAATCACCCTGTTGCTTTGTCATGTGAAACCAAAGATGACAGTTTCTCACCAGTGTTCATTCTCAAACTTGGGCCTCTCAGGGACAAACGTGGACATCTTTGGACTATTCCAGGAACAATCTTCATTTTATTCACCCAGCTTCTTTCGTATCACACAGATTTGATTCAAGTAGCTCTACATCTCAGAAAGACTTTTGGGAAGCACTAAAGCTAGATACTAAATCAGGGCCCATACTACCGAGTTCATACCCGGCGATACGATGCAATTATTAAACTCACTGATAAGAGGCCAAAGCTTTTGAATTTGTAACGGTCATCGAAGCACTGTACGGAGGGAAGGGCAGAAAAATCTCGAAAGTTCACCTCGTCGTATCTCCCTTTAATATTTCAACACCAAATCCCTTGAAACGTCACACACATATATCTAATATGGATGTATCATCCTTCATATGATTTTTGGGCAAAAATGCTGATGTATCTTTCGAGATATGTGTTATTTTCTGTTTGAGTCGACCATGGGAAAGGGTTATAATTTTTTCCAGACATAAGTCTGCGCCTGCATGAATATTCATTTGATTAACATATTGCTAGTCTGTATACACCAGACTCACTACCTGCGAAGTTTCATGTTTGCGCAATTAGTAATTAGGTGAAAATTTGAGCAAAGAGACAACCCAATTTAAGAGAAAATACTGGACATGCACAACTAGATCATCCTCCTGCGCATGCGTTTTCTATTGGTCAGTGCACACTCAGCCAATCAGCGGTGTCAGGTTCGGTGCAATGCGACAGGGTTCGGTTTTCGGTCCACAGGGTAGTGAGTGGACAAGAGAGGAACCCTGAAATGTGCTTCAACTGTTTCATGCAGCATGAAAACCGATATATCGGACTGCGTACTGCTTACGCTATGGATTTTTACGTGAGTCACAAGTGACAGTGATCTCAATTTTTTCCGGACATAACCGTGCGCCAAATGATACAGAGAAAATATTTTGAACACAGTATGGATATACAACCATAAGTCATATACCAAAGTTTCATTTTGGGGCAATGAAGGAAAATGTGAAAAAATAACACTTGTTTTGAGACCAAATTTTCTGTTTTGGAAGCTAAGTTTCGACATCATTTTCACAGGCTTATCCTCAATAGAACCCAAAATAACTAACATCGCAAGTTAGAGAATAGTTTCTTCTTCAATTTGCTGTATAGATTTAATCATTTGGTGGCTTCTGAGGTGAGATATTGCGATTGTCCTGCAACACTTCCCCAGCAGTTTTGCGTACACAAGGGCCCGAATTCACAAAGGTGGTACAAATGAAACCATTGTTTAAACCATGGACAAAAACCATGGAGCACCACATGTCACATAGAATATTTCGTTACGAAATTGGTTATTTCGTCGACAAAATGACCATTTCGTTAACGAAATCATCATTTCGTGGACGAATTTAGTTACAAAATGTTGTCATTCGTTACAAAATAATCATTTCATTGACGAAATGACTGATTTGGTAACGAAATATTCCATGCGACACTTGGCGCTCCATGGTTTTTGTCCATGGTTTAAACCATGGTTTCATTTGTACCACCTTTGTGAATTCGGCCCAAGCTGTCTACTTTATGCAAATGAGGCTTCGAGGTCATATGCTTTTGGCGAGTTAATTGCACCATATCGCCACGCCTGAGTTGCAAAATTTTGAGATTATTTTACACCATGGATGAGCCCTTCAAACTGAAGTTGGGTCAAACTCTGAGTTTCCATCAAAATAGCAACATATTTTTCTAAGTGTGTGAATATGACAGGATGCACAAGACAACTAGTTGTGGTTATGCCATACTCCAGCCTTTCATGCAAGTGAGCTTTCAATTTATTTGCCACTGCAAACCTAACTAATTCCACTCCGTTTTTTCTTTTCTGCGCTTCATGTCCTTTCTGGTTTTTTTTAACGAATTATGTCCTTGTAATTTTGGTTCCTTAATCAACACAAAATCCTAGGGTACTTAGCGTGAAACCCTTTCCTTAATGAAGATAACAAATTTAAAGTTCTGCATGAAATCATACAAGTGCCTCTAAGGCTTGTTTCTCAAGTTTGGCACTTTAATTGACGTGGGTCATTTCAGAGAAGAATAGAGAACTAGCTTGGGATGTTATTTGTCGCCATGGGAACGAGTTTACATCATACACATAAGTTATCATCCTGCATAGAAGGTCAGACTGCATAAGTTCATCGGTGGACATTGAGAGGTTTCATCAAGAATATCACATCGTGTCGCCCTTCATGACATTATACACACTTTCGCTACTGGTTGTGAGGTCACCGATACATACATCATTCAGAGAAGCCTTACAAGATTTCTAGATCACTTAGCTTAAAGACAGTCTATGAGGGACTTTCAGAAGCCATGGTAGATGAGAACAGGGTTTCCAGCAGGCCAATTACAACAACCAAACATGAACCAAAACATTTCAGTAATTCAAAAAGTTAATTTTCATTGTCCTTGTGTATGTTTTCTGGTTTCTCCATGTCTGTTTCAACATTAACACTCCTGGTCCAACACAGTCATCATGATAATGATTTTCATTTCATTGTATGACTTCAGGTGACAAACAACAAAGATGGGTGGTGGGTTTCTTCTCTCTTTTTTATGGGGGGGGGGGGGGAGGGGAGAGGGGGTTGGCATCAGACACAGAAAAAATAAATAAAACAACACAAAACAACACAAATCTCCCTAGATATTACTGATTTGTGCAGACATTCCATACCCTATCTTCAGTCCATTATCAGATAGAACCTCTGTCACACTCTTAATCAAAAGTAAACTTGAACATAGTTTGGAAGTGCATCTTACGAGAGGATCCATCACGCATTTATTTAGGGCAGAACACAAACATCACATTCTAATACATATTGTAGAAAATAAGAGCTTGATGAAGAAACCCTAACCCCTTCCCATTCCCCCTCCTCCTCCTCCTCCCCACTCCACCCGGCAACCCCCCCCCCCCCCCAAGAAAAAAAGGAGAAAGAAAGAAAAAGAAATCTATGTTGGTTTGTATCTTTACAGAAAAAAAAAGTAATATGCTTTCCACTAGGAGCAGTGAACTCACAAGACAGGACAGCTGTTTTTGTTTTGGTTTGGTTTGGGGTTTTTTTTTCAGGTCAACATGAAAATATTCACTTCCATTGACAGGTTAGAGGGATTATCACTTTTGATCATTTAACTCATTGAGGATGGGCTGATTTTGCTACAACATGCATTTCCCATAGACACCTGCCTGAGTATACTCGGGACTCGTCTTCAATAGGTTAATGGATTTTGCTCAAACTTCATTCAATCTTTCTTTCACTCTGCGTTAACCAAACCATGCTCCACGTAAGCTGCGGTCCCATCCATTATAGGTGACACTGACTCACAGAATGCTGACGGTTTCATTCTATTTGTGACCCTGTATCACAAAATAAACAGAAAGTCTCCAGACATGAAATTTTAGTTAAGACAATATTCTGAAAGAGCAGACTTTAAACTTTAAAATGATGTATAACTCAAATCAAATGGACTCTCCTAACCTATATAAATATTGGCAAGAAAGCACACATTCAGGAAAAGTGTGAACTGAGAAAAGAGGCTCTGAAGTACAGTGTCTATTCAAGTGCCGGCTGTGCGATGAATGGGACAAAAACAGGATGTTAACCACTGGAGTAACAACAATGAAGGGATTATCAGATTAAGTTGAAACTGAGCATGCCTTATTAACACATTCTGTCCATAATTGATGCAACCTTTCAAAGCAGTAGCATCATCCTTTCAAAAGTTATTAGAGTTGAAATTGAAGAGTGTGTACAAGGTTTTTAAGAAATGAAAAGGGGACTCTAAAGACACACCTAATCACACTATTCTAAAAAAAAAAAATGTTCGGAATATACTGCTCAAAAACACACTTTCCTACCCGTTTTATGATCCCAAATTTTTGCATAATGTAGAAGAAGACTTGCTCTTTCAGAAAATATGAAAAAGTCAAGATCCGCTAGGTTGGCTCATTTCACCCTTTTTCAGTCCTCACACAAAATCAGTGTGTGTGACTTTTTGTTTGTTTTGTGATGCGCGGTCACATTTCTTCAATTTCTAAACCGCAAAACTGTGTACACGGAATGAAGGCAATGTACACAATGTATGTGATATGCTGAATTACAACAAGAAAGTTTGTATTGATCTACTATCATAATCGTTACTGTGATTGAGGTTATTCCTCGCACATGAGAAAGAGTTACAACTACAGGATCAATCCTTTCTGCCTTTATTTTTATTAACTATAAGATGATTGGAATAGAATGTAAGTTGCCATGACAACATTCACAGGGAGTCAACTTCTTGTAGATACGTAAACCTACGTCATTTCCTCTGTTGCTTTTGATGGAAAATACTATATATCAGGATATGAATAAATGGATTGTATTTTGGACATTCAGACAAAATAAAGTACAGCCAACTATGTAAAAACTTGAAATTCATACAAACAGAGTAAAATACTTTTATTTTCTGGGTGAAAAATGAAAGATATCATACTTGGCACAACCCACAGACTACATTGCTTTATCTCTGATATTACACTGTTTTTCTTGTTTGTTTGCTTGCTTCCTTCCTGCATGTGTGTTTGTATAACCTGTCTACTTAGTATTTCAGATAGAAAAATATTAATTCCTGAGTTCAAATTAAGATGAATAATGAACAGTCAACAGTCAAACAACACCACACACACAAGCGAGATTGCCTTGAAATCGATAATCTTTACAACATGGGTGACATAGCTATATTTCCTTTGAAAATGCAAATTACATGCTAAGCATTATGTCTAGAGTACGTGTCATAAATACATACACCTCTCTAACACCTTTCATTAGAGTACATCGTAGGGGATGCATATCCTCATACATTATGCGCATCTCCACATCATAGCTAACATCGTAGAGGAAACATCACACATTTTAGCCATCATGCCGTCAGCATCCTACAGACATTTAACGTTTGGAAGTCTCAATCTTCCCCTCCTCCCACAACTTTGGGGGTTTTCGTCTAGCGACTATCAGCCAGCTAGAACAGCAGGACCACAGTTATCATCAATTAGTTTAGATTCACATTTAAAAAAAATTTTGAAAAAAATAAAATCCATTCATCTGTGTTTTCAAAATATTGTGCAAAGTTCAGAGAAATTACAGAAACTTGATCTCAGCTTTTAAAACAAGACATTGAAACTAAATCTTGTCTGCAGTTGTCTCTATGTTTGTTTTATTTATCAAATAAATAGTCAGAGCACAACAATGAATAATCCCTTACCAATTTCATTTTTGTCCCAAGTGTAGTCAAGCACAGACTACTGAGTGTATGTCTACTGAAAATTTGTTTCTTGTTTCAAAATCTTTTGTCTAAATAGAAGAATAAATCTTGTGTTGATATTAAAGTAATGTGACAAGAAAGGCCTGAATTTTACAATTTATATGACAATTTCAGATCCCCCACCCCCCCACTTATTTCAAAAAGTCATCTCCAAAATTCTTAGTGTGATCTGATCCACATCAGAAACACTTTTGTGGGTTTGTCTTGTCCTTTGTTTCCTCTTCACAGGACAGAAAACATGTCAAACACCTTAAAACTATTCCATATCAATGAATAATACCTAAAGAAAATCTGTCAGTTTTTCAAAATTTTGCCATCACATTGAAGCATCACATTTTCTCGACACAAACACCATGATGATAGGACTCTAAAGTTTGGGAGCAGCTTTATGAAACATGTCGTAAATCTACCATATGTCCAAAAAAAAAAATTACATCGGTACCCTCCCCCATGATAACTTTAAGAACAGTGAATCAATCCAAATACAATTTCAAGGTATGAAACTATAAGTCATTGCCAACATCTTACAGAAAACCCCATTCGATTTGCTTCAGTGGTCGAAGAGAAATGAGGAATTTTGTAGAGCATATCAGGAATCTCTTCCCTCCAAGTTCTATTGTGTTCATACATTAATATGCAGTTCTAAGAGCATCCAAGAGCTAAACTTGGAAGAATCAGACTCACGACATTCTTTACAACAATCCACATTTCTCTGTGACCGCTTAACCAAACTGAACGGGGTTTTCTGCAAAATAGAGCAAAGATGTTACATTTTAAGACCCTGAAATAGCATTTAGACAGTTTAATCATATTGGGAGTTATCAATGCAAAGATCCTATTGTAATTTTTTGGGGGGGACATACTGTACTTGCTTTGCTCTCCCAGCTGCACTCACAGAACGCGAGTTACACCAAGGAGTTTCCAAAGCTCCTCAGTGGCAGACATTATCCACAAACAGCTCATGAGAGAGAGAGGACAGTGCCACAAACTGCACCCCTTGCACATGCACACACTTTTCTCCCCAGATATCATCAAAAAGTGATAATTATTCCATCTGCAGCTGCCATTAAAAGAGCCAAAAAAACAGGGGGATAGAGAGAAAAGGGACACTACGAGGACGGCAGGATAGCAGGCTGTGCTATCACGTGTCGCCATCAGTAGGTAGTAGAACTGACAGGGAACCTAAGACAGAGTGAGTGCTTATTCCGAGTTTACTGACCAACTGATCAGAACCTGGGATTCTAATCTCTTGTAAACACCGACTAAGTGTTACCTAATTGATGATTCTAAACACTATCACCTCTGATGGATCACTATCGGCAATATTTTCTTTTATTTTCATTACGCCTCCACATCTTGTCACTCAGCTACCATCAATCTTCACAGGATTGTTAGAAAACATTTATTCACCACATATCAGACCATTCAGCAAAATCACATTTTCTATCATTTTAATTTCATGATGATTGAAGGACTAAAAAAAAATGTATCTAAGCAACAGAAATGATCTCAACAATAACATTCAAATTTCTGGCTTGGATATTATTCTTTTTTTCTTCTTCTTCTTCTTCTTCTTTAACTTTTGCCCAACTCATGGTTTTGTTTTCCATCAGAGGGGGAAAAAAAAATCAGATGAAATAAACATCCATTATATGCTAAGATATGCTATGTCTAAGTTAAAACTCTTTACTTCTCCATAGTCTTTAAAAAGATTTTGAAATTTTGTTCTGGCATTACTTGTCAATCCAAAGAAGATGGGAATTCATTAGCATTCAGTTCAAACTGAAGCCAAAACTTTTCACCCAAAACTTGCTGTTTACTTGCAGTATGATATGTAACACAATCTTCCCCCATCATTATACCTGGTTCAAACTGGGATGACATTCAAGTTTGAGAAAATCTAATAGAAGCAACCAGCTTGTTCTGGTGTCTTTAAACATCAGCCCATCATGTTAAAGTGTTGAATGGTTCACATCTTACGAATATATGTCAGAATGGGTCCTACAAAGGAGTGATACCATACATATTCCTGACAAGATATGATAAATCGTATCTTCATAATATAAATTAAATTTCTGCAAAGCAATGTGATCACAATTACTCTAATTACTACATTTCTTTGTGTGTTTGTTTGGCCTCTGAAAGGTTGTTAGGTCAAAATAAAAAATTACAGAATAGTACCGATTTGGTGAGAATTCAGGAAACTATAATGCTTTCTATCATCTTTGATAAAACTAGCTTGTTGATAGAGTGCATACATGTATACTTGTACATATTGGACTTTTAGACATTGAGGCTTTTTAAGCAGAGTATTACCAATTGTACTATGAGCTCCAGTAAAACGGTGCAGTAGATTCATATTAAATCCGTAAACAATTTCAATAATACAGACAGAGAGGGCATCTCTTTCAAACTTTTCTAGCAACTGCATACATATAAATAGTATGAATGGTGCCTGCAAATATTCACGTCTCCTCGTGAGTTATCACTTCTCAGTATAATAATTACTTACAAATATCTTTTGAGAGGGTATCAAATTAGAATACATGTCAATAAGTTCATCTACATCTGTAGGCTTCAGCAAGAACCAACACATTTGTGCATCAATTCTGAGTTACAGAATGTCGCAATGTTTCTATGTAAAAAAAAAATAAATAAATAATCACATATACTGCATATACACAATGGTATGGTACATCAACTTTTATCATCTACTGTATACATCAAATATTATGTGGGGTTTTTATTTTTGTGAAATTTGCGAGTCAGATGCTAGTCGGGCTTTTAGAAACACGCAAAAATATTAACTCTAATCCCAACATGAATGTGATGAGCACATATATATTTCTCCATTCAGTACAGTTCTCCACGATCGCGAATTAAACCAGTCACAAAATTGCCGGAAGTCAAGATTTTAAAAAACATTAGCCTTACTAAATATATGGCCTATACAGTACCTTTTAAGACTAGCAGTTGTGAATATTATACGCGCAGCCATACTGTATTTCTTAGCCTGTTCGCACATAGTAGAACATGGCAGTTTGAATCTGTGCAAAGCTCGCAGAGAACACCAAATGATATTTCTGTCATTTCCGAGTGCCCAAACTTGGTGAGAAATATGCTTGCCTGAATCTCAAGTATTGTATGGACACCTTGATCATGTTTAATTGCAATTGGCTAATAATCCATGTAACGAATTGTGTACAGTTACATATGCAGCGCACACACAGCCAAAGAATTTTGCTGGACTGGAGTTGACGATTACTGCATACACTTCGGTGCACATGCGTGCTGATGGGCAATGTTATTCAAGCAGGCCTACGCTAGTCGTGGTTTTTGAATGTACAAAAGCACAGGCAGCGAAACAAGATTGATTCCATTGAAGAACCATAAGATCTGACGACTGACTCCCTTTAACTCAGCAACTCATTCACCTTCCTCAAACAAATGCAGGAAATGACATTTCAGTTACTTACACTCACAACACAAATGACAAACATTTTCACAACTTTTTAAGTGATGTCTGATCTTTTGCCCGCACTATTGATGATGCCTTACATTACACTTTTTTTTCACTTACAAGCAGATCATGGGAACTTGATAAGTTCAATCAACTAGTTATTATGATAGCTCATGGTGATGTTATTATAGGCTAAAAAAATAACCCATATATGTACCATCGAGTACATTTCCTGATTATTTGCATTCCTCAGTCCTCAGGTATGGCTAGTTCTAAATATATTGTTTGACACAAAGTCTGACTGTGCAAACAAGGTATTAAAAAGAAATTGGCAAAAAATACAAAAATACAAAAATCCTTGACGCTCCCAGCATAATTCTAGAATATGGCAGAGATGAGTTGGCACCAATTATATGTTATAAGACAGCAAATACTCATAAACAAAACTGATCAAAATTTACCGGGTTTATTTTTAAAAATGACCCAAGCTTGTCACACCCGGCATATTCTGTGCACTCAATGTTAATTTCTTCAATTTACACTTATCAAAACAGCGCTCGGCCCGTGCTGTGTATCACTCAAGCGCCATTTCAGCGAATCAGACTCGATGCGGAGTACTGCGGTCAAATATGAGATGAAGGAAGCCAGCGAAATATGGTAATGACATATTCTATCATATAATACCTGAGTCATTAATGGACATTAGCGGAGAGACAGCAGCCACGCACGCAGCTAGACATGGATTATGGGGAAAATACAGAAACACAAGAGGCCTGCTCTGCAGCTCACAGATCTTCAAGCACCTTTGTCACAAATTAATGGACATTAGCAGGGGATGAAAATGGCCCCCTAAGTCGAGGGGCAAGGTTTGATCTTTTGAAGTCAGTCCCGAAACCTTTGTTTCCAAGCAAATGGGCACTCTGCAAGAACACCACCGCGAAATGAAAAGCATGTCGCAAATTATGAAAGATGCCATATCTGGGCACAAAGAATTGATGATATAGGACATTTGATGATTACAGTAAATTTGTGAAATGAGGGTATCTTAAAAGCATGAAAATATGGAAAGTGCAAATAATGTGTAATTACTTTTTGCCGGGTCTATACTTTTGCAAATGACTTTGATTCAATTTCATCCATTTATGACCAAAAGAAGAGAGATTTTTCCTTCACTTCATTTATGTATTGCAGCAAAACTTGCCCGAACTTATGATTTATATGCAAAATTGACAAGGGACTGAGAGTACTCTTCTCCAGGTTTGCTGATTTTCATCTGAAGTCTTTTCTTTTCATGATTTTTATAACCCATAAAGTCCACTCGGAATATAATGCTTTCAACTAAAAAGAGTAAATTAACTATTTTTCCAGTAGTCTGCAGAGTTGGGGTGTTTATAACATAACAAATGGGATATTAGCAGAATGAGAAAAAAATAACGCAGTTTGAACACTGATGAAAACTTAACAAAACTATGCATGAATATGGGAGAATGTGCACACTGCAAGATTTGGACTGTTAAAAAGCATCAATATAACCATAGCTCCCTACTTAATAATATATTACAATAGAGCAGATTTAATCCTACAAGAAGCTTCAATGCCCACTGTGAAAAGAGAGTTACAAGTTTTGCTTTTTGATATCACAACAAAATGCTGAAAGATTATCTCTGTAAAATATGATTTGACAGAACTAAAAAAATGCCACCAAATTTGCATCCTCCACTTGCAAGCACACAAAGAGATTCTGTAGAGATCACATTTTGTGATGAGCTATGCACAAGTGAAGATGTCATAGAATTTTCTAGGTATCATCCATTACCAAAACACAAACATATGTTTTTCCAACAAAACACAGCGGCAGATATGATTGTCTATGACGTGAGGTGACGTGATGACATAAGGGGGGAAAGAGGTCTGACTTTAAGCCTTTGCATGCCAAAAGCTACTCATGGTGATGAGATCAGATGCAGATGAACATGGTGTGAGATGGTAATGGGTTATTGGCAGGAAGGGGCAAGGCTGCTAGTGAAAGAATCAGATCGTAACCTTCATCCTGCCAAAGCCTTGCTATCACATGGTGAGAAATTCAGCCATTATTGGTTCAACGCAAAGAATAGCCACGCACACTTATTACACCACAGTTGTTCATGTCCTAACTTAATCTCTACCCACTCACAGATCTGGCTTGCGACAAGGGGAGCATATAGCGATTTTTACAGATTGATAGCTGGGCCAGTTGACACCAATGAAAAGGCAGAAAGAGGGAAGGCGGGAAAAAATTGGCGGAAAAAAACAAAGAGGCAGTATTGCTGGTGCAGGAGATACAATCTCTTAAAATGCCATTTATTGCTTTTTGCAAGGCTAAGCCATGTGTTGGAATGCGCCATTTACACAATCTGATTGGATTTGATTGGAATTTTTATGAAGAATTCGCAA
Source organism: Diadema antillarum (assembly GCF_040938485.1). NCBI lineage: Eukaryota > Metazoa > Echinodermata > Echinoidea > Diadematoida > Diadematidae > Diadema > Diadema antillarum. The sequence continues at coordinate 434,698 of NW_027271903.1, forward strand.
GTGAGTCGCTCCCTGGCAGGTGTGTGGAAGACAATATCACGCATCTGAACAAAGACGAGTAAAAGGGGCGCATTGCGGAGCAGAGCAGAAATTGCCTAATGGTATTTTTCTCTGCTGGAATACTCAATCTCAATTCAGAAGACTTTAAAAAAAATGCGCAGTGTGCTGTCATTTTCAGAAAGAAGCAGAATTGGATCCAAGATGCGGCAATACATGTTGCTTAATGTTCAGGGGAATTGATATTGCAAGCATTTATTAGAACTGCAATCTTACGGCAAGTCAAATTGACTTCAAATGCCGTCCCGCAGTCTGATTTAGCCTCTCCCGTAAACTTGATCTTTTGAAACATCCCGTAATCTCGGACATACCTCCTAAGAGGCAATTTCTGTCGCATTGCTCCTCTTCCTGACCCCACCACGGCAATCAAGCAAGACATTTCTGTCCTTAAACAATGGAGCTATAGAGAAAATATGCCCATACCTTAATGTCATGGAATTCATTTGTGAGGAAGGCTAAGCCACAAGTCATCGACACGGTTGCATCATCAATATATATCTCGACATTCAAACTGCATATCGCCCATATTTCTCCATTAAGTGTGGAGGACAATATTTCTAAGCAATTTACAAATAGTTTTTTCTTTATTTTAGTCCTGACTGGCAAAACTTTTAATAGACAGTGGGCATTTCTGACGGCGGGAGATGAAAACAAATCTATTAGGCATCACAAAAGGAGGAAATCAATGAAAACAAGGTTGGGTCTTTCTTGAAGTTTATAGTTTCATCCACATTGCATCTACGTAAAACAACCTTTTCACTTCTATTTTGGCATGATGCAAAAATTTATGGGGATTTGAGATTTGCATGAGTAATGCAAATTAGTCCTCCTGGCAATTGATACTACTACATCTTGAACCAAAATCCCTTCTAAAACAGAAGAAACACACGCAAAGGCAAAAATGTTGGACATGACTACCTGGCCACAAATGCTTCAGGACTTACATCTCTCTCGTCCCTGTCAATATGTAATACTTCACATAATGCAAGATGGGTTTACATTTCATTTTGACTAATTCAAGGGGTATTGAATCAGTACTAGCTTTTATTTTTGTTTTTATCTTGTTGTCGTGATAAGGTCATAAATCATTCTAATCTTTTTAAAAAGTAAGCTTTTGACCCTTCCATTTTTCCCATGTGCCCTTTCCCTCTTCAAAGTCCACACACACCAGCTCAATTTCTGCCTTGCAGAAGTTCAAAATCTGCTGATGGTTTACTTAAAAAATTATTTGTTTTTTCATTCCTTACACTTAAGGAAGAATCTCAGGAAACACAGAAGCATGATAAAGTGAGAGAGACACAGAGAGAGAGAGAAGAGATGCTAAACAACAAACTAAATGACAGAGAAAGGAATTTTCAGTTTAATATTCTATTCATCCCTTGCAGACATTATTTTAGGAGAGTACTCGATGTACGGCCAAGTGTCCCTGTGGATGCCAGTAGCTGCAAATGGCCCTCATCTCTAAGCTCGTTGCACCATTTACGAGAATCTTTGCTAAGCTACTGCTAAGCCTACTTCACTTGCGAGCCTGCCCTACTTCCTTGCCCAGGAGCGCAGCGACGCGTAGAATACACGAGAGCCTTTGCTGGAAATTGCAACATCTTTTCTCAAGTATTCCTCTGCCTGTAGACTCCCGATGTATCAGTTTTACAGGTCTGATGGAAGGTAGCTAACACCCTTCCACAAAATTCTCAGTCACTGCCTCAGAAGAAAAATGCTTCAACTTCTAGAGGAAGCCTGAAAAGTATCAGAAGAACTGATCCCTGTTACCAATGATTACAACATGACATTAAGGAAAAACAAACAAACAAACAAACAACTAAATGCTGAACATGCCCAATGAGCTGGAAAGGTGAATTTCCTGCCTTAAATTGATGCAGCTGGCAAAATCTTTCTTCTGAGCATCCAAGAATGACAGCATCTGCCTCTGACAATAGCATTCCTTTATTCCCACCCCCCCCCCAAAAAAAAAGAAAAAAAAAAGAAAATACAATATGACCTGCATTAACATTAGGTTATTGCCTGAAAGAAGAACAGGGTTTGCTGCTAATTATCAAGAAGGGTTGCTGAATATCTGAAACCATTATTTCAACTAGAATCCCACTTGTGAATAGCTGTGTAAGCACCCTAAGTCTTGGTACAGAAAACACTTTATACAAATAATTCATTGATTACATGTGCTAGTCTTATTCAATGGTTTCACCCATTTTCTTGGTGTCCAAATACTCAAAGAAATAATCAACCAGCATGTCACTCATACAATCAGGTTTGCACTGACAAAGTTCATCCGATTATAATTACTTAACCCGTTCCATATGGGAACCTGGTGGCCTGTGTATTAAGTTTTAAGGGGATTTCAGAATTTAGTATGGAACGGATTAAGATGATCTGCGTTGGCTTTTGGTTTCCATTGCACATCCACAGAATACTAAGCATGCAACTTTATCATGGGCTCCTTATTTGTGTGTAGACAGACTGATGGGTTTATACCTGCATGTTTGTGTGAATGTGTGTATGTCTGTGTGTGTGCATGTGTGAGTATAATTTGTATGCTTGCATGAATATGCCCATGTGTGTCTGTGTGCATGTATGTGTGAGTGTGTATTTGTGCTTTAGATGATAATATTGAAGGAACTTCTTCAGACAGATTTGTCCCACTCCTACCCCCTGTTTCCTGAAAAGACACACAAGGGCACTTCAGCCCCACACTTCCCCCAAAGTTTTGAATAAAATGATTCCAGCGACATGCCCTTGAATGAGGCCGAGGGTCAAACAAGGATTTGTGGCTTTTTACTCAAAGAGCTAAGTAAGCACAGCATCATCGACCAGGGAATTCCCCACAAAGCACATCAGGGGGAGGCTAATTTCATGCAACACTGGGCAAATCACCGCGGTAGGGTGGGGTGGGGGTTGGGGGTGGGTAGGGACACTCCAGCATCAGCCTGGGCCTATCAATGCCCAGCAGCCTTCCCTGGATAGACAAAGGTCTGACCCCTCCCCCTTAGTCTTATGGTAGTCAACCATGACCTTGATTAATCATTGTCATGCCACCCACAGCATCAAGATAGGAAGGAGCTCTAACTGCATCCTCCTGCAATCTCCACTTTCACTAGGAAAAAAAAACAGAAAAGTTTTGCCAAACCTCAATGCTATAAATCCATACAAAAAAAAAAATATGTACATAAATCTAAAAAGCATTCTCAACATCTCCATCACACACTTAAAATCAAGAGTCTTCATCACATATACTGTAAAACATGAAATTTTCGCGGCATGAAATTTTCGCGAGTTGCCTCTAACATTCAATGCATATAGTTTAGACAAGAACTTTCACATGCATTCTAATTTCGCGAATCTTGGCTCTCGCAAAATTAAAATGCACGCGAACATTCGTTTTACAGTATGCTACATGTGAATATTACATGAATGAATCTCACACGGAAACTTTGCTTTTCATAAAAGCTAATCTTTGCTACCATTACAATGACAATCTTTACATTACATTGTAAGTCTAAACACACACAACTTGCAACATGCTTCACACACACCAGGATTTCAATGAACTAAATGGATACTCGACTAGGATACTGACCTAAGTGCACAAAATCTTAAATTCCACATATATATTATCTAAGTTATGAAAATTGATTTTATAAAGGTCATAACTTGGTTTATGGAATGCCCTTTGTGGTAACCATAAAATACTGGTAGTGGCCACTCCACTGTCTACTCAGGCTGAAAAGGATAAATCAAAAAAGATTTAGATCACATGAAATCTACATAACAATAACTATAAGTAAATGCCTCATCTACAGTGTACTCAATATAAGGATGAGTTATTGTCATCAACTATGACATCACCAGCTTGACCAGTCCATATCCATATGGTTTGGTAAAAACAAATTGGTCAAGGGGTCAAAAGAGGGAGGGTCCTTTTTGAGCGTCCAGGATGGGTGAGGGTGAGGGATAAAGGAAGCACAGTGGGTGGAGTCTAGCATCATCAGTTTGGTGGGGCTTCTAGCAGATGATGCCAGTCTTATGTTGCACCATGTTCACAGACCCATCTTGTGAACGTCAGCTCATTGAATACTCATGCAGATTCATGCTATGATCTCAAACATCACAAATTCCTCCATAAACCTTAAATTTAGTATTTCCTTTTGTTTAACACCTCAACAATTCTGAGAAACAAAACTCTCCAAAGGTACAACCTAGAATAATTTATGCATGTATAACACCCAAGTGCTTTGCATACATTTTGTCTTCATTTCATTACCATACAGAGGAGATCACAGAATACAATCTTGAGGAACAGACAAACATTGCTGACAAAAAAAGGAAACAAACATTCATTGCATCAAGCGTCACATAAAGAAGAGATGAACTGAACTGAGCTGATCCAAATGCCATCATCCCTGACTAGCACTACCACAAGAAGAAAAATACTCTATGTCTTGCAGCATGCCTTTCAAAAGCTTGTACACTAATTCCGCATGAATATGGGACTAAATTTTCAGCGTAATCCAACCCATGCTAAACAAGTGTTAAACAATGTTTTAAAAAAAAGCAAGGCCAAACTTTACAGATGACACAATCTAGCCAGGACAGACACATAATGTGCCAATGACTGCGGTTTAGTTGCAAGCTACTCAGACGAGCTGTTACGATCGAAACCTACCTGGCCCACGGCATTAGGCGCCACGCATTGGTAATTATCGGCGGGATTAAGCTGGAGGAGTGAGTAATAACTTGGGTTTATCACCTGGCTTCGTTACCAAGGATAACTTTGCAAAAAAATATGAGCCTCTACAGGGTATCGTCAGTACCTAGACAACGCCAGACGACGAATGGCAGGCAGGGGACGTCTCTGTCAATGCATCATTACACACCTGACGAGAACATACTGCACTTGACAGCTACCATGCCATGTCTCTCACTCTTCACTCTGCAAGCAAAAAAAAAAAAAAAATGCATCCTCCATGTCACATCATGTTCTCTCCCAAGTCTCTTTCTATGTACCGCTGTCGATTCCACGACAGGAATCTCACCAGTTTGCATTTCGTATCTTGCTGGAACTTCTTCAAATCACAGCAAAATGTTTGTTAAGTTTGTTCTTGCATGCAAGGACATTCCGCTATCAACACTCACTACAAACAAGTTGTGTTAATAACAATATTTGCTACAGGATCTGACACATACGTAGGCTGTAATCATACATTCTTAGTTCAACAACTTGCATCTATATGGCATCACAGATGTAAATCTATTTTTGTTTTTGTTTTTCTGAGGGCACGTTGTAAAGATTCCCACTCACATGGGCTTACTCTAACAAGCGTTAACGATCTACACAATCTTCTTCAAACTATTTCATTTTTGTGTTTGTTCAGGTAGTTTCTTATCCCGGGGACATTCTGTTTTTCCTTTTTGGTATTTCCTTGCTTCTGACACCATAATCACTAAGAATCTGTGCATAATAACTCTTCCTTGGACTAAAACCCTGTTTTTTGTCAATAAGATGATTTCCTGTTTTACTTTTCACACCACCAGATGGATTTCAAGAAGGGAATCAAATGTATAGATAAACTCTGTAGAGTTAAGACCTTCTGCTTCGAAACTAATACAATAAACTTGGCAACAAGAAGGCAATATCTCCCTCTGTAATGACCATGATAAGAACAATGCCAAATCCCATTCTCATCCCCTTTCCCCACCCACCCTCCCGAACTTGACTTGCCAAAAAACATTGAACTACCAGCACACACAAAAAAGAGAAAAGAGAGCGAAGAAGAGAGAAAATGAGTCACTGATATTGTTAATATCATTAATATTTCTCAGGGTAACACCATCTGCTGGGAATAAAACAGAAAGAAGCGAAAAAGGGAAAATAAACTCCAAGGGGAAATATGTTATCTGTTTGTCTACTGGCCTGCAGTAAGAAGTCTGGTGTTAGTTTCCATCAAGGAAGCTGACTTAGCGTCTCATAAAGTTGACTTCACGCACAATTCTTAGCACGCAGAGTTTCACTGGTATCTTTAGTTAGCGTACCTCACACAGATTCAAACCAACAATGTTTCAAGTTCACAAACCTACTTGGGAGTTACTCAAGGTAGCTACTACTGCTTTGGGGTGATTTGTTTGTTTGTTTGTTTGTTGTTGTTTTTGTTTTGTTTTGTTTTTTTGAGGGGGTGAGGGAGGCTTTAATACCAAAATTAGCACATAATTAGTGGGTGGGGGTTGAAATAGTCTCAGTCACTCAAATATTTTATAAAGATTGTAATGTTTACTACCTTACAGGGATTGTGCACCATGCAGCTTATAATGCGGTTATTTGTATGTATGTAATATATAAGATATTGTGATAAACATAACACCCACATACATACATTATGCTTTGTTTGCCTCACATCCAATGCTGTCAATTTTCAGGAAATCTAAAAAAACATGTGACTTGAATAATATTTTGAAGTATTTGGACATCTAATGTTTACTTTCACATGCCTCCATATCATATTTACATATAATCTTTACAATCTTGAATATCAGCTTTACAACCAGGATGGAAGACATCAACTTTGATTTCACTAAAGTTTGCACTGTAAGTTAACGCTAAATCAGTGTTTGAAGGGGAAAAAAACCCCTGATATTGTAGATTGAAAATTTCTTCTTTTTGGAATATCAAGAAGGCAAGGTACTAGTACCCACTGCAACAGTATTGGTGTGAGATTTGTACTTCTACAAATGAAGTTGATTTCTGGGTTTTTTGTGTTTTAAAAAAATGTAGATTTCTTTGGTTTTTGATTATGCCTACAAATATTCAGTTCAGGCTTCCTGACCCTTGCTTTATAGCCATCAAGAGCTAGCTTTACAGCCCTCAAGAGTTTGCTTTAGACACTCAGAAGTTTCCTGTGGTCCAGCGAAACTTAAAAGTCTGGGCCTAAATATTGTACAAACTTTGAAATTTACTGAGAGGAACAGACAGGCACTGCATGCTGGGAAATCAAGTAAAGTGTTATACAATGACTGCAAAGCTTATCAAGTCGAGAAATCTCTACGTCCTTCCAAGCACATCAGGCCTCTCTTGACCAAATTATGAGCGATGATATATCTGGGTCAATCAAAAATTGCCAAGAAGAGCTCGGGGTCTGGGATGAGTAAAGTATACACTGGGCTAACCATTATATCAATGCATACACGCACACACACGCACACACATACACATACACATACAGACACACACATTGAATGTAGTTTCTATAACAGCCAACATATTTCTTTGAAGTCATAGATACAGAGATCTAATTGAACTAACCACCAGCCTTATATTTTTTTCACCAATTCTTCCTTTCTCATTCCTATAAAAAGAATGCTATACTGCGCTCATAGTAATCATAGGACTATTATTATGATGTACAGTTAGCTTCTGTTCTTCTACCCTATGTAAGCTCATCACACCTTGTCACTGCCTGGGTGTTCAAATTGGCAACTCTGACCTGGGCAGGAATGCTTCCTAAGCCTGCCGCTAGGGTCATAGGTCAAAGCCAGATGCAGTGTAAACAATTTGACGAGCTTTCCTCTAAAAAATAAATGCATGTACTTACACTTGCTCACTTTTTGTCAGTAGTCAGTAGCATCCCATTACAGACCTCTGTTTCCTCACTGTTTGTGTGGTGTTGTGGTTTTTTTTCCTGGTTACAACCATAACATATATTCAAACTCTCATGCTTTCATTTATTCACAACTCTCATATTGATTTTTAGAGAGAAAAAAAATTACTTCTGAAATGAAATACTACCTTATATTATATTCAATTATGACTGGTCACAAGCATAGTGTATTCATGTGCATTTGAATGTTGATTATGTGTGCATGTAATCATAAATTCACATGTCAGCAAAGCATTGCTTGAAATTCAGGGATTTGATTATTTGTCAACCTGCAAACGCCTTGTAGAGTCATAGAAAGTTAAACTAAAGGATTTACTTCAATGAAAAAGGTGTTTTGAATGTATTTCTTTTTCAAATGCTAGAACACAATCATCAAAAGTTGTGTAAAATGAATCAAGCATGAGGGAAGTCACGATAACTTGAATATCAGTCATTGATTCAATGAGGTACTCTGCAAAAACATAAAATCAGTATCTGATCATGTAAAAGCAAAATATCTATACAGCAAAAAAACATCTGTTGCATACCAGTGGGCACCAAAATTTGATTCACTTTCTTTAATCTATTATGAAGTACACACTTGTCTATTTTATTCAATGTTTAACACCAACAACATTGTGTCAATAAATTATCCCAGTTTTAAAGTTTGGAATAATATTTGAAAAAAAAAAGAAGTTATTGTGATATTTCTTCATAAAAGTAAAGAATACTTCATGTTTAAACTTAGTTTACTTTATATCACCTAGTAAGTCACATGCCAACAACATTCACAGTATGATACATTAAAATGAAAGAGTAATTATCAAGCATCTATTTCAAGGATCTGCTCATCTATCAATATATTTGATTATTTCACAAGTTATTTGCCTTCTTTCGTGGATATATAAATCTCAAAATGACTACATCCATTCATATATTTCTATCAATGCATCTATCTTCTGAATCTAAAGAGACACATATTTTGACTTGAATAGCACTTACAATTCTTAACTGCTTTGCTTCAAAAAACAGTCAAGATTTCTCATTAAGATAATGCGTTTCCTAGAAAGAGAACATCTAGTGATGATGATAAACAAATGTTATCATCATTGGAATTTGAATTACACACATCTAGTTTCCATTAGTGTTTAATACTAGTTTTTGAGTGTTGTGTAAGTGCTGTCAGCAGTCAGTGGGTTGCTTCATTGGAATATCCGAACATTTTGACCAACATTTAAACCTCGCAGGCTAAAATGACTTTTCGTCACGAGCACATCTCAGCAGCTCATGCCATCATCCTCACCTGAGTTGCAGGGGAACAATGAAGGCAGAATGACGAGTCGCATGATTCAATGCATTCTCAAGGGGCCCATGTCCCTCATGATTGGCTAAATCTAGATTTGATTGATTAGCAACTAATGGGAAATGAACACAACATGGCCAACTCATTAGAATTGTGTCATTCTTTTTTTCTAGTAGGACATGGAAGAAAAAGAACAGAGATGAAAGCAGATTACCTCTGGCTCGATAGTCGTCGCTTCCTTTGCAGGTCAGTTAAATCATTACTGCCGCAGTCTGAGAGCAAGACTACAAACTGCAAACTGAACAAAACTGGCAAGCATTAGTCTGGTGTACAGCCTAGAGAGTTGGACCTGACAGACAATTCTGGGTTTGACAGGGTCACACTTTATTTGGTTTGAACAAAGAGATCTGTGGTTTTCACTTTTTGCTGGTGCTGCACCACGGTGGAAAACATATCATACACAGACAACGATATTAATAATTAAATGATGATGACAGTGATGATGATGATGATGATAATAACGATAATGATGAGAACAATGATGATGATAACTATGATGATGATGAAGATGATGATGATGACAGTGATAACGATGATGATGATGGTGATAATGATGATAATGAAGATGAACATGTTGATGATGATGACAATGACTATAGTGATGATGATAACGATGAAAATGATACTCTGCAGGTTGTACTGATGGTAATGTTGATGGTCAATGGGAAAGCTAACATTGCATAAAGTTTACATGTATTATAAGAAATGATGTGATGGTGAATTCCTGCATAGAATCCTACCACTTTTAATGAAAGAAGAAAATAATGTCAAAGGAACATTCCTCATTCCAATTCACTCATGATTGTCAGGCTGCTAATGAATACATCATAATTCCTTGTAATTAGTTTAATTCACAAAAAAAAAAACTGTTACCATTCTGTAACAGGTTTTCCATAAATGACACAATTAAATGAATTGCGAGTTATTTCCTAAATACCAAGGTACTACCAGTGTCTATATGTGAAGTAACAACTACTGAAATTTCTTCTCCAAACTGGCAACACAATGACAGTACTGCTATGGGATATTTTGCTTTAAATCATACATGACAAAGGATCAATTCTGTGAAACATTTACTTTTTACTCAGTAATATTGCAATATACTGTACTTGATTGTAAGCACTGAATCATTTGCAGGAATGCTATCATGAATCAAAATATTTTTGACTTTGAATGGGAAGTCATTATACCTTCTCTCATCACCCAAGCTGCATTAAAAAAAAAAAAGACTACAGAAGTTATAAATGTACTGTGTATACGTATATCATTTCATGTGTTTGCAAAATTTGATTGTAATCCTTTGGAGGTGATGCAGCACTAGCTATGTGGAGGTTGGGGAACTTCCATCTTTCTACCAGCCCATATTCACACCACTCATACATTATGTATGCCATTTCCAAATCATGAATATTTATTGGGATAAAAAGTCTACCCCTTTCAAATCCTACCTCCACCACAAAATTCAAAAGATTCACGACAAAAATCATTTTCTGTATGCCATAATACAATTGTTATCGTAAATTTCATGTCATCTCGGCTGCTTGAAAAATGAAATGTTTTTAATTGATGCCTTTCTTGGTGTGGAGGTTCCCAGGATCGACCCGTAATCTGCCAAGCATTAAGAACACACATACATACATGGTGCATGGTTTGATGTGCGGAGAAGGAAAAGGGGGTGTACAATGCCCCATTCTTTGTGGTCACCAGAGCTGTGAGCTGGGAAATGGGGCACTTCTGTGCTTCTGACTTCAAGCCAGACTAGCTGTGTGTGCACACGCCGAGGCAGCCGATGAACATGTCGAACACTCAGCTCAACAAACTACCTCAGCACGAGCTGATACTGTATTTTCTTTGCATCATTGTAACAACTCTTCTGAGTTTCATTCAATGAATTTACTACTAGTACATCATCCCCACTAGATGACAAGAACTATAAAAAACATAGAAAATTGAATTGCACATCTTGGTTTTCTCATTTCTGTTGACAAATCAGCAACTTGTCAAATTGGTTGCCCTTAAAATAACAACTCTGTGATTTCAAAATGTTTTGAGATAGCTGCAGCTAAGGTTCACAAATATATAAACACTTCTCCCGTTAAGTCTTATATAAATCATATGTTATATTATATATCCAACAACGTTATATAATATCACACTCATCATATGATCTCTTATGTTGTTGCCAGCACAAAGACATTATGAATAACTCTACTTATATCCCTGATTTCAATTATTTCTGCTGTATTTTTGCTTCCATAACTTTTCTTTGGCTTTCAGCTCCTTTTCTTCTGAATTTTACCCAGTATCTTACACTTTCCTTACAAGTCACACAAACAGTAACACCCAGTCTAATACAGGTCTAGGTCAAGGTAAAGGAAAAAAATACATGGCTGGCCAACTGAAATTAATACTAAACATAATGCAGATTGATTACACAAGCAATCTTTAGGCATAGTTGTTAGTTTTCTTTACTCTTTCTTGTTTTCTGTTTGTGCAAAAAGACATGGAAGGAAGTGTGATTCAGACAAGTTACAATATCATTCTGTTGAAGCTGTACATCAGTTTAGAAAGTCAAGAATAGATTCTTGCTATGACATCCAAAGATGAATGGAGTACTTTTATACACAGGTTATACAAAAAGCCATAAAAATAGACCAGAATATCAAACATTGTATTAATGGAGTCCTTTAATAAGACTGGAATGTATATGAGTGAGGGAAAATCAGCTTTTTGAAAGCGCATTCCCTCTTTCTTTACAGGTATCTAAATAGAATGTCATGACCCCTCTAAGCTATTCTGTGTAACTAACCACCAACTTATGCAGATTACAAAATTAGAACTCTCTTGACAGCTGACTTTTAACAACTGGTTGGCAACTGTTGCCTGCTCTAATTATAAACTCATTTGCGATTTCAAACTTATACCTTGTAAATTGCCTGAGCATTGCTATAGGCCTATATTAACCATGGCAGCTTAAAGTTGCGAGCAAACAGGCTTGCCAAAATGAACTCTAATTAGCCAAAACTTCAAACACTGTTTTAGTTCACAAACACATCTGACATTTACTCAAACCTGTATCGTAGAATTTCTAAAAATACAGAAAGGAATGTCATTGTACAAAGTGGAAGAATTGTGCACATGTGTTACAAAAGGTACATTCAGTCCACTGAGGAGAGGCAGCAATAAGATTGATATATGTTACAAGAAAATATAATTTGGTTTGTATCATCCATTTAATACACAAACTGGGAGGCACAGCATGCTAAGACTTGATTACTCTTAATCAAAATAGACAAAACAAACCATGCATGCATATATGACTAGACAGCATAAGAGCTAAAAATCTGTTTAGGCAAGAATTATGCTAAATTTACAACTACTGCACAGGGCCCTCATATTATATTCCAAGAAAGAGATTTCAAGAACACACTCAGGCTATTTTGAATGACGAAAACAAAGTCTTCCCACTTCAAGGTCTGACATCTGTTAAACTTGATAATATCTTTTTAACACCTCGAGCCCTATCAGTTACCTCATCATTCTTTCAATGAACATACTCGAAATGATGAAACCCACAAAAGGCATCTTTCTTCCAGAGGGACATAGCAGGTAGTACTACACTAGTGTAGATTTAGAAATTAGTCACTTGCCTGTTTGACATTTTACATTGATTTGCAGTCACAGTCTTGACTGCAGATTTCTTGGGTACAAACAAGATGAAACCGCTTGAGTAAACTTAGCTAAGCAATTGTAAAAGTAGTTGTAGTAATATCAGCCCATCCTCAATGGGTTAAGGAGTCATTGTTGCTCACTAGCTTCCTATTAACTGACTCAATTACCCACAATGCAACAGTGGATGCTATGATATCTGGGCCCTCCAGAACAATTGACAAAATTTCCCCTTATTACGAAAACCCAAGAAAATCTGCAACTTCATAATAGCTATTGACAAGTCGGAAATATGTTAGAAATAAGCTTTCAAGATAAAGAAACGATCTTTTTTTTTTCTTTATTGCAAGTCAGCTTCTTAACTGTTATGCAAGAGGCCAGTGTATAGTCAAGATTTTTTTTTAAAGCAATCTGGATTGTAGATCATGCAAACTAGCTCATACTACAAGCAGACCTATTTCTTTAGAAATCATATTTCTCAACAATATTCTACCAAGATATAGAGAAGGCCACCCTGACTAGGCAAAATCATGTCTATAAAGCTTTATATGAAATGACAAACAATAATTAGCCTCAAAATCAATAACCGCATACAAAAACTGCTCATATCCACCCAAAGTAATCTCTTGCATTTTATTATTTCACCTGTTTACACAAGTTTTATTTTCCCAAGAATCGTTCCCAAGTGTGATTCCACTTACAGCTATTTCCTTTTCCTCTCCAGCTCCTCCTCTTTCATTTCAAAAATATTTCCTCTTTCAAATTTGTAAGAGATATAATAACACATGGCCCACATACAACTATCTCCCTGGTGTAGCATGAAGCAATGGGTGGTGATTGCACAGTGAGGTATATGATCACTATTCGCTGGCATTGTTTTTGAAGTAAGTGTCCTCCAGAGTCCATTCTACATCATTTATCACCTTACAATAAAAGCTGTCTGCGGGTGAGGCAAATCACTGGTACGCAGTAAGAAGAAAAAATACACACCGTGATAAAAACGCCAGCGACTTCTTTAGCCCCAGGTACCATTGGTAGGATAGAGACCACCTCTCCCCTGTGACCCTTGACCTTGAAGTTCTAATCAGGCTTGAAGGTGGTCATAGCAACGTAAACCCTAAGCCTTCCACAACAAACTACCTTCTCTTCATCAAGTTTTCCCAGAAGTTTCCACAGTAACACTCTCTTCTTATGTCTGCTGCTCCCACTCTCCCATTCCTTCCTTTCTTCCTTTCTTGTCTCTTCTTTGTCCATTTATTATCCTTACATTAATTTCCAGATCATTGTTTGTGCACTTGATCCCTTGCTTCATAATTAATTCCTTTCATTAATCTAAACTCGACAGCCCATTTAGGATTCAAAACATACATTTTATCAGGGCAAAAAGGTGCCAAATTAATTGGAGAAGGTTCAGTGAAGATGCCCAGGGATTTTCAGGTGCTCTGCTCCGCCCAATCCTATTCTCATTGAAAATTAGTGCCCACAATTATTGCTATCTCTAGCAGTCCACTAGAGGCTAAGCAACGAAGCCTCCACATGATGAATGTTGCAAATATGTGACGATTAACATGCAAAGGTTGTTGCATAGAATCCCATGGATGATTACAACACGCCAAATCACGGTGCTAGATTTATGGACCCCATCAATTGGGGGTTTAATTTGATTTCTGCTCCAAGACAAATTACAAGAACACAGTGTATGAATACAAAATGGGTCTCCTTGGCACACTATTCTCGATCTGGCTTTCACTAATAACAAATGCACTTCAAACATGCAATTTTGTTTTATGCCATTAGTGTAGGCCACAAGAGCACTATATTTCACATTGGACACTGTTTAATATGTACATGCATGACATGTCCAAACTTTTTTCTTCTTTATTGTTCTATTTCGTTGTTCTAGTATTGTGATTTTTGTGCATGCAAATCCTGTTTTTCCACATTCTAAGAAAAACTGCATGCAACAGTCTTTTGGAGTCGCCAGCATTAGTTTAAACATTAGACATTGGAAATTCCCACTCTGGAGTAGGTTATGCTGAAATCGCCCATCAAAACTACTTGTGCCATCCTGCTGAAATCTCCTCAGAAAGACTGCAGTTACACTGGCTGGAACCTTTGAACTGTTGGCAGCTGTCAGGGAAAATCTGTCATATCTATCAAATTTATTTCATAAAATGTTCTCATTCTTCCATAGGCTTCATAAAAAATATCTGAGAATACACTACAGCATGCTTGTTAAGTTAAGGTCTCATATTTGTTTCTTTCTCCTGAATGAAGGAAAATATCCTTTTATGTATTTTACTTCACCAGCCATTATTTGTGAATTGTAGTTGTATTACCCTCCACATGTGTGCTCATTCCTTTATCTTTCCTGAATAAAACCTTTCCTGCAGTGAATGACAACAACCGCTTTGTACAGCTTTAGGAGTGATGGTAGCCCGCTCTTGAGTATGCAGGAACTAAAATGTGTAATACGAGATGATAGGTCAGGTATAATAACCTTGGTTGTTTGGCCCTATTCAAACAATCTGCAAATAAAGCTACTGTCGGCAAGCAAGACTGGGGAACAGCAGAGGCATGCATGTGAGCAGGACTGTGTCACATGACACACTGATGTGGTAGACATCAAATGAAAGCATTCAGGGTTTTATTGCCTGCAGGCAAGAACTCTTTGCAATTAATGTCCTTCTACTCTAAACGTATACTTCACTTATTTAACAGATAGGATTGTAACCAACATAAAGCCCTGTGGAACTGCAACCATTTCTTTCTTAGAGAGTGGCATTTATAGAAACTTTAAAGTGATACAAAAACTTCACTATCAATGAACTGCACTATTTTTTATCAAATTGCAAAGAACATAAAATGAAGTGAATAAAATCTTCATACAAACCAGTAAGAGAGATAAAGAAAAATGTATGATATAAGAATGTAAAATGTATATGTACAGACACGAAGAGTATGTTTCTGACAAATATGAAATAAGCAAGTTTGAGTTAACCTACATGTCACTTCATGAACTTGCATGATAAGTGTGAATGTGTCTTTGCTGACAACTTGCAGTAACAGCAGAATAAAGAGTTTGAGGAATACAGTATAAAGACAATACAGTTATCATCTACTTTTGACTGTTTAATTGGATATAGGGCCTACATGTAGTTATGCCTTTATGCCAGAGAATCTGCTTCTGTCAAAATGGATGACACAGTGAAAACAGACCAGTGTATATTTCAGGTAAATTCACACAAAAAAAGAACCTTATGACCACTCAAATACAAGATTTTATCTCACAATGTAACCAGTGGGAATAAGAAGCAAATAATCTTTTGAATTTATGCCTTTCATGTGTGTGGTTGTCATAAACCTGCTCATTTTGTGCACACACTGATATAATCTTTCTCAGAAGCAGTTTGTGAATCCAAAGAGTTATTAATGTAAGTGATTTTCTCCTGAACAGAGGTTGTTGTGGATATCATTTAAATTAAAGAATAGTCAAATGTTGGTCTCTATGTGCAACAGATACATTTGTAAGTCCACACAATACTACAGACCTTGTCCTTACTCCAGAAATATCAAGGTTAGGGATCTCCTCCCAAACACATGACATTGATTCCAACATTATAACTCAAGAATATTCAAATTCCGGTCTTTACGTGCAACAAGTTATGAGTATCATTTGTATATATGTCCACACAATATAACTAAATGAGAGATTTTATGTTGGCGGACCTAGCAGCCAGTACAAAAAACAGCCTGGATAGTCTCTAGCTCTTAACATTTACTTCCTAGACTATACAGGTTGACCTTTCTCTCATCTGAGACATAACCTCTTCTCTATGCCATAAACTATAATAGAGCATGTATTCTTACAGGTATGAGAAAAAGAGAAAGAGAATAATAGGCATGCTGAAAACTCCAGGGCATTTCAGAAACAAGCTAAAGTGCATGGCATACTCACATTTCAGAGACTTAATGACTTTTGTGTTTCTACAGAAGGTCAGTTTGACACAAACTACCTGCTAACCTGCTAACCTACAGAGCAAATGGCTTTTCCATGTATTTCATTATGCTCCCATAGAATATTGAATATTGACCATTTTTTCAGCAAGGATATGAGTTTTTTGTATCTAATTAACTTTAAATGCTGACATGTTACACTTTGATATTACAAGGAGTACAATCCAAGTGATATAACCAAATGGACCTGTACATATCATAGGCCTATACACAGTCACTGCAGAGGTTGCTCTATACAAAAACCAATACCCACATACTATGTATGTAGGCCTATACATACATTTATCTCATCTGGATTATCACATAAGTTACCCTTGCATATGATAAACAAATTTTTATCCCCTGAAAAAACACAATATTTTCATTTAAAAAAACATACATTCACAAATAAATGTACCTCAAGGTCACAAAAATGCAATAAAGTATACAACACACTCGTGTTGTAAATATGAAATAAAATTGTTACTGCACAGTGGACATATGCTGGCTTCATGTAGTCTTCAGTGATACGTACTATTATTACTGTTTTGTGCTCAATGCAGAATTTATAATCTCTTCAGCTCTAGGGCAGATCAAAGGGCCCTGGGAACACAATACAAACAAATATATCTATATACACATTTTCAAACATTGTATAAATGTGTGTATCATGAATACATGTATATTACGAAAAACTTGCACTCTGCATAAAAAAAGTACTTGCACCCTGCATTTTTAGAAAAAAAGTTTTAAAAACCCAAACAAACAAACAAAAAGAAACAAGTGATTTTGAAGAAGTCAACACAATATAGAGAGAGACCTGCTACAGTATTCAAGCTGTGCTGGCACACAAACAGACAACCCTACCACTCACCCTTCACTGTGCGGCACCGACCATAAATCCCACAAAACACCCATCCTCGGGCAAATAACAGAGTTAAAATGTTGAAATCTTTGTCTAAAATGAATGTTCTAGTCTGCATAGAAACCAAATATAGCTTTGTGACAACTTAACTTGCGGTATTGATCACTAGAATTCATAGTACTACTGGTTTCTTCATCTCATTTTTGAATTGTTTTTCTCTTCAAGCAACCTCATTCTGCAATCAAAATTTTGTTCATCTGTCATCATCATTGTTATTCTGAATTAAAAATGTAGGGCCTAAACAAAACATGTAGAAATTCTTATTCAAAACTCCCTCTGGTCTTTCAGCTCAACTTCACACATAATTCTTCACGCAAAATGTATTTTCAGACATTTCTTTCTCACTCACTATCACACTATGCTATGAGTATGAAGTGAACACCATGTAGGATGACCCATTCATTTTCATTTCTGTTCAATATTGCAAGCACAGAAGGGATTAAAATCTCAACCTAGTTATCGACTTTAAATTTCATGTACCGTACCGCATTTAGTTAAGTCATATACTTAAGCTTAATGCTGATCTAAAATTTCGTGGGATGTACGAATATCAAATCCAGCCTACGTTAGTCGGTAAAGGTGTAGGGGTCGTCGCGCGGGTCTCTCGCTCCACCGCGTCGGCCAACCATCATCACATCCCCTTCACCCGCCGTTGTTTCCCTGAGCCCGTGCCTGCCTACAGGTGCACGGTGCATGTACGGGTAGCGGGCATCAACAATCAACTCGCATGCACATATTCCCCCGCCTTCGCACACAAGTCAACTCGGGTCAAACCACGATAATTCTGCCCAGAGTTATCTCAACAACGGACATCAAGTTTCGTTCATGCTTCCATGAAAACAGGACATCAATATCACCAAATCATAAGCTTTAAACATTACTGCTGAGCTCTTACCTGAAGCTCACCGTAGGGCGGGATTAAAGCTGCGAGCAGAAATTGTCGCAAGATGACATTAGTCTTACAGTCAGTTCGTGATAATTATCGCACCTCGCTGGGGGAAAGTAATTAGCAACACATGGCACTGTACAGTCACAGCGGCGCTCTGGCTGCTACGCCCGCCCAGCTTCGGCGAGCGACAAGTGAAAAGGGGCTTCCAAGATCGGTCTTGTGGCGTGGCTGTCTTAGAAGGTCAGAAAAGATTTCGTAAGTGATGTAAATGATGGTTGAAAAATCACTGACACACAGTCACTTTCCAACAAAAGTTGCGATGGTTGAAGTCAAAGTAACGATGCTCGAACGGAATTCTTTGGTAGCGAAGAACTGTCACAACGAGGAAAACTTCAGTTTCGATGATTCAGCGGCGCTTCACATTGAGCATAGAGGCTGGAATTCGACACGAGATCGCCGAGCCAGCGAGTCGAGCTGTGAAGCATTGTTTTGCTAATTATTTCCAAAATGGCAGAGGCGTAATAAATGAGCATGCGTAATAGGTGCAAAGTCATTTGCATAGCTGATCTGTCAAGATTTTGGGGCAGTCTTTGGTATTTCTTCGATTCCTCCGCTATGACATAGGGCAGGCACCGAACATTTCCCGACTTTTTATTTTCTTACTTTCGAAATGATGACGGTTATGATTCTTGTATGGTCGTGAAGGCCTGATTGTGGAGACGCATCGACGTCACAAACCTGAACTATCTTCCTTTCATCTACTCCGTCCTAGAGTATAATTGGAGTACCTTAGGTGATATTTGCTATCAGTGCTGTTTATAGTATATTCCATAAATTCTAAATATTACTGAACGTGGTAAGCAGCTAAGTTTGTTTTGCAGCAAACAGACGTAATGAATATTGCATTCAATGCTGCGATGTAATAGTTTTGACATGAAACGTGTTTACAAGTTCAAGGCTATATTTAGTGACATGTTTTATTTAAAGATCAACGTAATTGTTGGTCTGACCTTCGAGTGATAGCAAAACAGTGGCATATTTTTCAATCACACTACCATCTATAATATATGACTTATAAGGCTTATACATGAATATATATATATATATATATATATATATATATATATATATATACATACAATCATTTATGATGTGATTACAAACATCTTATTTGCATGGACGTTGTACACTACAGATGAACATATCTTTATCACATTTATGTTTAACATTAACTTACTTTTATATCTATTCATTTGTTAATTTACTTGAGATTTACTTATTTTCACATCAAATATGCCAAATGTTCCAACAAAACTTTCATCATTCAAATTAACGTTGGAAATTTGAAAGCATCATTTAGTGTCTAAATTGTTACATGTCATTTTATCTAGAAAATGAGGTCGCAATCGGGGAATTGTATTGTAACACACAATTATGTCCCCATGATATTTTTTTTTCTTTAAATTGTTGAAAATACTACGTTCCGATGCTTATGTTGAATCACACGGGACTGATTCTTTCTTCTCTCCGAGTCCGAGCCGAGGTTCACAAAAAGAGCGTCTGGTTGCTAGCAGCGGCTCCTCACGTGGTTTTCCCCAACCCACCAACCCGGCGTGCCAGACCGAAAATGACGCATTCTCCGTGCACGAGACAGAAAGCACGGAATATACCCGGGATTACCTATTACGCAATCTTTTACCGTTACGTGATCACGTGATCTACATGACCTGAAGGCTGTGGTTTGTTTACTTTCCGCTGCGCCAACCAAGCAGAGAGCGCTGGCGCGACCGATCGCGGCTACCACTCCGCAAGTTTCAGGGGGCGGTGGGGAGTCATACGTACTCCCGTCTTTACAGCATGCAGGATATCAAACTAGAGCGAAAATATGAAATGCTTTCGGAGCATTCTGTTGAGTATCATTCTAAGATCTTACAGACTTGTCAAATAAAGAAGATAATCAAGCCATATCGTACACAGAACTCATCGAACTCTCAATTTTATGTTACCCCTCCCCTATCAGAGCGATGGTGGTAGCGCCCCGCCGATCATATTTCTCGGAAGTCCACCTGCTCATTGGGGTCAACGGGAAGTGACGTTTTGATTTCAGACATGTGCGTGAAAGCTCGCCGTACAGCGAGATGGCGTACTGTACTGCTGTATAGCTTCTACGTGTGTTGTAGAGTTTGACCTGCTTGGCTGGCATGAAACGCGCATACATGTGTGACTATGCATGCACTGCGGAATGTAAACACCGTTCTACACGTGCGAAGTAGGTTTCAACGCGGTATGGGTGATCTGTGCATGTGTGCAGTAATACACGAAATTGTCAACTGATATTCGGAGCATGTATTTCTGTTTCCCGTGGTTTTAACCAAGTCATTTTGGGGAGACACGTCCTGGTTTAAGGATATGAAATATGTCATCGAAGGGAGGTAAGATGGTAGAAATCGAACGCAAATTTCTCGTGGTCGGTGACACTAGTGCCAAGATTGCCAACGCTGGTGGGACGTTCAGCGGGGAAGTTACCCTTTCAGATAGTTATTTTGACGATGAGAATTACAGTTTAACAAAGCGAGATTACTGGTTGAGGTGCAGAAATAGCAAGTGGGAGTTGAAGATGCCCCCTAAAAATCGACAAGATGACTCCGATTGTACACAGTATCAGGAGGTCACGACTGAAACAGATATTTTTGCACAGTTGTCGGCCATTTTGTCAACAGGGGATGAAGATGTTGTCAATGGAAATGAACAATCCACCAAAGATATTTCAGAATCTCAGCTTGTTGAGACATTTGTAAAGAGGAGAGGACTTGAACCATTTGCTGTTTTCACAAGCAACCGCAAGAATTACAGCTTTCAAGGGGGCATTTCTGTAACTGTTGACGAAGCAGACTTTGGGTTCCAGGTTGGCGAGATCGAGATGATGGTTGAAGAAAATGATGGAGAAATGATCAGCAAGGCCATAGCAGACATCCACACACTTGCAGAGAGCCTAGGTATACATTATGTAATCAGGTTAATTGCAGATACTGTACTATATCTTGATATCAGATGTGCTTGCCAGAGACTGGTGATCGCAATAAACACGTACAACATTATAGATTAAACTTTTATTTACTATCCCAGTCTGGGCTATCTTTGGTCCAACAGATTATGTACCGGGTAATGCTGGGATTGAAAAGGCCAGAAAGCACAGTTGAAACAAGAAATGGTGCAGTATCATGGCATTTAATACTAAATAGTCCTATATGAAACTGGCACAGTTGCAAAATGTCACGCTAAGTTGCACATATGCTTCATACATTAGTACGAAACAAGTTACATGTATTCACATAGTTCCCATAGACTGTTGGTTGTGTTCGTTTAGGTATGTGGAAATGCTGTGCAGAGTATGGCCTATGTGTTACAAAGAAAATAATAATTTTGTGTATCTCGTAGCACTATTCAGACTTGTGAAGAATTTCAGTCTGCTTGAATGTGTTACGATGTATGCAATCAGTATGGTGAGGAACCGGGGTACAGAATATTGTTCCTCAATGCTTGTTAGGATTTGGGTTTTTTTTTTTTGCAAAATATGCCACCCTACTGACGCAGAAAACTTCCCATTCATTATGTACATCCTACACTAATTATTTAGACCAACATATAAATGCCAGTGCAAATCTTTTTGCATATATATATATATATATATATACTGTATAGAAGTGAACAATACACACAGCATGGGGTATTCTGCAAACTATTTCTATTTTAAAATGTGTATTTTGTGAGTTTGTTAGAATATTTTCATAACTTTCTAGAACATTTATATTATAGTTATTAAATGTAAGAGTACCATTTTTACCACATCAAACAGTCTTTGTTTTCTGCATGTATAGGCTGTCATTAAAGTTTGGTGATGGGGGAAATACACTTGCCCCAGGGGCTGCGGAACGTTTTTCAGTGTTGGGGGGGGGGGGGGGTGGGGACTGCAGGACCGGGGAGGGGGGGAGGGGAATCAAGGTCTATTGCATCTATCTTCATTGCACTAGTAAGGGGTTAATTTGTCATGGGGCTAATTTCTTAACCACAAAATAGTAGGTATTGCCTACGTTATTTTGAAACTTCTCTCTGATGACACAGACCTAATGTCATACATGTGGAGTTGCCTCATTGCCATTGCCAAAATGTCATTGGTTAACAAAATTCAACAAATGTAAGAGGTACAGCTATGATATATAACGTATCTTCTTCAGTTCATGCCACATTGAAATTAAACACCCTGGTATCAACACCACCAAGTCCAAAGCTACAGTATAAATTATCCTTAGCCCACAAGAAATGTTTAGAAAAACATTGGCTATGACATATACATGGTTCTCTATGGAAGTTTGTCCATTTCCTTCCACATTCTCTATCAGGATGGTATTTTTTGGCTTCAGTTCAATCAAAAAATCCCTGAGTCTTTTTGCCTGGCCCTGGGCCACCATGAACTCAATGTTGTGCAAGTACAAAGTCGCCTGTCAGTTGTGTCTGGTAAACAGTGGTTGTGTAATTCATCAAGCATTTTTTTATAATCTCTGTTTGTGCTAATGCATGATAAAGATCTCTTTCCTTTGCTGCAGCCACTCCTTACTTTTACTTTGCCCAAATCAAATAATTTTCTCTTTTTAGTGAGAGTAGTGGAACACACTTTGATGGTGGACAACATGCAAGTGATAGCTTCAATGATGAATTTGTTTCAAAATGGGTATCGATAAAGTTGATACAAATACACTTACTAGTAGATATTTGACTGTCTAATCATCTAAGACTTAATCTATTTTCCCAGTAGCTATGATTTTAGCATGAAAACATTTTCCAGTACATAGTTCTTCTCTCTGTTTTTCTTTGCCGGTCATGCTGCGTCACAACAGGATGTGTGTTCACTTCCCGGGCATTATCCTTTCCTGTCTTACGTAACTTGCTCACTCCATTTATGAGCGTGATTGGACACATAGACTTAGTACTACCGCTTCTTCTTACTAGTTTCACTATGCTACAAATACCATGAAATGCTCTTTATTTAGGGAGAATGGTAATGATTTACTGGTAGACATGCAGACATGAAACAATATATTTGAAAGGTTGTTATCTCAAAGAATGTTTAGTAAATGATGGTTCATTTTTTTTTCAAGAAAGTGTCTTTAATAGAGAGAAGAAGGAAATTTGGACAAAATTTGTCAGATAAAAGCAATGTTTCAGCCCTTCGATCATGATAATATGATTGAACAGATTAGTAGAAAGTTGTGCCCAACTTGAGGTCAGTATGTCAACTTTGTGAGATTCTTCTCCCAGTGGTAACAGAAGAAAAGCTCTCTTGGGCTACTTTTATTTGTAATTGAAGATTTTTTTTGTCTGGTTGTCAGTTATTATCAAGGTATCATTCTATGGTTCATTATTATCTTAATTGATAACAGCTATACATGTAGGTACAACTGTAGTCACCTTGGGACAAATGCCCTGGACATACGATGTATGACCAGAACGTGCACTTGTATGCAGAGAATTTTATAACTGTTTCATTTAGATGGTTACTGGAGGGATTAAGTCTTAAAACCATCGTCAACCATTGTATGATATGTGGGTATTAAATTCCTATTATAATATAACATTTTCTGTAAAAATAATGTCCTAGCTCCATCATTAGGAGACTTATATAGAAAGTATCGTGTGAGAAGGACAATATTCAATTGGGAAGAATTGTGTTGTGCCTACATAATATTTTAATATGTGAAGCTGTGTAGCATGGACAGCTGATTCCATGGGTTTGATATATGAGTAGGACATAACTTGAGGGGTAGCTAGTATTCAAATGATCATAATTTTATTACTTCATAATTCTCCAGCGAGTAAGATAATCCAATAAAGAAACTGTGCTATTAGATCTTTTGTGAAAATTGTCAATAATTTAAATTTGATAGCTCTGATAACTGCAT
Organism: Diadema antillarum; assembly: GCF_040938485.1. Classification (NCBI taxonomy): domain Eukaryota; kingdom Metazoa; phylum Echinodermata; class Echinoidea; order Diadematoida; family Diadematidae; genus Diadema; species Diadema antillarum. The sequence goes on from NW_027271903.1 coordinate 459,197, forward strand.
TTGTACTGTTGAGTACACACTTCAGGATGACATTTTCCTGATCAGGGTAAAGTAAATTACAAATATATACTGCATATATGCCATATATATTTCACAGAATTTTATTTTCATGAATATTGTGAGTCAGGTGCTACATGCCAAAATATTTACTCTGATGCTGATGTGGTTGCAACATGCATACATACATTTCTCCATTCATTTCTTTACTCCACAATAGGAAATTCAACCACTCGCAAATTGTTGGGAAGTCCTTGATTAACGAAAATTAGTCTCACTAAATATATGGTGTGTACAATACAATATCACGTGGAATATCATTGGTTATTAGCTGACTACAAGCAAGTCAATTGCTTCATGCAAAATACACACACACAAAAAAAAAAAAATGGCAAATTTCTAGATACAAAGAATCAAATTTTAAGAGAACTCAATATTTGACCAATACTCAAGTGTGTATAGCATGTCATGATGTCCGCAAAAATCTTTGAAAATTGCCCGCTTCAAAGACAGACTCTTAAGGTGCTGTGACTCACAAAATTGGCATATTGTCTGCATTTGAATTGTATGTAGATGCTTCTGAGAATTCAGTTCAATTCAATTCAATTTTATTTATTCCACATGCTAAAAAGTGTACAAGACACACATGTATGGACATAACATATTGCACATTACGTTTACATTGAAAACGAAAGGAATAATGCAAAAGATATACTTAGCATGTGTGGGAATAAAAAAAAGACCATAATTGATAGGACTTATCAAAGCTGATTCCCTCACAGATGAAAAGGCTACAAATTGCAATCAAAAATATACATTTTAAGAGTAAATCTAGGCCTATACCATTAGAAATTATACACAAAATTTCAAGTAAGAAAGGACAACATACACACAAAAGGTAACAAAACAAAACAAAACAAAAAGGCAAATATCCCAAGAATTATTCAGCTGCACTTTGAATTAAAAACATTTTATATTCACATTTAAAAGATGAGAGTGTAGGACATTCTTTGATAATAGCAGGTATCTCATTCCAGCACTTAGCTCCAATATATCTAATTGTAGTCTATGAAAAATTATATTGGTAAAAGGGTAAACATAATTAGCACATCTGTTGTTATAACTATGAACTGCACTATTTTGGATGAATGACTTACATGTGTGGAAGGTTACAGGTAAAACACCTGTAAAATAGAAACTAAATGTTGTATTCTTCAGCTATCAATTATCCAAGTTTGTGTTGCTGGAGATAATAAATGAGTTTGTATTAGATGCGTTTTAACCACAGCAATTTTATAGCATCACCATTTTTTGCATCAGTAGACAACTTAATTACAGGTTGCAGTGTAGAACACTGATGTTAAGTGATTTGATTGTTTGTAATGCACCATGTCAGAATAATTACAGTCACAATGAATTATTTCATGTAGAATCTAAAGGCTGAAAAGTGTGAAGAAATTGTCTCTTTTGACATTTGAATAGTTCTGGGTACAACTGAAATACGGTAGGTAACAATGAACATATATGACGGATGTACTGTATGGCAAGGCACAGTTTGTTTAATAAACTTCATGGAATTATGCAGAATGCCGTTTAAAAACAATAATCATGTACAAGCGCAGATGGCTTTATAGTGATAAATGACCTGGATCTATTCATGAAATTATCCTTTGCATTCTTTGTAGAAATAACACTTTACAAGTCTGTTTTGTCTTCTTTTCTTTTCTTTTCTTTTCTTTTGTTTTGTTTTTAGCTCCATCAACCATGAAATGGCCTTTATGTGTGTGTCACCCAATATATTTAGGGTCCTGTGAGGTAAAAATTACCTTCTGTTTGATACTGAAGGAACATGTCCCAGAAACATAGATGTTGATGGATGACAGAGAAATAACTTAAATCATCACAAATGGAAAATAAACAATGCTTCACCAAAATATAGTTTTCAAATCTTAAAGCAAAACAAATTGTCACATTATTAGTGTCTTTATCAAAACAGGAATATAATATCAAAATGTTTAAAGAGATCAATATGGAGTACGAAATCTGTATGTTTGCCCTTACACACTGCCACTGAAAATACCTTGTGTTCTCTCAGAAACAAGAAGCAAATAGGCCTGTTTAATACTAACATGTCTTGCTAACATATATTGACATTTAGGAACATTTTCCCCACTAGCACTAGCAAGTTATTACATAATGTATTTCACTTCCACCTATACATAATGTACATTAGTGTGACTTGGGGGGGGGGGGGGGGGGGTGTTTCATCGACGTTTGTCGGTGCTGACAACTTGAATCACCATAGTAACAGTCGGTGACCAGAGCATCTCAGCCAATCAAAACCAAGGATTTTGCTGAAATTGGTCAGCGCCAACAGTTGTCGGCACTGACAAGCGTTGATGAAACACCCTCCTGATGCCACTTCTGGTTTATTGAAATGATAGCATCGACACAAATTTCAAAAGTGAGCTTTTACTTTTGAAGATTTCTTGGAAGTGCTACTGTAAATTTAATGTGAACTATGTTCTAATATATTTAACAGAAAAAAAAAGAAACACAGGGAGCTATTTGTAGATTTAAGGAAACCATCGTGTGTGCAGAAATCTGTTCATGAGCATCTTTTGAAATATATATAATGCTTATCAGTCCAACTTCCGGGAAAAAGACAGACTGCTGAAAGCAGAGAAAAAGTACCCTCACATTTGCAGGGTTAGAATTATGACACAAATTTCTGTGAACTGCTCCTGAACTAAATGGTATTAGAGTAACTGTTGTAGTACTGTTAAAAACTAAGGACAAGGCCTGTCTGAGAGTGTATAGAACAGAGTTTGGCTATCTTCCAGTCTGTTGACAAGGGGACTTAAAATCAATATTTGAACTTCTGAATGTTGGACCAATTGGTTGGGTCTATGGTGTATTTACTGTTCTGTCTGGTTTGACAGATTTTTACTCTAGAAATAAAGTTTACTACCCCCACCCCTTTTCAAAAATGCAGAAAAGCGTATGGAGGAAAACTCAGATGACGGAAAACCTCCGTTTTTGTCTATTTCTACTATCATTAGCCATGAAATGGCTTACAACACTTGTTTATAAGAGGAATCTCTCCTCACATACTTTCAGTTAGAAAGTGGTTTTGGTTGCAGCAGCTACCAATAATATTTGTATCATTTCTACTAGCGTTATTAAGAGATTCAACAGTATATACATGTAATTAACAAATTATGAGTGAGCTTATAGTCATTACAGGAATTTTTCATATTTTAAGAATGTATCAAGAACCTGCTGTAGAAATGGAAATTTTCTCTCATTTCGCGAGACTTGAAACTAGTGTGAAAATAAAAGCACACAAAGTTACATGTACCATTATGTAATGTCCTTATAACGCATAATTAGAAACACATGAAATTTATCTCACTTGGCCCAGTGCAAAAAAAAAAAAAATTACTTGTGCAAAAAAAATCCACTTTTACAGTATACAAATAAAGACTTGTGTGTAATTCTTGTTCATACAGTAGATTTGGCATTGATTTGTAAAAATAACAAATCTAAGTAATCATTAGATTTGCTGTGAGTGTTTGTAATGGAAAAAAAAAAGTTGTATAATATGCTGGAGACATTTTATTTTTTGATTGTTTTACATATGAAATATGTTGGTTTATGCTTGTTTCACTGTCATATGTGCCAGTATCAAGACAGTGTTGAATTCCTCTATAGCACTTCCAATGTCTCTTGTACTTTGGACTCCTCAAACGTCATGAAAAGACAGCTTTTGAGTTTGTTTTACAGCCTGACAAGTTGTCATGTGTGCAGCAGTGTGATAGGCTGTCTTACCCTTGTTATATTGGACATTATGTTTTGTATGCGTGCAGTTAATTTCTGCTAATGAAAGGCCCACTACACTAGTACAAATTAGTTCCAAATATGTGACCAGCTAGCAGCCTATTATTTAATTAAGAAATTTCATTGCCCTCTCCGTCAAGTTCATTACACTATTAGAGCAGAGGGATTTTTTTTTTCTCTCTCTCTAATCAAAGGTAGTAAGCTTCATATCCAGGGGGAATAAGCAGAGTATGGAAAGAAATGCATTCATGTGTAACATTGTATTGTAGAAATCCATAAACTAACTACAACAAGGGCTTTTGGTTATACACATACTTGTATCTCAGAATAATGGACTTCATAGTTTTCTGTGAACATTTAAATTTCAATTAACATAATTTCTGAAAGAGCAAAAATTCAAGGAAAAAATGTGATATCCCAAAAGAGAAGGTAGAGGATATTCTGAGCCAGCTTGAGGGAAGCTGTGATCAACTCGAACAAAACCAGTTTGTACCTGATTCCAATGATATTGTGTGAATGATCCTCAGAGGGTTTTATACTAGTTACATCCACAGGTGGGATTCTCCCTATTGCATATTAATGTAAAAAAAATTTCACCAGCCATCAGTTCCATACGCTGGCAGTACACTACGCGCAAATGAATGAGGTAATCTTACGCACCCACGCGCAACACACAGAGGTCAAACAGGGTCACATTTTCAGTATTGTGCACTTCTTGTAATGCAGAATTACTGTGCAGCAGACATGTACAGATCATATATGCAGTTATTATATCTTCTTCTTTTCATTTTGTCATTACTAAAACATCGTCATTTCACAATAGAAATACATTTTCAGAGCTTACAGTGAATATTTCTTTTCCCAGCGGGTAACAATTGCTGAGAAAATCTACAAACCTATGGTAGTTTAGAGATAGAGATAGTGCTTTATGATTTTAACTGTACAACCAAATATTGCATGAGCTTAGCACTGGCACAGCATTGTCAACATATTGTTTATGGAATTGAATAGTGCTGCTGGTATTTGAGTTTTTACATTCAATAGTGCTAGGGAAAATTCAGTGATCATCACAAGGGCGTACTTTGTCCATATGTCTGCTAATGGAGATTTGAGGAACATGTGATTAACCCTTTGTGTACAGTGAGTGTGGATTGGCATAGAAAACTCCAGATTGTTGTACACACTGTCCAAAGTCCCTGGCGCAGAAAGGGGTGAATGTGTCAGGTCCTCCCTTTTCAATAATCCTTAGTTGATGTCCTTCCTCATTTAGAGTTTGACTGTATTGTTGTGATTTCCATAATAATCTATATACTATGTATACCATGTATGAATTGTAATGATTTATTGTTATCAAACAGGAGTACATTTGTATTATGTGTAGATTAGAATATCTACAAAATATTTTTATGGAGTTGCAGTTTGTTTACAGGGAGTTCAAAACCATTTCCCCCACTGGGAAATATTCCACACTTACAATAGGTGTAAGTATGAATAACAGATGATTTCACATACCAACTACAGTCAAACCTGCCATAGCGGCCACCTCTCTATAGCGGCCACCTGTCTATAGCGGCCACTGAAAAATCCCCCCGAGAGAAAAGCCATGTTAAAGACCCTGTGTATAGCGGCCACCTGTCTAACGCGGTCAGCGGCCACAAATTTTGTTTCCCGCGGTAGATTTTAACCTGTCTATAGCGGCCAAAAACCCGATGGAGCCGTAGCCGAGCTGATAATTCAGGGTGTTTTTCTGCTTTTTAGCCGTGCCAGTCATTTCTGGGCAACATTCAGTGATCGCCACCGTTGCATTCATCACTTATTCAGTCACAATAATGCACTAATTCATGACTGTGCACATGCTGCATCTAGTGTACTGTGCAACAATTTCATAAACACCGGCATTGTTCTATGCATGATACACACGTGTGCATATGTACACACATAAATGTACATGTATATACAACGATGATACATGTACATGTAGGCAATGCACACAAAGTTGGATTACCTGCCTATAGCGGCCACCTGTCTATAACGGCCACTTTTTCCGTATCCCTTAGGTGGCCGCTATAGACAGGTTTGACTGTATTGTAATAGTTCTCACTTATTTTTTTTTTTCTGTATTCATCCAGTATCACACACACAGACACACACACACACACACACACACACACACACACAGTGAGTCATTTATGGATTTAGTACCTTTTATCAAAATGTTTTGATCCACAAGTTTTGGGGCAGCATCAATATATTTTCTTTTGGATAGGGGTGTGTTTTAAAAATGTGCTTTTCAAATGAGTAAAATTGCTCAGAAAGGGGCTATAAAACCCTCTGAAACAATTTCATGTTACATGTCATCATTGCAATTAAGAAAAGGTATTTAAAATTGTAAGTGTACATCATGTGGATTCATTTCAGCTTTATTAGAAATAGAAGAATTCTTCAGAGTTTGAGATTTACACATCAGAGCTTTAGAGGAAGGGGGTCTCCTTTTGATAATCATTTGTCAACCATCCACCTACAGAATTCAGCATAAGAATTCTGCTTATATTGGCCAAAGTTTCAGATGTAGCAATGAGTCATAACATGCTGAAAATGGCCTCATTATATGACTCACCTGGTAAAATGCCGAGATAAGACGTTGTTGAATTTGAAATTGCGGGTCATTGTGTTCAAGTGTGAATGCCAAAATGGCGCTGATTGGCAGAGCTTTGCCTAGTTCACAAAGCTTGCTGGTTAATCATATTACTCCAGGGAGAAGGGAGATAATCATAGCCCTGGGGTGAAGGTGTATGAAATGGGACCCTGTTCCAGGGGGGTTTGACCCCCTATGCAAATTCCTGTTTTAAAGGTATCCAAGGGATCAATGTCGAGGAAAATATGGAGTTTGACAATAGAAGAAAGTATTTCCTTGAATAACATGTTTCAAGGTGTGAACTATAAACTATTGAACAGAGGGGTAAGAATGAAACTAGCTGGTGATTTTAAAGTCCCCCCCCCCAAAACAAAAAAGTAACTTGAAAATATGGATATTCTTGCTTTTCTTATTTGCTCATTATATCACCTAGGATGCATTTATCAAAAAATTGCTAAGGCACAGTCACAATCCTAAATGCGTTTGAGGTATTTTCAGGCAATAGATAAATGCAACCGTGTTTTCAAACACGTTTGGAAAAGCCGATACTGTTGGTGTTTGTATTTGTCACAATTTGGGGACAGTGCGTGTACCGGGTACATATTGTAGTTCTTAGGATGTATGGTTGTGAGGCCCTGTGGAATATCATTACATCATACCCCCTCCCCAACCACTCACAAGCTCCTAAAACCTTTTGTCAATCTTGATAAACTGGCATAACTTTAATGTTATACATTGATGTAGTTTGTTTTATTTCACTGTCACTAATCCTGTTGATTTGAGTCATGTGTTTTTCCTCAACTCCTGTGAGACAAGTTTCCTTATATGTTGGTTGGAGAATGACTTGTGCAATCAAATGATTATGTGGAAATTGAAAGCTTTTCCTTGTTTACTTAATTTTGTTCCACAATGCACAATAGTCAGATTGGGTATCCTGTGAGGGGATTTCCCAAGTATGGCAATCAAATTGATTCTCTGCTGCATAGAGGAATGAAACAATGTTAATGTAACTAGTATGAGTTAAAGTTTCACTTGTGACATTTTGCCATGAATTACTGTCTTCAGATAAAGTGTAGTGAAAAGTGAGAAAAATTTTCCTGAAAAGAATTTCTACATTTTAGGTGAAAGATGTTTTTTTAATCACTTTGCAGATATTCCACAGTACATCAGTTAAGCAAATGATACTAAAAACATGCATCTTTGACTATGATGCCTACAAGGCCTTGAAATAGAGGTGATTACCTTTAGCTACCTCAGTGCAATTAATATTTGATGGTTCCATCTTAGGCAATCTGCATTTTTGCTGTGGCTTACTGTATATTTCCATTGGGACACACCGTTTTCATGCATATTTAGTACCTTACCATACAGAGAGATAGAGATTGAGAAGCAGAGCTGCAGCTTACTAACCCACGGACAGGGATATGCCTGATTGGATTAGAATTCGTCTAATTGGTAGGATCAGTTCCATTTCATCTGATAACTTTGATGGAATTACTGAATGGATCATTCGGCTGCACAGGGTTTTGTAGTTTTACCACCGATGCAAGACAGTTACCTTTTTTCCATCGAATGTACCCTGCATTTACCTGTGCAGACTGTGCCTAGTGAAGCCGTATACACACAGAGACCCTTGTGATCAGATGGCCTTTATGTACAGGTTGTTTGTATAGCACTCTTGACTTCTCTCTTTGACAGTCTTTGCAATGTTTTCTTTTCTTCTTTCTTTCTTACTTTCTTCCTTTCTTGCTTTCATTGTTTCTCTCTTTCTTTTTGAAGTTACCATACAGAAGATCAGTCCCACTTGTAGGGCTGTGATTAACCCACTGAGGACGGCCTAATTATGCTATATAACAGCCATTTCCCATAGACACCTGCCTGAGTATACTTCGGACTAATCTTCAATGGGTTAAGCATATATCAACTAGAGACACCAGGAAGTATTGTTCAAAGATAAGCATTCCCTAAGTGGATGTAAAACATCAGTCCCTGATTTTCTCAGTACAGCAGTTATCCCATTAAAGAGTTTAAAAGACTATTGTGATATCATATCATACGTACGAAAGATTGCATGAGAGTTCCCCAAGTTCATTTTGACTGTTTGTTAGTTTTCTGCATAAATTGTTAACTGGTTATCTTGTCAGTCCAGTGACTAACATCTGTAATGCTGCATTGGTTCACTTTACCATCCTTTTCCCACTGCTCCTATTTCACCCTGACCTTTGCAATTCAATCTTTGATAAGTTAGGTCAGAAAAAAAGGAAACAAACACAAGAAGCTCTTTTCTGGATAAACTAGTAAAATTATGGTTGGTTTCTCCAATGTATATTTTAATTGCCTGGTCTGAAAGTGATCCCTTTTTTCCACATTACTGGAAGGTCATAGGTGTGAGTGTTACACGGCATGTCTTCATTCTGCACCATAAACCACAAGTTGTTGATTCTGCTGAAGACTCGAGTGAAAGGAAGTGTTTCTGCTGTATAATGATCAAAAACTGTAATCTATGTTTTCAATCCGTTTATATCTTCTGGGGAAGAGGATGATATGAAAGTAACATTCTACAATGTAACAAAAACACTTCACATATGATATGAACAATATATAGATTATGACCATATCAAAGGATTTCCATGAAAAAAACAAAATTTGATATTTCTTTCTCAAAGTAACAGGAGGCCCATTTACACTTGCTTGGAAAAATCGTGATTTTTCTAAAATCGCGACATTTGGGTGTAAGTTGCTAAGCAACTACACCCAAACGCCCTCGAAACATCGCCAGAAAAATCGCCAGCCGGAGTGCGATTTTTTGGAACATCGCGAAGTTTGAGGCGAAGTTAGCGAGTGTAAACCCAAGCTGCAGAAATATCGCGATTTTTCATCACGTGACTCTCGGTATCGGATTGCACCGGGAGTTTACGCGCGCTCCCGATCCCTCTTTGGAACGTGTAGAGGGCAACGGTATAGACAGCTGTGTACAGCCACAGGTCCTAAACGGCCGATCCTCGGTCGGCTCGTGGTCTCTCACCTCCCCCTCCCTGATGAAACTAGTACACTGTACGTGAAAACTACTACTGGTAGCAAACCTGAAGTTCTCCAACCACGTATCATCACCCCATGACAACTTAACAAAATAATGTTCTCCCAGAAATTCGTTGATTCAGATTGTGAGAGTGCCCGTACTGCTCTCGATAATTATGTACGTTGTTTGTGGAATACAGGACTCAGGAGTACGTCACAAGTGTAAGTTCTTGCTGTCGCCTGATAAAATACCAGACCTAACTTCCAAGTCTTTCTTCCCACTTTCGTCATATCGGCAAAATTTCATGATCCTCCTGAATGCTGCTGTAGATGAAGTTTTACACACCTACTACGTATGTGATCTAATGTAGCAAGCTATATAGTTTAACCGTAAGTAAACAGTCTCGAGAAGCACAAATCTATGTGTGCATTGTACTGATAAAAAGCCCTGGCTCAACGTTCCAACCAGCCAGCTGTGATCAAAATAAACTGTACTGCAGTGAAAACGAACAGAATATAGCGCGCGCTTCCATTCAGCTACCGTGTTGAAAACAGGTAAATTACGCATGCGCACTAAGCACTACCGACCAAAAAATCGCGATGTTTCGTGACGCTCAAACTTCGCGTGCTTTTGCGCAAGTGTAAACGGTGGAACCAAAATATCGCGATTTTAAAAATCGCGATGTTAGTAAGTGTAAATGCGGCTAGGGAGATCCCCTACAGTATAAACAATTGGTACATTTATCAACTCACTTCTGGTGCAGAATTAAGGTTTCCTAACAACTTTCAGGGACTTTTGGGCAGTTGATATTAAAACATAAAGCTGGTTTTGATCATGGAGTTACAAACAGGTTTCTAGAACATGAAAAAAAAAGTGCAATCACAAATGCATTTGAGCCAGGAACGCGTCTCTGTAGAGTTGATAAACTCAGTCATTTTGAAATATGTTTATAGCTCTGACTGCTCACGCCAACCACTGCCAACTACACATCTACTAGAGTATGCTCCTTTGGTCACAATGTGCAATGGGGATGCACAGTGACAGGGCCTCTCAATCAACTTACAACAGAGTTGATGTATGCAAGAACTTTAGAAACACAATCCAAAGGGCATTTGCAGACACATTTTGAAAGTGGGTATTGAAAAGCATTTCAAACATGGGAAAGTAAATAAAGGCAGCCAGTGGTAGGTATAGATTGAAGAAGAATACACATATTAACTCCTTTTGGAACAGGTAGCCAAGGTGATACATAGTAATATTGATAGTGGCATTCACACCAATGCGAGTTACCAGGACACAAATGGCAAGATTTGCATCACGATTCCAGTCTTAAGATTTTTGCCTGTGTGGACAAGAATCTCACTGAATAGGGCGATGATCCAAAACCCAAGAAATCTTGTGATTATATCAGAATTATTGTGATAATTTGAGAAATAGAACAATAATTTGAAATGTGGCGAGTGTGTGAACATTAAAACAAAAAATCTTGAGATTTTTTGTCCTGTCATTCAAAACTAATATCAAAACAGCACACAAACAAAATTCAAGGGTCACCTTTTTGGAAGATTTAGGGCATGCACAGTTCGACTGACAAATTTTAATGATTGGCAATTAGCTGGACATTTCTCTCAATCTGAACAGGAGCAAGAAAATCTTTGTATTTGGATTGCGATTGACATCCCACTATATTTTCTGAGTGAATGACACCATTGGATATCTGGTCATCGCTCAAGCATTGCCATACAGAAGTAAACTTAGCTGATGCTATGATGGCATGCAGACAAGGATGTTTAACATTGTAGGATGTTAGCTGTTGTTGTACAGTACAATGTTTGAGAGGTAGTCATTACCTGGACTTGTTTTCCTGAGCTATCGTCTGCATTTTGTCTCTCGTTGCAGGAATGCAAGACTTGGCCTCTCTCTGTCCCGATCAGTACCTGGGCCTTGATGTCACCTCCTTCATCTCAAACTGCATGTAAATGCCCAACTCCAACTCGCCCCCCAAGTTGTCCACAAGTACGTACACATATTACAGATGATTATGTTTCTGTAGTTGACCGTACATGTACAGAGATGTTGATGAGGGCTGTTTCATTAGATAGCTGTGTCTATGACCTTTGACCCAAGCAAGTGCATGATGGAGTGACAGGTGTATGAGGAAATAAAGACAGATAATAAGTGAGACCTTGGATAAACCTTGTCATACCAGCATACCACAAATGTTTTCCCATCATGCATATGATATTTGAATGAGGGGTAAATAAGCTATGGAGGTAATCACCCACACAAAGGTAATATTTCCGCTATGGATACTAACATTGTAAAATTTCATGAGGTGATGTTTTGACAAATTGTAAGGAATTTTAGGAAAAATTTATAGGGATTGATGGGGCGCTTGAGGACTAGTCATTCAAAACCAAAGCAAGTAACAAGCCAGGGTAAATTTTGAGTGGAATCAGACTTGTACTTTCTGTCAGTGTGACTTTTGAAATACTGTATTTTAGAAAGTCATCAAACTTATCATCATGGTAGCATAAGAAGGGCATGTCAGTCATGGATTTGCTTTTATTTAAGAAGGCTTTTGATTTCTTTTGTATAAACCAATAGAGAAGAAGTCTTCTGTAAAGTTATATTTCCAGTTCCTCTTGTTCAGACACGTAAGCACATCCATATTTTTTTTAATGCTGTCAGTTAGAAAGACAGGCTTTCAGGAGAGATAGTCTTTCAGTTTGTTCTTTGTTGTAGTCTTTGTGTTATTGGTAAAAGCAAAGTTCATTTTGACCAAACTCTCTCCAAAGAGACAGGTTTCATCAGCAAAACAAATAGAGGATAGTTTTAAGATAATCTTTGAAGGAAGATAACTTGCACTCAGTATGCAACAAATCCACAAGCATGCTTTAATGAGGCAGTCAAACTTTGCTACCAGTGAAATAAACATGAACATGTTGTTCTTACAGTGTATATGTACCACATATGTACCTTATAGAGATATGGAAACTGGCCAAAATGTAAAAAACAAAACAAAACAAAAAACATTAGTACTAGTATTAATCACTTCAACTGTGCAATAAGACTTGCTAATGAATATTTTGTTGAAATATTCTACATATTGCTCTTTATAATACTTAAGTGCATTTTTTGACCAAGCAACATTTCTATTTCAGCAAGTTTCTTTTGTATTTCATCTGTATGACTGGACAAAAGAAAAAATAATGATATCTGTATTACTTTGGTAGTGCTATCCATCCCTTTAACATTATCTTGCACCTGTATCCTGAGAGTGCTATCAAATGTGGTTCCTATCTGAAGAGTTTGAATTTGCATCGACACACATACCATTACATGAGTAATGCACACATAATGAGATAAGAGCCATTGTGACCGATATCTTCCTTCTATTGTGTTTCCTATCATAAATGTGTCTCACAATGTACATAATATATCCTAGTATTGTGTTTGCTGTTACCTCATTGAGACACAATACTATCCCTTACCCAAGTAAGCCAATCATATTTCCTGCAGTACAGGGTTACCAAAGATTTTTTCCCCCCACTGGGATATTTATTATTCTACATCAGACTAGGGTTACTAAAGATGTAGATAATTGTATACGTACATGAACTCATCTACCGGTAACTTTAAATCCAATGCTTTTTAGCTCACCTGAGCCAAAGGCTCAAGTGAGCTATTGCGATCGCCCTTCGTTCGGCGTCCGTCGTGCGTCTTCCGTCGTCCATCGTGCGTCGTGCGTAAACTTTTTACATTTTCATCTTCTTCTTGAAAACCCCAAGACCGATTTTCATCAAACTTGGCAGGTAGCATCCCTAGGGGGTTAGGAACTCAATTTGTTAAAATGGGCACCATGCCCTACCCAAGGGGCCCCCAGGGGGGCCCAAACCCCCGTAAATTAAGGAATCTGTAAAAATCTTCTTCTCTAGAACCAGAAGTGATAGAGCTAAGTTAATACTATGAGTTAGTACATTGATGACTGTAGTTTCAAGTTTGTTCATGGCAGAATCAGGGGTGCCCCCCTTGGGACCCAGGGGAGAGGGGTGGGGAAGGGTTCTGATGGGGCCTAAATTGTACATTTTCATCTTCTTCTTGAGAACCCCATGACCCATTTTCACCAAACTTGGCAGGTAGCATCCCTAGGGGGTTAGGAACTCAATTTGTTAAAATGGGCACCATGCCCTACCCAGGGGGCCCCCAGGGGGGCTCAAACCCCCCAAAGTTAAGGAATCTGCAAAAATCTTCTTCTCTAGAACCAGAAGTGATAGAGCTAAGTTAATACTATGAGTCAGTACATTGATGACTGTAGTTTCAAGTTTGTTCATGGCAGAATCAGGGGTGCCCCCCTTGGGACCCAGGGGAGGGGTGAGGAGGGGTCCTAATGGGGCCTAAATTGTACATTTTTATCTTCTTCTTGAGAACCCCATGACCCATTTTCACCAAACTTGGCAGGTAGCATCCCTAGGGGGTTAGGAACTCAATTTGTTAAAATGGGCACCATGCCCCACCCAGGGGGCCCCCAGGGGGCCCAAACCCCCCAAAATGAAGGAATCTTTTAAAATCTTCTCTAGAATCAGAAGTTATAGAGCTGAGATAATACTATGAGTGAGTACATTAATGACTGTAGTTTCTAGTTTGTTCATAGGAGATCCAGGGATGCCCCTCTTGGGTAGGGGGGGGGGGGGGTTGGTTGGAAGGGTCCAAATGGGGGCCTGAATTGTACATTTTCATCTTCTTCCTGAAAACCTCATGATGGATTTTTGTCAAACTTGGCAGGTAGCATCCCTAGGGGGTCAGGATCTCAATTTATCAAAATGGGCACCATGCCCCACCCAGAGGGCCCCAGGGGGCCCCAATCCCCCCAAATTAAGGAATCTTAAAAAAATTGGGCCCTTATTGTACATTTTCATCTTCTACTTGAGAATGCCTGGTCAAATTTTGGTAGAGCTGTGAATAATTTAGATTAGTGACTGCGTGAAAGGTGAACTTGCGATACTCAGGTGAGCGCTAGACCCGCGGGTCTCTTGTTTTTCTGTAGAAGTATAAATTACATTATGTATTGGTTTTCTGTGTTGTTGGTTGTGCTTTGGGGGAGTCATTTTGAGTTTGTTTGTTTGTTTGTTTGTTTGTTTGTTTGTTTGGGGTTATTGTTTATTTTTGTTTTGTTTCTTGTTTTTAGTAAGGAGGTAGATAGAGAAGAATTTTGGAGGGTAACTTTGCAGCAGTGACATATATAGCTACTGAAGGTTAATTGAATACCTGTGTACGTCAAGGAGGACATTTTTATTCATTTACATATAAGTGACAACTCTGTCATTGAACAACGGTACCTTCATGGGCCATGTGAACGTGAAGGAGTTTTCATGGAGGTACAGCGACATTAGAACTGTCAATGTTTTCATCTCATCCAATGCACCAACAGATTTCCTTACAGATGCCTGTAGAGAAGGAACAAGAAATTAAAAACAACACAATTATTATTCCTAGACACCAGTTTTTTAATGTCTACTTTCATTTGTCAAGGAAGTGGTCCTTATCTACAAACTACCACAGGGGTTCCTGCCCAGAAGTAGGCCTTGTGATGCTTGCAGTATGTAAGAGGGATCATTTACCTCACAAAGAAAGGCACTTTGAGTGGTAGCCGCCATTATGAAAGCAGCCAAAAAGTGAAAATGTCGGTGAAAGTGATTAAGCAAGGAGGGAATTTTCATTGTTAAGGAAGGTATTCAAAATTACTCAAAGAAGTCAGCACAAGAATTTTGACACAGGCAGTTCCTAGACTATACTTAGTACATGCACAGTTCAATTGAAATTGGAGGTCCTGCCAAAGAAAGTGTGTACATTTTTAAGTGTCAGTCAATGTTTACTATCATCAGTGAACAAGCCCAAAGGAATGTAAGTGAAGTTACCTGTACTACATTGTGCACCCCAGCAGCCAGTGGGGTATGACCACTTCTCCCATACTTCTCTGCCATTATTACTCCAGCATTGCCCTTTACTGCAGCACTACATACAATGTTCTACTGTATATTACTGCAGCACTACATACAATGTTCTACTGTATAAGACTTACTTACACTGACCTTCTTTCTTAAATCTATCAAAATACCAGAGAATACATATTTAGTGATACAATTTTTGTTCAGTACCATGTGTGTTGAACCCTTACGCGGTGTTACATAGCTGGGACTAAGTGTTATGCCAAGTAAATAGACATGTTTG
Source organism: Diadema antillarum (assembly GCF_040938485.1). Lineage (NCBI taxonomy): Eukaryota > Metazoa > Echinodermata > Echinoidea > Diadematoida > Diadematidae > Diadema > Diadema antillarum. The sequence continues at coordinate 474,919 of NW_027271903.1, forward strand.
TAAAGTGCGATATGTGACTGACGTATCAAATGTGGCACAAGCAGTATACAGCACTGCCTTGATGGGATATCAATTTTGGGGTACTGATTGTTTTCTCATCTTGTACAAATATACAAATGAGAACAAGCCATGGCCTTGTCCTAGAACTGTTGATTTGTAAGAAAGAAGTATACGAGGAAAGAGGAAAGACCTTCCAAGTTCAGGCAACGATATAACATAGAGACGTGGAGTCAAGTTCAGTGGTTACAAGGGCATTGCGTCATTGCAACCACCGCTCTTCTTTCAGCGTCCTTATTACTGTCGTAAAACTGCCTTCCATGGCACCATTTCCCTGATCAAATCCCCCCCCCCAAAAAAAAAAAAAGAAGAAAAAGTTGTCGACAAAGAAGAAAATGCAAGTGATAAACATGACTGCAGACAGGAAGTTCACTACTTCTGCTGTGCACAATCCCTTTTCCGCCCCTCCACTCTCTTGAAATTACTGCCCTTGTTTATTGCTAAGACACAGATTAGTTTAGTTATTGCTCAGCTAATGATGTAAGGCAATACGCTGCCAAAAAACGCTGAGATTTCCTCTCATCCTGTGGCACCTTCCTCTCTGGTTAGTCAAACCCCGAGATATTATCACCTCGAACATTGTTGACATAACTGGGCAAGGAAAGAGCGAATCAGAGCCGTACCATTGTTTCTCTGTCACCTCTTGATCCCTGCGTCTCTAAGTGGGTCTTACAGGAGTCAGGCGAGTGATTAGGATTACAGCTGTGCGAAAGTTTATGTGAATGTTCCATCTTTATATCTCTCCTTCCTTTTTCCTACATCCATAATCATCATCCTCTCATTATTTGTCCAGTGTTGCTTTGATCTCATTTCAGCTATTTCAGCTGTAACTCAACAGAGTGTCCAATGTATTGTGACTCTCCAGCACATGGAAAGGGGGTGGGGTTGGGGGAAATTACCAATTTCTCCAAATATCATAGCCAGGTCATTGTTTCTTGTCCTTTTTTTTTCATGCTGTAATTGTTGTGCCTTGGTAAAGCTGTGCAGCTATAACATATTTAACCGCTCTTACCTCGGCTACTTAAATGATACCTCTGGCACTATGTTAATCATGTTTCACATGGTCCTCAAACATACAGTGTGAACACTGACCATGCAACCAAGCAGTATGAGATAGGCTTGTTCATACTGGGAAGCATGACAGCACGCTTGATGCATTTTATCTTGTCAGATTTCACTTATAAGAAGTCTCATTATCAAACACAGACACAGAGCAGTACTCATTAGAAGACCAGCATGGTTTGAGTAATCAGCAGAATTCCACATGGAATCAGCAAAAAATGTTCAGAATTAAGTATAAGTGAAGCAATGTAGTAGGCCTATATGATACCTTGAGGACTAGCTGACTTCAGACAAAATTTAAGATTTATCCAAAGAATGTTTGTGCCTGAAATTACATACACAGAAATTGGTATAAGGAATTTATACATTTTTCATGAACACTGTAGTCAAAATCAAATTTTCTAAATTTTCATCTGAGAGAACTCTGTGTCAAGACTGTATCATTATTTTAAAAAAAAGAAATAATAATAATAATAAGATATTTCTTGCAGTGTGTCTTTGAGAATATAAAGCTTATGTTGGACTTTTAACATATTATTCAAATTTGTCAACAACAACAAAAAAGAAAAGGAAGAGCAATGATGAGACAAGTGAAAGTTTAAGTTGTCAGGAACCACTTGACAATGAATTGTTAAGATCACAGTGTAGCCAGGATGTATGGATAGATTGTTATTGAGAGATTCATCATTTCGATTTACCTGGTTGGAGAATCTAAAGCCCTTTTTACACTTGTGTTTCTTAACCCCGTACTTTCTCTGACCCAGGACTATCGTTAGTCCCGTACCAATTTTTTCAGCTTTTTACACTCGCCAATAAATCCCGTACTAAGCTCTTGTTCTGGGCTAAGGAGAAAACTGACCTTTTTACACTCATATTTCTTAGCCCCGTACTTTCCAAACCACATGAATATTCATGATTACGCTGTGCACTGTACAAGTACACGCACGCACCGGCAGCACTCGATTACCTCGTTTCTGATTGGTCAGTGGGGGGTCGGACTTCATCTCCATCGCTTAGCCCCGGATTATTTTTTCGTTCTGTTTACACTCGCTTGCTTGGCACCGCAATTGCGGTGCTAACCCTGCTATTTTGCAGGGCCAGATAGTACGGGATTATCAGTGGGGCTAGCCCACTTTTGCAAAAACAAGTGTAAACAGAAAGTGGGCTAAGGAAAGTCCGGTACCAACGGTGGGGCTAAGGCCCCCCCCCCCCCCCCCTTAGCCCCACCGTTGGTACGGGACTAAGCAAAAATTTGCAAGTGTAAAAAGCCCTTAAGCGTTTAAAGGACCTGTGAAAACCCACATGTTGAAATTATCTACTTCCTCCTCCAGTTTTTTTCTTTCTTTCTTTTTTCCTCATGCCAGGAATGTAGTGAGTTGGCAGGGTAGTTATATTGGTCATTAACCTACTGATGTGGCCTACATTGTTTTTCAGGCTTGGTCAAACAGGAACTGATTTGCAGTAATCTGCAGAAGGGTGTAAGTTCATACCTTAAAGTCGTATATCCCTTTTGCAAACAACACAAAATTGTGCATGGTTGTAGAATAATGTCTCCCAACATTATGTGTGAAATCTTACAGTAATGCAACTCAGAATTTTTCTTTAATCAAGAAATGAAAAACTTTAATGTCTCTTGAGGATACACTTTCCTTATTGTTCCAAGAATAACAGTTGGAATTTTGGGGGTCCAAATAAATTTGCTGAAAATCTATAGTATTGTTTCCTCTCAATCATTGAGAAGTTTCTTCTTTTTTTTTTCTGAGGAAGGGTCTGAATGACCTACCTCACAATATGCCACCTTATGAAATGATCTAATTTTGAGGAATGCAAAAGGGGCACATAAACTTTTAACAGGGTGAAGGAGATTCAGAGTGGGGCCTTTGAGTGTATGAATTCATGAATTATTAACATGTTTTAACAGTGATAATGTCAAGCCAAATATGGCAGCCATTGATGGAAATATGCTACAGTCTATGTACTTTAAATCAATTCATATTTTGTTTGTTGTGTGTTTGTTCTGTTTGGTATTTTTAGGGTATAAAGCGACCTTTTTAGGGTATAGTGTCCTAGCTTCTAAGAAATGATATATGTTGAAAAATAAGTCAAGAGAATGTTTTGTATGAAAGTAAGAACATTAAGCAGAATCAGGAGCATATCAAGAGTGTCATTATCTCGCATTGTCTGTGAAGTAGCTTGTTAAAGTCACATGACCTTTATACACTTCAGTAGAAATTCCTTATTAGTCTTACATAGAAAAACCAATATGTGATTTTCGTCCAGTCTTTCTTTCAGAGTGATTGAATCTGCACAGTCATGTGATCAACATATTTGTTTGTAGCCACCTGTCGCTGGGCACCCATTGTTTTGTTGTTGGTTTTTGCTCTCATTACACAGCAGCTAATTATGAAGTCTATCACTTAAAGTTGCTTGAAAACTTAATTCTGATTTAAAGTCTTTATTCATCTCAATAGATGAAATTATGCATGAACATCCCTCATAATTTCCAGCTTAGTGATGAGATGTGAATTGGATTTTGTATTTGCTTGTTATGTCATATGTCTAGCTTATTTGAGCCAATATCTGATACCTTAATTTACAAGATAGGTGTTCATAACATTTCAGAATTGTTCTTGTAGTTATCATATTCTTGAACAATGAACATGTACCAGAATTATTCAATGTTGAACATAATCATATGGTGGTTTTGACTTATTTTCAACTTGAAAAACAATTTTAAAAACAATGAAATACATGGTATCTTGTGTGAGGGCAATGGAATTCATAATATGTGCTCCAGAAAACCAATAATGTATATCCTGTAAACTTCTATATGTATCTCTGCAGTCATTGTACCGTTTGGTCCGTAGATAAAATCAGAAGTAGACTCATTATCATTTAATCCCTGCCATTGCTGTACTTTCATATATTGTGGCAGTATCTAATGAGTGATCTCCTTGAATACTAATACACACTTAATCACCACATTTTATTCATTATTACTACTATCTTTGTATTTTCTGTGCATATCATGTTATTTATGAAATCATCAGTATCACCATGACAATTATTTTCATCATCATCCTGACACCACTTGGCAGGAGCATCATTATTACCAACCTGCCTGTTATCAGTCATTTTCATTGTCTTCATCATAATTCTCATTATCAGCATCATCTTTATCACAGCACCATAGTTATCATTAGGGAGCTTTAGATTTTAGGCACGCGGACTTTTAAAGGAAAAAAACATGCTCTGAGCGTGCGCAGTAGCGCGCGTCAAGTCGATCTATTTTTGGCTTGCGTCGCCTGAGTTTTTCACTACGCGTACTGGGCTATTTTTACGTCCGCACACTTTCCAACGTAGAGAACTACTTCATGCACCGATCATATACGTTGCGTCCCAGCGTAATCTAAAGCTACTTTTCAACGCAATGCAGGGGAGAGGAGAACGTCCAGCGCACTCGTCGTCTCAAACATCCGCGCGTCAAAATATAAAGCTCCCTATTATCAAGTCTGTTACAGTCATTATCGCCAGTGCTTCCATTATCTTTTCATATAATAATAATGATAATATTGATGATAATGATAGCTACTTATAAAGCACTTTATCCACAAAAGTGTTTGAAGTGCTTGAAAGAAGTTAAACTGGAAAATGATACAGATAGGGAACAATGCATTGCAAACAAATAATACGAAATGAAACAAACCACTTTAAATGGATGTGATTTCACAAATTTTCATGATTAAAGCCCCTGTTTTTTCCTGTAAAATAGCAAGTTTATGTAAATTTCTATCAGATATATGGCAAAATTCAGAGGTGCCAATTCAAAGATGATCAGAGGATAATTTCACCAGCGTAATTCCCCAGGAACTTAACAGGTTATGGTACAATGATCCCATTTTCAGGTTTGCTGTGATGAATAGAATGATACACAAAGTAAATCACACATGAGATATGAAAGTTATGGCATGTTAACCTTCCATGTTTCACTAAACAGTGATACCAGACCAGTGGCGGATCCAGAGGGGGCGCACCGGGTATGCACCTCTTTATTTTTTGTTAAAACAAAAGAAATGAAAAGAAAACAATGTGGGGGGCACGTGCACCCCCTCTTTAATTTTGTAAAGGCGCCTCCCCTTTACGGAATTCCTGGATCCGCCCCTGCAGACACTTAGACACATGTCCATGTGGAACTGTTCTCTTGCTTTGTACACAAAAATATTGATTGGATGATATGAGTTAATAATTTACCAGCTGTTACATCTTGTTTCTCAAAATCATCATTGCTGTGTAGGTTATTACAACATAACATAATTTGCATGGAGGATTCTAGTTTCTCTCTTTTGGTTTGCTGGAAAATAGTGTTTAAAGAAGATTTGTGTGCTGGTCAGTTTGGAGACTTTCATTAACCTAATTTGCATATTTAATTGCAACTGAGATTGATGTTCTTTCAAAACTTAGAAACCTTAGAATTACTTAATATTAATTTATGGCGGATTTTTGCAAAGCTTCTACAATTCTGCATGCTGGGTTTTTCTCTTTACCAAAGCTAACCACAGCATGGAATCAAGTGCTCTTTAAAACTCTCACCTTATAAAATGTTGGTCACCTACCCCATTACTAATACTCCAATACTCATGAAACTCAGATCAATTTATGCCCTGAATTCTGACTAGTTTTTTTTCTCCTGTTTTAAAAATGGAGCAAAAGTGGAATGCAAATTTAGGAAGCTTGCATGGCCCACCTTTTCTCACCTGATTAGAGGCAGATGACTCACAGACAGAGGCCTCTTTCACTCTCAACCCTTTGCATCTTGTCAAAAAAAAGGCTTTGTCAAAGTTCTGCCCTCCTAAGAAAAATTTTAATTAGATTGTCTGTCACTGCTGGGCTTATTTTAGCTCTTAATATGTGTGAGTCACTGGTGATGTGGACTCCGACACAAGATTTTGACTTTAGAGACGTCAAGTTGAGATCCATTTGCCTTCAATGCGTAACAATTGCATCACTCGGAGAGGAGTGTGCTGCCCTCGTGGAATTCGTGTTGGGGAGGGATGTTGCGTCGGGATGAAGTGGACATGTCCATTTGGGATGAGGTGGAATGAAAGATCTTGAATCAAGATAGACTTTTTGTAAAGGACTTCATTGGATTCCTCTAATGTTTGGCTCGTTAATCACAAGTGATAAACAGTCCCATCCATGGAACATAATTGTGTTGGATATTATGAATTTTAAAAGTTGAGATAAAAGGAAGGAACAAACTGTAGTGTTTCTCCATCTTGTGAAGAATCTGAACTTTAGACTGTGTATGTTATTTCCTTAGAATGGGGATTAGGACGCAATCATGCCTCTGTTCTTTAGCTATAGAATTCCAGAATATGCTCAAGGGTGTCCTCTAGCTGAATAAAGGTATCAGGTTAATTATATTACTGAAGTATGGATAAGATTAGATTCTTTCGTCATGATAGGAGTGCTTTAATCTTTTGATGATGCTGAAGTTGTATTCAAACAGAGGAAAGATGATATGTTTTGTGTATGTACTACAATTGGGAGCTTTACTCTTAATTTTCTGCAAGCTCTAACCATTGTGGCTTTTTGTGGCTCACATGTACACCTTTTGATATCAACACATTAAAAAAAATGCAAAGCTTTTTAATGCTTTCATGTCAAGCCTTCCCCCCCCCCCCCCACCAATATCTTGTACCAGGATCAGGTTAGCATTCATTAGCATTTGCCTCAGCAAACTGCTTAACTTTGAAATGATTATGCCACCTGATAATGTTTGAGTCATTCCACAGTACTTCACAAAAGAATATTTCAACCATTAGCATACTTTCACACACACACACACACACACACACACACACACACACACACTTTTTACAATGCTATTCACTCGCTTCCATTCAAATAATACCAAAAACAATTCAATTTGATATTACTGTACAACTTAACATAAATAATCCCTTAAACAACGATTCCGCACTTGGAAATAAAAATTGACGGAAGTCACAATTGTGACAAATGGAATTAAAATAATACAGCAAGTATACTAACCAATTAAAAAAGATTAAAAGATGGAAGTATATTATATCTAAAATAAAACTCATTCCCAAATCAATTCTCCCTAACTTTCCTTCCTAACAGTATGTACTATCAAAAATATTAAATGCCTTCCATATTCACCTCTCCCCTCCCCCAACCCTCACCCTCCCCCTTCCCTCCCCCCCCCCCAGCACACACACACACACACACACACACACACACACACACACAAATATCAGTGGTTGGTATACATCATCCCAAAATATTTCAAGGATTGTGAAACACACTTGAATTTTGTGTTATATGAAGATATGAACATACACACCATACAGTCATCAATAAGAATAGTTGATCTTGTAATGTAAATAGCCAGTAATGTATTTATTCTTCTTTTCATGTATTGCATTGAAAATTTATTATCCTTTCTGTCTTTGTATAGGATTGGAGTCCACTGTTCCTGTCCAGGGAAAGTTGGAGACGTACCTCGCCAAGCAATGCCCCGCACACTTTTGGACATTGGTCAGAGCTGGTGTATTGAGGGAGCCCCAGGGTCACCACTAGCTTTGTTCTAGAGATGGACGAACACTCGGGAGTTATTGAAGTCACTATTTTCATCTTTGATATTTTGTAACAGTCACTGTTTGATGACTGTGGTCTCTTAACTGTTGTGGAACTGTTGAATATAAACTGGGAAATTTATAATTTACTGTCAGGTTGGGTTGAAGAGTTTCAACAAAGCTGCAACACACAGCAAGATTTTTCTTGCAGTGTTTTGTCTTAATTCTTTCCAACTCAAGAGCATGCTTGACAAGTCCTTTTTATATATTTTTTTTTATAATACACTTATTATGTGTCATTTTGGTTGTCATTATACATTGTCTAGCCATTCTTAGTATTTCTAGAATTTAAAAAACAAGGCTCAATGAAGTCTGGGGTTATATTTAGATTATGCTAGAAAGTTGTCTGATTTCAGTTACTTTGGCAACTAAGTCTTAGAGGTTCATAATGGTACTTCAGCACCAGATTGTATTATGATTTGATTTAATTTTTTGTTCCTTTTTTTTTTTTGTGGGGGAAGGGGATTTAAGATGTTGTTGTCATTTCAATTTTATGACATAACTTTGCCAGAATTGTGTTGCAGTTAAAACAGGCTCACCATAGTTTTCACTTCTGTATGTTACTGTAAAAGCTGTTATTTTTGCATACAGATATTTTCGCAAATAAGGAGGTCAAAGGCATTTTTGTGAGATTTTGTTCTTGCAATTTGACAATGAGGCTATCGTAAATGCACTAATGCCTGTCCATACATAGTATTTTAATGTGTTGTTAAATTCATGACCCAACACTGATTCACAAAATTTGCAATAATAATAATGATAATAATAATGATAATAATAATAATAATAATAATAATAATAATAATAATAATAATAATAATAATAATAATAATAATCATAATAATAATAATAATAATAATAATAATAATAATAATAATGATAATAATAATAATAATGATAATAATAATAATAATAATAATGATAACAATATTAATAATAATAATAATGATAATGAATAAACCCTCGCAAAAATAACAGCTATTAGTGTACACAATACATTCTCTCTCTCAAAAAAAAAATCCAATTTGTTTTCATCTGTCTGATTCTTGGCAATGACTTCTATCATTGCATTCAATCTAGTAAGATGCAACTGACCTGCTTATGCAGATAATTAATTAATGTATGTTACTGGAGAATATTTTGATGTTTTACAATGAATTTCCCACTTTGCCCATCAAAACAGAAGTTTTGGTGTGCACACACATTAAAACAATGTGTAAAGAGCTTGATTTTGTAATTTCTTTTCACAGTTGACATGTATTTTTCACACTATGTGCTTCAACATGAAATGGAATGATTTTCTCTCATGCTATATTTTCAGTATTTCACGTCTTTTTAGCTGATTGGACTATTAATCATAAACCTTGAAGAAGTAACCCTGACAGTATTAGTATGCTACTGCATTAGTTAGCTAGCATTAATTATCTATATGTACCTTTATACATCTGTCTACCTCTTTCTTTCTCTATTTTTTTCTCTTTTTTTATCATATTCTTCTCTTTAAAGTATTGCTTTTCTAGCATGGCAAACTGTGATCATTGTCATATTCATTTCAACTCATACGATATGTTGTATACTACATGATCAAACCACTGCAATGCACTCATTCAAGCATTATTGTTTGTCTTCCATGCTGACTAGCCATGCACAAATTAGCTTACTTTATGATATCAAGGGAGTTGATCATAAAATACATTCATTGCCTAGCTAGATTCCAAGGATATGATTATCCACTTTACAGCAAGGTTGTAAAATTCATTGAAGTTTTTGAGCAGGTTTAATGGTGAAAACCAACAATGATAAAATATTCATCTTTCTTATTTCATTTCATGTCAATGTGTGAACTTGAGAACTGTTCCGTATAATTTGATGTTTTCTGTCTTTTGATAAGCATACAATGTTAAACTGATTACATTTTATCACTAAGGTCAAAGGGATGATATCTTAAAGGGAATCTCTCCCCTAAAATTTAAATTTGAGAGGTGTGAGAGCATGTCATCACAAAAAATGTCCCAAACTGTGAAATATTAATTTTGATAAATCAGAACGCACTAGTGCGCGCTGCAATAGTAGCCAAATCTGAAAATAGTAGCCACGCGTAGACCATCGGTGTGTGCACGTTTCCTTCGTTTGCCTCCGTCTGCACACAGCTATATTGAATACTGTCTATCGGTATTGCCTCATCGAGCCATATGCATCCGCATGAGTAGAGGCTGCCATGGCTGCCTGGTCACTGGCCCGGCCCGGCGCGGTAGCACCAACCTAGCAGCGTACATAGACATTTGCATGCATTTGTGTGTTTGGAGAGTATCGTATTACACTGATTGTACAGAAAATTATCGAACTACGCAATTGAATGCAGTCGATAAGGCCAGAAGACTACTCTTAGATCATGGCGCATGTAATTTATGGCATTTTAGAGATTGCTCTATGTCTCTTTATATATTGCTATATCTCTGTATGTGAGTAATGTCCCACTCTTGTATTTCATAGGGATATTACCAGTACAATAACCTACAATGTCAGAAAGCTAAATTTCTGTGTACAGATACACTTTAAGTCAAGAAGCATTCATGAAATTCAGGCAGGTTTGATGGGGTGATCTCTCCTCTGATGTGACAGTTGATTCATTCAGTTTTGGGGTAGATCTAGTCAATGTCTAAAATTTTAATTGATACTTTCTGCATATTTCAGGATTTTTGTGTGAGTAACATGAAATAAAGGCAAATTTTGTGAAAAGGAATCGGGCAATACACCAAAATACTTTGCGATAACTTTGTTGAAGGTAAAAGTTTAGAGTTAGGATAAAAGTTTTGAAACATCTTCAACGAAACATGTCAGAAGTTTGTGAATCTTTGTAAGAAGAGTTATGAGTGCCATTCACAGAGATAATGTTTTCATAGTGTCTGATGCCAGATTACACGAAGAATTAAGGTTCAAATTCACAAATCACTGTCCTTAGAAGAAATTTTCATGGAAACTTGAGAGGAAATTGATAAGGCTGGATGTGAGGGTGGATGATGACTAGAAAAAATCTAGATTAGATTAATTCTTTCAGTTTTATGGCCAACATGTTTACTTACAATAGTCACATTCACACAAAATAGTGGGACAATGATCACCATCCAAAAACCTAGATATTTGCACCCGTTCCTGATGATGGACAGAAATATCCTGCTAATTGCGAATCGCAATGATTTGTCAACCAAATTGCGCTTACCCAAAATCTACTAGCATTCAAGACCCTTACCCTTTAGTATGTTTGCTTTCATGTGTGTTATGACAGGGACAAAATATCTTTGGATTTTTTATTTTTTTTTCTCCATCATTCATTCATATGCTGCAGTGCATATTATCATACTATTTCTCAAATTATCGTAATAATTCTGATATAATTGTAAGATTTCTTGGGATATGGATTGCGATGCAAATCTGCAGATTGGTATCCTTTTAATTCGGCTCAGTGTGAATCCCTCTGATCTCAGAAGGATCTGAGCTTAGTGGTCCTCTGAGTGCTAAAGCCGAGCTATTTGCAAAGGTTGGAGATCAAAGGTCATTTAGAGACATTTAGCCAACGAAATGAGCTGTAACGCAACAGGTGCTGGAGCTCCCATAAGTCAGTAATGCATGAGGATTCAACCAGTGCGAGACCAAACAAGAATAGTTTGTCCAGGGAGGTGGTCTCTTCCCACCTCCCTAGTTTGTCCCTATCCTTGCCTTAGCTCTTCCCATTCAGCACATGATGTAATCCATAATAGTTAAGAATATTATGTATGTCATACGTAATACTGTAAACGTGGAAATTTTAGCGGTACATTAATTTTCGCGGATTTCGCGCTACGTTCGGCTAGCGCGAATTCAAAAACGCGCGAATATATCTTCACAATTTTCTATGCACATTTTGAACGGGATGAATTGTGTGCGCTTCATCGATGATACTGCTACGTAGTACAATGTACAGGCATGTTTACGCTACTAGTACTGTGCGAAGAGACGATAGATTGCTGTGTACTGTAGCATGCAGTGTGCACCGCGCGCACCGATGCTACATTCCCCCGTGACTACGGTACTACAGTCACAGCTGTACTACGTATTTGAGTGCTTGTACTCGCAGTCGAGCCGCTCGCTACGTCGCTTGTCGTACGCTGGCATAGCAAGCTATGTAGCAGAAGCTTTGGATGAAAGCAGTGAATGTGTACTACAGTAAAGTAACCTGCTGCGGAGCGCGAATTTAAGAACCCGCGAATACGTTTTCTAGCCGCTCAGCGCGAAAAATTAATCGCGCGAAAATATTGACGTTTACAGTAGTCCCAAATGTAGTCAGTATCAAAAATGCAAGAAACCTGCACTTGGACCATATTTCAAGTGCCTGGTATACGGTAAAGACAGGTTGGTGTTTAGACCTAGTCATGGAAGACTAGAAGTGGATTCCTGTCCAGTCTGCATTTTGTAGCAAGTTGCCCTAAAAATCTATTTCCATGTTGTCCCATCATGTCTACAACATTGACAGTCTTGAATCCTTGAAGTTGTATAAGGAAGTTCTACGGGTGTTCTTTTTGTGTGTGTGAGTGTGTGTTCGAGATCACACAGCAGCAAGTCCTCATTAGTTGCATGACATGGAGACTCCAAAGTGTGTGTTGATCAGGCTGCCCGACTTTCGACAGTTTTATTTTTTCCTTAATGCCCATATTGTATAGTCTCTCTCAGACATCACCTAACCAAAGACGAGGAAAAAGAGGGGGGAAAAAGCCGTATGGGTTAACTTGGAGCCTGCGGTAGTCCCATATTGGACCATTAATACATTCAAAATCCATTGCAGCTACTTTTCTGAAAACTGAAGAGTTAAATGGACGATACCCTTTGTACCCATGGGAGCGAATGGAGGCCAAAGAGAAAGGGATATAATTCCGTGAATCAAATTACCGTGAAAGCTCCCTCTTTCTTTTCCTCCCGCTATTCTCTTTCTTTTCTTGACCTTTTCTTTCCTCTCCCAAAAGTTTTTGTTCAAAGAGCAGTGCCAGAGAATTATTCAAACACTCTGGGAGAACAATAGCAGGTTGGCATTTATTGGAGAAGGCCTTTGTGTACATTGGAGAGAGGGTCAAAATATAATGACTCAGTTAAGGGGAGGAGTGTTTATCTTAGTGAAGTGGCAATTCTTGTTCCATTGTAGCACCCAGGTTTGAATAGACCCAACACCCCACAAGGCTGTGGAGATTTTGGCTCCAATCAAGAGAAATTAAAGGGAAATGTTCTGCCCTAATGAGGTACTGGTAGGCAGCTTCTCTTACTTGTGGGGAAAGAGAAGGAGAGTTGGACAGACAGCAAAATGTTGCTATTAAACCAAAGTCAAAGTGATTCTACTCTGATGATAATGTATGAAGATTGTGGATTCTAAGAACATGGAACATATCTTGCTTTATTGTTCAAGATGTTAGTGATCTGATGTTCGCAGCAATTTGAGGAATGTGCAGGTAGACGATCGTACATGATCAATTTTAATTAGAACTGGTGATGGATTGCAGAAGTTGCTGGGTTTCGTTCTTCATGAATATTTTTTTGCATCTTGTCGGCATGCGTAGAAACTTGAACACCGTTAATAGTTACTTTCGAATATTTGGTAGTGACCTGAGCACTACAGATTTATGGACTTGAACTTTGAAGTTGATTTAACATGATACCCATTTGAATTAATGTTCACTTGAATTAAATGAGTTACCTACATGAAACTTTTCTGCATACACTCAGTGAACGATGGACTGCACTCCAGCTCTGTGATATTCTCATGATTGAGAACAAAGTACTTTGAAATTACAATATTTGCAGGTGCCAGCAATGTACGACAGCTGTTAAGGTTATATCATTTTATTGAATATTTACCCCTTTTTTTTTTTGCCATGCAGACATTTTTCTAATACAGCCTTACAGACATGTTTAACTTCAGGCAGTTTCTTTGTATTCAGTAAATGTGAAACACTTTACTTATTATACTTTTGAACACTTGAGATGATTTTCCTGTGAGTGGTACAGTGTATGATATGTAAATGCTATCTTCACCTTAATGTTACCTAAATGCAAATTCAAGAGTAAAAGATTAGATAGTGCATTAGTGTGCAAACATTTAAAGAAGACAGAAAACTGTAAAGATGCAATGAACACACACTTTGTCTAGCTATGTGCTGGTTTGAACAAATGTGATATTTTATTGTTTTCTAAGTGTTATATTGACAATATTAATATGCACATTTACAGGTGCATATGTTTATGTATGTGGAAGCAGATATTTGCTTGATTGAGAGAGCAAACTGAAGTCTTAATTTGAAGATTGGATTTGGAAAATTGTGCTTGAGACCTCCCTGGTAGCTGAGACCGTACAGTGATGGAAACATGTACAATGAATAAATGACTTAATGAAATGAATGCTGCATTTACTTTAAGGCCATGCTGAAATGCAAGGAAAGAGGAAGTTTGCTTGTGGTTAATCAAGAATAACAGAATTAGAAAGACAGTACAGTGTGACTTTCACACTGAATGGAGAAGTAGATCCTATTATTCGTTAAGAGTTCGTTTGTTTTGTTTTCTGGGTGGTTTTTTTTTTTTTTTTTGTTCTTATAATGTTGCAACATCAGCATTATCATGGCTTTTATGGTCATTGCTTCATTTTTCTTTGAAAGGGTTTTTGTTTTGTTTTTTGTCCTTACCTAAATTGTGATCAGCAGGGGGCAGTTTCGACATGGTAAGGAAGGCTTATGGGTCACTGCACTTCATTGAGATAATGACTCTGAGGCGTCAGCTATCGGAGAGACTGGTGTCTGTTCTCCTTTTACCCGTTTGAGAGATGATGTCAGGTTTAGTGCACTCCTGTACTGTCGCAGGTTTCTTTATGCAACGCAAATCACTGAAATTTGTGTCAGGCTCGGTGTGGGAGCCAAACTCAAAGATTTATTGTGGATATTTTCGGTCGCATTATCGCTTCAGACCGAGTAGATACACCGTCAGAATTGGCAGGAATCCTCCTGATATTTGATGCATTTAGTTTTTCCACTATCACCCTCCGTGTGGCTCCTCAAATCATCTTAGTGCATTCCACTTACGCATTGCAGTCATAGTAATTTACAAGCCCTCGCATCCCTCCCCCCCCCCATCTTTCTCAGAGAACTTCAACATCATTAGCGTCATCATATTTATCAGCGCCTTCTATTTTTTTGTCACGTAAAGCCGACATGCAAATAAATCGGGTCACAAAAGTACATCGCACTCATTAGGAGTGGAGAGGAGAAAAAAGGCAACACGCGGGGACCCTTCCCCACACATCACGTAACCACCCCACATCTGCATATTTGCACTTTTTAGCGAGCTCATTTAGAGCCGAAAACCACTTGAAACCTGATATGCTGCCCGGCCTTCCTGCCTTCGCCGCACTAATTCCGGTCTTTCCCCCAAGGGCCCCCAGCGGTGTTCGCCGAAGCCAATAATCTGATTAACGTTGCACTTGTGAATATTCATGACTTGACACATTTTCATTTTGAAAAAGAACAGCTAATTATCTGACTGCAATTTGCCACTTCTCCTTGCGCTGTTTACGCTGTGCACAACACTTGTGCCTTGATGAGTGAAATACACTGCCTACCAAATATGGCCGAATTCTGCCCTCTCTCACACAGACGTTTAATACCATTTGGCCAGCTACACACACTAAAGATGTGAGAATCACTCTCCGACTGAGTAGACCTTGCCAGTACAAGCCTAAGCCAAGATATTTGGCTGCCAAATGTGAAAAGTGGTTTAGGGAGAAAACTTTTATCACTCTTAATGAGCATTTTGTCTGAAATATGAAGGGAATTATGATTTTAATGGAAATGCCCTTTTACGTACAGACATATGTTAATGTATGTATAGCAACAACTTTTCCCCCCTTGGGAGTAAGGGTTTCCTTTTTACATCTTGGCTGAGTCCAATTTGCTCATTAAATCCTACTAAGGGGTAATTAGTCAATTTTTGAAGGGGTTTGAAAGGGCACGGTCCCAAAGACAAATTGGATTAGGGGTAATGATGGTGACTCCCTAATGGGCCAACGTGGGCTTTGATCGCCCTCTCCACACCGACTCTTAATTACGTCTTGAATGTGTGCCGCTGCTCCATCCTTCCCCCAGCTGGGCGTCTGATGCTGTCGTCACGGTAATTAATTTGTTAACAACAACAAATTGGAAGATTCACCCTTTTCTCCCTTGTTAGTGTCGTCAAGAAAGCTAATTGCGCGTCATTCTAGGATTTCTCCCTAATATCTTATCCAGAGCTAGGAGGAGAAGTGGGATTGGCTCATATCTTTCGCTTCTCTGCTCTCTCTTTTTTCCCCCTTTTCATCATACCTGTAAGAAGTCTTCCATATTTTTGGCTACCAATTGTTTCTTCAATGATTTCTGTCACAAGTGTTTCTGTTGATCTTCCATGAGTAGCCAGGGCAAGAATAAATGTTGGGACTGTCAAATTAGACGAAATTTAGCATCAGCTCTCAAAACATTATTGCCATTATTAGATATGGCCTGTATTATATCAACTCATTTCTCATTTTTCATGATGAAAACTTGCCCTGCGATTAACAGTATTTCAAAAGTTTTACATGTTTTGTTTTCTTTGTTTATTTTAATACTGCAGATCCAGATTATGCCATTCCAAGCATGATAACTGAGAAATTTAGAAGTTTAACATAAAATTAAAATTATGTCAAGAGAAAATGTATGAAGACACAGTCATTCTGTAGTAATGCTTCTTGCTTCAGAAAGTGTGTGTATGTGTATGTTATTCCAATATGATGGACACTATTGAAAGAATATTAATATCAGCAGCAAGCCATATCTACCAACCAGTATTAAACTCTTCTATGATAACCAATGGCCAAAATTCACTGTTATTACTACATTGCAAACATTAATGTAATACACTCAAAGTTTGTAGAAATGTAATGTTATTGCTTTGCAAATGCATTTTGTTTGAAACATTTTAGACTTCACCCACCTCCTGTCAATATTTCTTGAAACAAAAACATTAGTAAATGCACTCCTTTTAATGGGGTACAGAGAAGTTGTTTTTTTCTGTAAGCAAAGTAGTTGTCACATTTAAAAAGTAGTTGTCACATTTAGAGAATATTGTAAAATGAGGAATGTTCACATGCATTTTAATTTTGTGAATTTCGCGAGAACCAAGTTTTGCAAAATTAAAATGCATGTGAAAGTTCTTGTCTGCACTATACGCATTGAATATTACAGGCATCTCGCGAAATTTTCATGCCGCAAAAATATTGTGTTTTACAGTATGTGTGGAATTGCTATAAGAGATATGAGGATGTAAATGGACACATAATTATTAGGAGCTATTTATATATAGCAAAGATATAGAAAACTGTAATTATGGTATGTAAGGGCTTATATTTTGAAGTGCTCATGAAAATAAGGTTTTATTTTTTCCTTTGCCAAAATTTGGATCTAAATTTGCAGTGTTTTTCTCTGCCAAGCCATTTGTAACAGCTGCATTAATTATACCCACCAGACTCGGATACCAAACTGGATTTTATTTTTCTGTGGTGCTTTGGTTTTTAGTAGAAGATGACCTGATGTCATTTATTTACAGTGCATTATTTTGTGAGGGATTACAAAAGAAAACTGCCATTTTTTGAACATGGTCGTTAGTATAGTTTCCATCTTAGGACCAGAAAAGCATTCATGTTATACACCAATGGTGAAGGGAGTTATTGTTTGAAATGTTATGCAGAAATGCAAAGTCTCCCTTATTCTGCAGAAGGCTTCCAGATAACTTCAATATCTCTTCATGTCTAGATAAGAGAATATAAAAATATTCAGGAATTACAAGTATCTCTCCGACTGGTCTTTGGGGTCTCAAAGATTTCACTGGGAGAATGTTGGCAACCCTGTGTTTCAACATTTGTACATTGACATGACTGAGGTAGACTGGTTTGGGACCTAGTGTTTATTTTGTATATCATCTTATAAATTTTGTTTTTATAATCTCAATACTATGTATCACCAGACTTTGTGTAATTAAGTACTTCAGTCTTCAATACTTGTGTTTATAATTTCATATGTATGTAGGTAATTAAGTTTGTCGACCAAAATATGTAGAGTTAGGCACATTTATTTCTAATGTTGTGATTTTGATAACAATGGGACCACAGATGAACATGCATCAAACTGATCCTCTGTAATTTGTCATTTTGGGATATTTTGAAGGAAGTAGATTATTAGTCTTAGAAATAGGCAGGTAAAGAAAAAAAAGAACATATTATATAGATAAAAGAAAAAAGAACATATTTCGAGACAGTTATTTGAAGTATATTAATATTACTCAGGCATGCGTTTGAAAGTAGAATTAATGCCATTTGTGTTGAAGGCCCTGTCCTTTTCTCCTTCATGAACCTATATTGTCTACCTCTTCCCAATAGCGATTATGTGTTTGTCTCCATCCCCCTACTACACACACACACACACACACACACACACACACATACCAATGCATATTCTCTCCCCATCTCTCTCTCTCTCTCTCTCTCTCTCTCTCTCTCTCTCTCTCTCTGTTTCTTGCACTCAGAACATTTTTCATGCATAGATGGTGAGAGCTCTCAGCTGTATTGATTCTTGCCCAAAAACAGTCAACATAAGATGGCAAATTTTTCGGCTTGATTTGAGCAGATTTCTGGGAAAACAGCCCTCGTTCCCCCTGGGGTGGTAGCTCCCATCCTAGTGCCCTCCTCAGTTGGGGAAGATGAAACCAGTTATTAATGCTGCACCCTTCTTCTCTCTGCTTCCTTTATACAAAGACAGGAAGTGGCATCACTTTAAAAAAGGATTGCAGGTGGGGGAGGAGGTAATTGAGGTGGAGGAAAAATGTGGTGGTTTTCTTGAAGGTTTGGTCATTGCAATCTTCTTCTTGTTTCTATATATTCCATATCTTTTCTTGTATTTACTTGTTGATGCAACCATTTACCTATTTGTATTATTCACCATTGCTAATTCAAATACATTATTGGACATTTTCTTGTACTTTTAGTGTAAGGGTAGAGTTAGACCTGTAATCGAAGAATCATTATAAATATATCTTTTCTTGATATAATGCTAGGCAATTATACTGTTTTAAGCAGAGTAATTTCCTTAGAGACTAGTGAAATTTCATTGGAATTAGACATAAAATGGGATAGATATGGAATTTTGGAATTTTAGAATTTCACATGGAGTGGCATGTGCTCTCAAAAAAGATTTGGTTTGAAAGTTTTGTATAGCTCAACAAAAACCTGTAAACTACCTGATTTCAGGTAAATAATTTTCTGAAGCTGATGTCAAAGCTTAGGCCTCCATCTTACGATAGTAGGAATGTGATCGTGCCGACCATAGTGATCTGTAAAATTTTCAAAAAGCATGACAGAATCACCCCCAACTCTATTTCTGGCCTGTGAGATGATTACACTACTTTTTCTCTCAGGTCACAGGCAATGGGAGTCACATTCGTTGCACTTAGGTTATGCTTTAGGCGTTGCTATCAGCTACGAGGTTAGGGCTACAAATATGCGGCTTTTAAAGCACTCACAAAGCAAGAGTGTTGCACTGTGAAGCCTTGGGTTCTGTGCTTTCGCTACAGAAAGTTTTGGACGTGTTCGAAATTTTTTGGCGACCATGATGATGCTGGTGAGTCTTCATGCTTCAGAAACACTCAAAACACGATGAAGAAGATTTGGAACAATCAAGCCATGATATGTCACGCTTTGTCATTTTGTTTTTTAATCGTAGCGGAATCACCGTTGAGTGAGATTAGGATATTGCTGGGCTAGATGTTGGTGCCAGATGGGTCTTTCTATGACCTTTACCCTTCAAAATGGGATTTTGAAAGGATGCATCAATTGAAAATGTCCAAGGCTCATTTGAGAGATCTTCTATGCCACCAAAAGTGAATGAATTTGACATCATAGACCATCATTCAAGGGCTCAACATGGGCTGTGGGTCTTTTTTAGAGCTGTGAAACCCTCCTCTTGAAAACATAACTAATACTTTTGATAATTCACTTGGATTCTACTTAAGATTACACTCTTCTACTCACAAAATGTTATCCCATAGCACTGCCTCTTGCTGTCATAACATAGAATAAAGTCACCATTTGCACCACTTACAGAAAATGGTTTCAAAGTGCTCCATTAAGCAAGCAGCAATATTCATGTCTCTGGGTTTGTTTGTTTTTTCAACTAAAGTTAAACCAATGAAGAACTTGATTGAATTTCACACGTTTATTTGTTGTACAAGCTTGCAACCAAAGATTGTTACTACAATGCAAAGTGAATTGAGTTGTATGCCCTGCTTTTACCAAACTGACGATATGAATGTGCCATTACAGATGAGTTGTTTTGTATCATGTGGGAAAGTATTTTTTAGTAGCCAATAAGTCATGACTTAACGAAAACCAGAACTCTGTTTATAGTTGAAATTTTGGTTCTTTGGCATGCTTACTTTTAGATTTGTCTTTTTTTTCACATCTCAGGATTATTTGTGAAGGCTTTCTTGAAGTGTTTTCACATTAATCTCTTATTGTACATCCTTCATCTGCCATTACTATTTCACTAATTTCATACCAAAAGTCAGTCTTCATAACCATTTTTTTTTTGGGGGGGGGTGGATTTGTGATACTTTGTATACATGAAGTTATTTACATTATACAGTCAACCTTGCACAAGTCAAAAAAAAAATGCTATGTTAAAGAAAAAAACTTATCCTGGATGGATATTAACATGTGTTCCTTCTATTGTGGTAGTCAAAAATCGCAGCAGAAGTCAAAGGAATTTCTCAGATCCCTTTGGATTTGACTTTAGATGAGTTGACTGTATCTGTGATCCCAGGATTTTCACAGGGAGGATGTCATAAAGGTTGGTTATGATATACTGCATGTAGGAAATTCGTTCTGAGAACGCCAAGGTGAAATTTTATTTTCGTCTTTTTACTGTTTTCTGTATTATTTTATGATGACAACTTTCAAGTTCTTAAAGGGATTGTCCCATATATACTCAGTCTGAATATGACAAATCACATATTATCTACTTAGTTATATACTGTATATTTTAGTGGTCCATCTAGTTTTTTAATAGCATGTACAATATTTTCTTAATAGATAGGTTACCAGCAATTTTTTTTATACTTTTGTATATTGTATCGTATTCCACATAGAAGCTGAGCATATAAACTTTTGTATGACTTTATTGCTCTTTTTAATTTTAGTTTATATAAGTGTTGCTGAGGTCAACTTGTTTTTTCCTTGAACTGCCAATAGCTTTAGAGCAGAAAATAACTTTTATGATGCTATTTCAAATGTAATTTATGTGCTTTTGTATTTGACAATCTCTTGCATATGTTTGGAATATGTTGTGTTGTAATCAGCGATTTTGATAATGAGCTGATGTGTGCATGTTGTAGTGAAGAGTTCCAGCTAACTAAAGTAAAACAAACGTTGTATTTGTAATTACACAATGATATGACCAAAAAAAAGAGAGAGAGAGAGAAGGAGATAAGGTGGGCTGAAGAGCATTTAAGAATGTCTCACCTTTTTTAGAGTTGTTTGTTTGTGTGCCTGTTTTTGTTTTTGTTTTTTTGTCTGTTCTCACACAAAGTTTTTTTGTGTGTGTGTTGCTCTGAACAGGGTCATCTGTGGAAGTTACTATCACCTATCTAGCCAGTGATGACCAAGGGGAAAAAAAAAAATCACATGACATTAATCACATTGCCCGTTGGCTTCAGAAAGGAAATATCGAGGAAGAGAAATTGAAACTGGGAATAGCGTGCTCGCCATTCTCGTGTTACTCAGTGCGAACAATTACTCACAAGTCATTTTTTGTCGCGAGAGATGCGAATCTGCTGATTGGCGTCTCCTATTACAATCAATAATTAGAGATTTTCCCCACTACCCACAATGCTCCTGTGTTTGCGCTGCGTGACACTTCACCGGTGTCACACGCCAACTTAGTGCGGTCGGCAGAGGGAGATGGAATGGTTGAAAGACTGTGGGTTGTTTTTTGATTTGTACTGTCTTTCTTTTCCTCTGATGAAAGAAGGAAGAAGAGGGGGGAATAGCTCCAGGAACATCTCACATTGTTTTCATTCCATTCTTCGATTATTCCTGTTGATTCAAGAACAAAAAAGCTACTAGGAGGTGCAGTATTTGCAGATGAGGGGCTAATTTTTTTCTTCCTTAACGCTGTGCAAAGTTCAGAAATATTTTTTGTATGCAAGAATGGTGCCATGTTGAACCTATCTTGCCTCGGTGTTTAGTAAACCACCCACGGCAATGCTGCTCATAGGTATTGTTGTATGAAAATATGAATGATAGAAATATAGTGAGGGAAACTCGACTATAACAACAGAAATAAGCATCAAATTTTATCCTTTTTTTTTTGTAAATTGATGTTGGTCTTGGAGTGATGGTAGTAGTATACTCAGTAATGTGCAGCTATGTTTGAAAATATGGACGCTTACACTGTCATTGAACATGCATAACTGATTGTCATATTTGTCTGATTATAGATGCATATATGTACATATATACGTATATATACTTGTAAATATATATTCCATGAGTAGATTTGTTTGACCGTGCAAATGTATAAAAGTGCAGTCATCTATACTTTTTTGGAGGTACAGTTGTACCTTTACTTGGCACCTTAATGTGACTACCTATGTATACTCCCACTACTGTATAAACCTGTTAGTTACATTCTACGCACTCTTCCTCTGCAGTTGTACACACGTTTCTCGTCGCTGATTTAGATGCATGTTTTTTGTCATATTCTCTTGCCGCGTTCATGCACTGATATCTTGACACCTCGGGAAGAGTTGTATTCTAATCAGACACCGACACATACTCTGCGCTCTAGCGCACTTATGACGGAGGAATCGTGGACAAAGGTAGAGAATGCCAACTCGACGGTGTCCGTGCACAAGGACCGGTGGGTTTCTTAACGAGGAGATTCATCATTCCGTCACCCTCCACAGCTTGGCAGTCTCCTCTCTCCTCTTCCATTCTCTCTCTCTCTCTCTCACACATTCTCTCTTATCAATTAGTTCATTGACCCAACCTATCTGAGAGCGCTGTACCTTTAGGGCCGTGCCTTCGTCCACATCCTTGCCGTAATCTAGGAGATCTGTTTCCTCACAGAAAGGGGGAATATTCAAGGTGTCTCCCCGTCTCTTCTGAATTGGCGGCCATCTTTCTCTCATCATTGAAGGCTATTGATGAAGGCTTCCTCACATTTATGTGACTGTGTCTATGTTTGTCTGTTTGTGTGTATTCATGTATTTCAGTGCTTCATCGAACCTCAGGTCTTTGATTGCATTGAAAAGATCATGCACAGTCTCTGTGACATCATATCATTCATTGTGCAGTATGGATGAATGGTTTACCAGTTAGGTGTGCCATTTGAGTAAATGCCTACAACCGACCCACTCATTTGTGTACATATAAAGTGGCACACAAATATTTCTACCAAATGAGGAGTCATACATGTTTTGAGCCCCATTACATATTACACAGATGACAATCACACCTTACACTAATTGCAGAACAACTAGGTAATAACGACCACTGTGAAACAGTATAATCCCTCTATGAAATGAGACTCTGAAGGTACTAAATGTGCGTGTCAAAATGTGGGTTAACGTCATATTTTTTAGATCGTAATCAGTGCTTTAATCTATCAGCATTCGTAATGTACCAATTCTGAAAACATTGAGTTTCATCAATATGTGCTTGACTTTTATAGATTATGTTGTGTAAAGGGGAGATGCCCCAAACCCTAAGAAAAAAAAAGCAGCAGCAGAAGAAGAAGAAGAAACTCTAAAATATGTTGAAACTCTTCAGCGAATATCCTGTGCATTCATATTTTTTTCTCTGCGACTGGAATTGTCATTGACTTGTGAAAGCATTGAAATTTTTCTCACCTCTGTGCTGGCTTACAAGGATAGGTCGTAGGTAGGCCTACAATATCAGGCAACAGTGTAGGCCTACTGATGCACAATTTTACAATGGGTAATGACTCTCGAACATTTGTTGATTTAGCCCTTTTCATTCAAGATTCTGAGATTGTCATAGACTCTGCACTTGGTGGACAAGGTTCCCACGGGCACTGGCTTAATAGGTTGTTGAATTTTGCCAACTAAGCTGCACAGGGTGAATGGTGTTCAAATAGATACAAATGACTCAAGCATGGAAAGATTAATTCATGTTATCACAACATGTGGCACTATGCTATTACTGTAAAACGCGATATTTTCGCAGCATGAAATTTTTTCGAGTTGCCCCTAACATTCAATGCATTTACTGTAGACAAGAACTTTCATGTGCATTTTAATTTCGCGAATCTTGGCTCGCAAAATTCACAAAATTAAAATGCACACGAACATTCCTCATTTTACAGTAAACCATTTCTATTATGCTGTATTCTGTTTCTCTAAGGTATAACATGACTGGTCACTCTCAGATATTCACTGTAATCATCATTTTACAGCCGTGTCTTCATGGCTGCATATTTACGCACTTCAGGGCCATGCAGCTCATAAGTTGTATGTTTAAACTAGCAACATCTTTAACGCCTTTAAAGTATAGTTTTGTAGTATGTGTCTTGTAGTTTGATAGCTATTTAGTTGACTGTGATTATAATGTAGTGCACTCTGTGTAAGTCGTATAAAGAGCTGTCTTTTATGTCCATAAAGGTGTGGTGTACCATTGCAATCTTGCACGCTTTCTTCGTATGCTCTGACATAGACTGCTGGTACCACTAAGTATCAGAACTGCTAAAAATATGTTAGCAGTGAAGCGATGGTGCTTTAATCAAAATTTTAAAACATGCAATCAACTCAAATTGTGTTACTGGAAATGGCTTCCCTTTACATGTTAGTGGTAATGTTGTACTGTACATCTGTAGTTGCAATCGCTCTAGCATTCTTGGACATTCTTAGGTAGTTCGTGTTGTTTTGATGTCTTTATACTAATTGAACCTTCACAATATATATTCATTATTTTTTGTGTACCACATCATCTATGAACAAGGAAATGTATGTAATCACACTTTTAATCATACACCATAGAAACAGAATTGTCAGTGAAGATTTCTTTTAAATCTGTTGAAAAGCAGAAGGATATTATAGTCACCTTTGCTGTTTTCTCTGTCACTTTTTGGTCCATACCATTGCGACATAGGTATATTTTGTATTATTTGTCATATTTTGATATAATGAAAGTCCTTCTGTTTGGATTTACTCGTGTTTGTACGTCATTGTATGTTATTGTTCGTGTAATGGTATTTTTATGCACTTTTGTATTGGTATACAGCTTAGAAGATTTCTAGCTTTTTTATGTGTGTGATTTTCAGTTAGGAATGCACAAGATATACTGAGCGGGAGAATGCTCATAGACATTGTTGATTTAGTCTGGATGTTGTCAAACCCTCAAGTTTTGAAAGTGCAAATCTCAAAGAGCTTTTATGTGATCAAGTTGAATATACAGACTGTACATCAAATACAACAATTGAAACTGATATTACTATTCTTTTTTAATAGTGAAAGATTTTTGTTTCATGGTTCATTTGTCTCGTTTAGCTAATTTTCAAGCAGTCCATATACACCATGCAAAAGCAAAATTCCTTGTACTGGTACTAAATTCTCTCATGCAAGAACTCACGGCACATCTGTGGTTGTGCTAAAATGTTGCTGTCAGTTTTACATGTTCAAAAAATTAACACTCAACATTAAAAATCGTATATTTGTCTGTTGACTGAGGAGGTTAAGAAAGAGAATTTGTTGATGCAAAACACCCTGTTCAAGGAAAAAGCTTTCTTTGAATTTTCCATCATACAATAATAGTTCACCTGGCAGGGATGGTGGAAGAAACAAGCTTACATCAAGAAATTAAATCCATGTGGGAAGGATATTTGTTGAAAGTTTGAACATGTGTTAAGGCTGATTACAACCCTGAACTCTTCAAACCTTATATTGTTTTGGAATACATATAGGGCAGTTATTGTGAGGGTTGTGCTTCAAGGCAACTCATTACATCATAATTATGAAGTAAGGCTTTTTCCAAAATTGAGCGTAGACAAACAGCGTGTTATACTGGAGTATCCATAGTGTGTTTTTATTGTATAATTGAAAAACCTCAAAGCAGTGTGTTCATCAAGCCAATGTCCTTGATACTGTAGTTTGATTTTTTTTTCTACAAAGATCCAAGCTATGAGTGATTTTATTTCCCATATCCTCAATTACTCACTTTTTTTATAAACACTCTGCTGAGTCATGTCAGCATTTTATTACTATTTTTTAGTGTTTTTTACTCTTTTAGGTAACTGATTATAATGAAATTGATACTATGATGCTAATCCTGGTGATGATAATAGATGCGATAAAATTATCAAATATTAGCCTGGTACTGGTTCATTCCATTGCGATGTTCACTTTTTACTGTAATATATTGTAGTACTATTTGTACCTTTTTGCTGCTGATGTTGAAATCTAAGCTTTTGGTGTACTCGCTTTAACTACCATGGGAGTATTTCAGCCAAGTCTTCTCTTTTCTGGTGCACACACACTCAATCTATCCATATTAGCTCTCCCCTTCCTCCATGCCACCCAGTAATACACTGGGGAAAAGAGATGTGTCCAGGACGAAGTAGAGTCATTCTGGAAGATATGCAGGCCACGGCAGAACTTGAAACTTGAACTTTTGATAAGAAAGTCAAGTGCCAAGTGTACAATCCATAGAAGAAATATGATTCTGGGCACAGGTTGTACTCCAGTACTTTTCACTGTATGTCATCCGTGTTTCATCTCCTCAGAGAGAAAGTGTTACGTGGGAAATTCCCTATTCTGATAGTCGATAGTGTACCTTCATTTTTAAATCAGGTTGTCTTTCGGTAAGTGTGTGAGATGCAAGCAAATTCAAGATTTTTAAAGACTTGTGTAGAGAAGCAAGGCAAAATAATTGTGTATCACAATGTTTTTGTTCACCTTATTACTTTACAAATGTGTGTGTAGATGCAGCAATATTTTCCAGCTTTAATTTAGCTAATTCAGAATGAATTTAGCAGCTGATATGATTGCAACCTGCATTTTGTTATTCATGTATCCTACTAACGTTCATGTGCATGCTCATTTTATTACGAATCAAAATAAAAGTTTTCAATTTTGCTCAGCAGTTCAGTGCGTGCATGTACCATTACTATTACTTGTGCTGGAGTGATACTGACTGTTATTGCTGCAAAATGATTGTGTTATTGGAGTATGTTGTTTATGCGTGTGTGAAGAAACATTGAGCTGGTAGATGACAGTTTACCAGTGACACTAAAGCCTTACATTTATATTCACATGTAGATAATATTATTGTACCTGTAGTCATTTTGGCAGAAAAAAAAAGAAAGAGAATATCCGTACATGTACTAATGCAGTCATATACAATGTACAGTGACTCAGTAGGCCTAATGCTTGTTCATGTGAGTAAAATGTGTGCCATAACAGTGCTTGTCTTTACATGTTAAGGTGTTTGTTTGGTTTCTTGTAAACACAGTGCGTTCAGATCTACCGAAGCAAACAGCAGTATGTAGGTAATACCCCATAGTGTGCTGTGATATGTTTTGCTGTTGCAGTATAAAGGTATACACTGTACTCACAGAGTCCAATCTGTAGTCAGCAGCCCCATGTCGGATATCAAATATTCTTCATATTTGCATGATTTTTGCACAGTTATACACCTCATTACGTATACAATACATCACAACAAGAATATTTATGAACCTGTACATTTCCAAGAGTGCCTTTTTTCCCCTCTCTCTCCTCCAGTTTATAAAATCAGATGTAGATGTGAAGTGTTAAAGCGATCCTCAGGTTGATTGTACAGTGAACCTGTTATACAGTGCACTCCCATTAAAACGAACATGGTTATAATGAAATTCCATTTACAATGAAGTAAAGATTCAAACCCCAACATTATCTGCTCTATATTTTCTACTGATTATTTGTTTTGTTATTACAAAATTTTGATATAATGAAAGAAAACTGTCAGTCACGAGGACTTCGTTATAACGGGAGTCAACTGTATAGCACATTGTGAGATACACAGAAATGTCTACCTTGTACTTGTATTTTACTCTTACAGTGTTTCCACACTACAAAGTATTTCTAGTCAAAGCTTGTGATCCTTGGATCATTTAGGTTTTAAAAGAGTGGGGAAAAAATTGCACTAAACGTCCATTATTATTCAGGGGCGGATCCAGGAATTCTGTAAAGGGGGGGCGTGACTAATATTTCTGGTGCCACTTCCGGGTTTCATTTCAGTTTTTTTCTTTTTATTTTCTTTGTTTTTAACGAAAATTAAAGGGGGGGCGTGCGCCGGTTGCGCCCCCCTCTGGATCCGCCACTGTTATTAACATACATCAACCACGAATCCTTGGATTGGAAGATTCACAAATGTTGGGGAGTAGCCCCACATTTCCAGACAAAATCAGCTATAGGGGATTTGTCCATTTTACACACAAATCGACAATGTTCTAATGGTCTATATTAAGATGTAATTCTAGACATGGTGATATCTTCAGACTCCTCTCCTCACACTTTACATTCGAAACAATCCAATATTTTGTGCTCTTCTAAGTCGTTCACCATGTTGTCCTTTCCTTGTCTATGTTTCATGCAATCTTCAAACAAGTCTCATTCATCGATATCAAGCAGTTTGTATACGAAGTGTTGATCCATTCACACTGGTAATGATAATGAAGGAAAAATAAATTAATATGATACTGACATGACATGACTGAACTTCACACAAAAATTGTGTTTGGATGACAGATTCATTTAAATTTCTTGGACATTTTTGCCATTTTGAACAGGCAGCTGGTTATGGATTATTTATAATACTAGTGGAAAATTCCCACCCTGTTTTGTAACCTCCATCATTTCCGACTGCATATTCGTTTACCCCCAACGTGATCAGAATGATAAACACCCTTCGCATAATTCAGCAATTATGGCTGTGCAGCTAATTCAATATAATTGCTCTGGTGAGAGAGTAAAAGCCCTCGACTGACCAAGGTATAGATCTCATGGAATAAACTGGGATAGCTGCATTAATTTTCTGCTTGGCCCGATACGCGCGCAAGCGGTTGTATGGCTGTGTATTGAACCTTATTGGTCGGGTATTCACCTCTGATGGTAAGCGCCAATGATTAAAACATCATTTGGGGGAATGTTTGTGCAGCATTATTAAGAGTGGGCCCCGCTCTGGGTTTAAACTAACCCCTGAATGCAATGACTGAACGTCTGAAGAGAGAGACACTTTCAGGGTGAGCCTTTCCCTGCATATCCGCGTAGCATTTCACTTGCATTCCCAAGACCTTGTCATATTGTTTTCGAATGAACTTATCACAGTCTGCGCACTCCTTTCTCTGTACTTACGCCTTTTCACACTTTGCTTGTCAGTATTTTCCCAAAGCGTTCACTTGTGTTGACAATGAAAGAAACTCTGACGTAAATCACAGGACACATATTAATAAAAGCAATCTTCTCAGGCGTGTGTGTTTGTACTGTTCAGAAAGTGCTGCAATGTCTTGCTCCGTCTGTGAAAAATTGAATTACAACCATTTGAAGAGTTAGCATTGTGTTTTGATGTGCTATCTTGACCTGCACTCAATTTAAGGTATGTCTTGGAACTATTCAAATACGGTTCTCTCTATCTCTTCCTCCAGAGGGAATTTAGGGAATGTAATAATATCTTTATTTTGTCCATATGATGCAAGGGAGACAGGACATGACAATGGTTAACCAATCCCCTCCTCTCCTTCTCCTCCTCCTTCACTGTATGATCTATTTTCTCATCCTCTTAATTCTTCTTTTTCTCTTCTTCCTTTGTTTTCTCCTGACCTCTTTCTTCTTCTTCTTCTTCTTCTTCTTCTTCTTCTTCTTCTTCTTCTTCTTCTTCTCCTTCTTCTTCTTCTAAATTGTCCGGTGGCACTGTGGCATAATGAAAAAGACTCGCGATTCCCAATCGGAGGACCCGAGTTCGATTCCCGCCCAGTGCTTAAAGGCCTACGTCCTTGGACAAGATGTTTTTACCCACCATGTCCCTCTCTACCCAGGTGTATAAATTGGGTAGGCCTATACTTGACAACGCTAGTGTAATAATAATGGCAGGGCCCTCTGGTAGAGGAGCAGTGGCAACACTGAAGAGGCTACCCTGGATAAACACAGGTAAGACATTATTATTATTATCATTATTATTATTATTATTATTATTATTATTATTATTATTATTATTATTATTATTATTATCATTACTATTATTATCATTTTTATTATTGTTGTTGTTGTTATTATTATTGTTACTCTTATTGTTGTTATTATTATTATTATTATTATTATTATTGTTATTATTATTATATTATCATTATCATCATCATAATTCCGCATTTCAATACCCGAAGTTGACACCGGCGAAAAAGTTTTCATCTTACTTTGTGATTAATTTGTCCCATATTGGAATAATTGCACCATCCTAATGCAGAACCATTCACGCAGAGTTCAATGGGTTTTACACGTTGCCTATTCAATGGATGTGCGCGTGAGACCTGTTTATATCCATATTGCATTGAATGTGGACTATCTATTTCCTTCGCAAAATTTGTATGATGTATTTAAATTAGATAGACTTAGTGATACGTTGGAGAAAGCAATCTGCATGCCTCATGTATCGAACAACCCATAATCTCTGTCCATCGTATTTAAGCAGTATGATTTGTGTGCGTGAAACTCCATTATGTGACGAGATCTGGCAAACACAAACTCAAACTCATTCAACCAAAAACTGATTATGAAAACGATCTTTAACTTATCGTGGCGCAAAGCTGTGGAATGACCTGGACATTGGTATTGGTAAATTTGCTTCAGTCGAGAGTTTCAAGCGTCATTTAAACCCAACCCAATTGCACTGAATGTCTTACATTATTGAGTTTATGGCATTTTGATTTTGTAATAATATATGAGTTACTATCTTTGTTTGGCTCTTATTTTCTTTTCTCTCTCTACTTCTGAGTTTGTTTGTTTGTTTGTTTTTTTGCTCAACATTGTTTGATTTCTTTGACTTACATATACCTCGTGTATTGTTATTTGTTTACCGTTTCATTTAATATGCGTATTTCTTGTTTAGTCATTTTGTGTTTTTGTTCATGTTTATGTTTTTTGTTTTTTACTCTCCCCCTACTGAATGTTTTGTGTATTGTTATGTCGTTTTTACTTTGGTTGGACCCCTTCGAAAAACAGCAATTTGCTGAAAGGGCTACCCATCCCATGAATGGTGAATAAATAAATACAAATACAAATACAAATCCATGATTCTTAATGTCTGTTCTTTATTCCACCCTGCCCATCATCACTGCACATATACAGTACGACAATACAATACAGATGGTAAGTCTGACTTGTAGTGAAAGAGTAAGGAAAAGGTTCAACTTTTCGTCTTGCTTGAATATTATATGTGTACCAATAACATGAAGTATACATGGAATCCGTGAAAGAATGAAGATCAAACCTAAACAAACCCTCACAATCGTTACATTCAGGACAATACAAAGATACAAAACAGTACCTATCATAATGATTTGTTGCGTATGTTTTTGTTTTTGTTTGTTTGTTTGTTTTTAACGTTAACGTTAACGTTTGATTTTAATTTTAACGTTAATTTTTTAAACATTGAATTTAACGTTAGTAAGTAAAAGATGGTCAAGTGATTGCGATCAAGTCAAAGTTGCAAATACCCACATATCTCTCTTTCAGGGGGAGCATCTTTGCGATTTGGTCAACGATACAAACTTATCAAGTCATGGGAGCCTATTCCGGAGCTGGGTTTGTTAAGATCAAACGTTCACCTCAATCAGATATATCTTAATTAGTTAAATAACAGCAGTTACGGCACAAAATCATTCAAAGATAAATCTTTCCATAATTGTGTGCTCTTTGCTGATATCTCAATTTGAATAATTCTTGCTTGAGAGCTAACCGATATATTCCAATTTTGTTTCATTTTAAGTCCGTGAGCTCAGAACTTAGCATTCGTATAGGTGACATGATCTATATAGGGTTCGAGCTTCCAAGTTATGCTGTATCCATGGCAGTGAGAAATCCGCTGATTTCCTTATACACATACTGAAGAATACCATGTGTTTTGGGGAGTTTCTACCCTACATTGCGCCATTGTTGATATGGCTCACTCTTATCAGTCTATACAATGCGTGTGATGTATGAAAAGGCGGACTAACATCTTCACAGATCCATGGCGTATTTCCTCTTCGGTGTAAAGATTTCATATTGCTCTCTGTGGTTCGACGCTCATGTACGTTCTCAATCAAGCCATCTAGATTTATTATGATCGACCTCGTGGCAAATATTCTGGTCATGAAACTGAATTTACATGACGCCGATCATTACTGCCTTTGGTATCGATACATCGACCGATACCCTCGTAATCATGGTGACATATTTCCCGCGCACTACGTACCTGCCACGCTCTCTGTACTATTGTCATTACAACGTTGGGGATGTATCTAGGCCTTGATTTGCATATAATGCATTGTGAATTTCCAGTGTACATAATGAGCTCCGATGAAGGGGAACTCACAGTGTTCATTCAATGAAATTGAAAAGGAACGGAAACGGCGTGTCACAGTGAAGCTTGTATATCGCCGCAGGTCATCACTATAATTCGCAAGGTTCTGCTATTTGCATGACACATTACTAAAACAGTTATCAATATTATCAAATTGTTACGTCATAGTAATATCATTATTTCAAACTTTTGAGGGACACACAGTGGCTAGGAGCAAATGCACTTCACATGCCAGTGTGAATATATGACCTCAATAATGAGGACGATTAGCTTGGAGGGGGAAAAAAACCCACAACTGACACAAAATCTCGTCGGGAGATGATGATACGTCTATGTGCACCTCAATGTGCACCTTCAAGTTCATCAGATTTTACATTGTACATGTACCAACAGAACAGCATTACTTTTCCATTCGGGTTGTGGTATTATCTGTAAACCCTTCTGGCTGCCACTGCTGCTGCTGCCGTTGTTGTTGTTGCTGCTGTTGTTGCTGTTGCTGTTGCTGCTGTTGCTGTTGCTGCGGCTGCTGTTGTTGTTGCTGCTGTCGTTGTTGTTGTTGTTGAAAGTTGTCGAAAGTTGTTTTGTTGTTGCTGTTGTTGTTGTCGTCGTCGACGTCGTTGTCGTATTGTCGACAATGCGCCGAGAAATATCTTACCATGCCGGGCACAGCTCGAACACAGAATCTCCTAGTTTTGAGTTTTGAGTCACGAGCCTTAGCTACAAAATCACAGCGCATGTTGTTCACCTCCTTTTTATGATTTTTAAGACTAAGAATTAGATGGAGATGAAGTCAGCTGAACCCATAAAACAACGGGATGACTTCGACAGTGGATTTTCTCAGTTTTATAGTGTTTTAAAATGTCACAGAATTGCCGTTCAATCAATATATTGTAGAGTAGTCAAGATTTCGATACGTTCGAAACATGTATAGCAATTAGTGTAACGAGTTGTAAGTTAAAGCAGGATCTGTTTATATAGAAGAATCTTCTGAATTGATGAAGACACGGATAATAAACGGCATCACTGTGTGACGAAGCGGGTGTGTGTCGAGTTCAGCATATATCTTTCAGCTACAGTATTATCGAACGCATTTTGTGTGTGTTTGCGTGTGTGTTTATTGTGTGTGAGTGGGTGTGTGCATGGGGATATTATTATTCATAGCCTGGTTAATCTCTTTTTGTTTCTCTTTTTTGCTGCTTTCATGGCATATAAATAGTGTGGTATTCCTGGA
The DNA here is from genome assembly GCF_040938485.1 of Diadema antillarum. NCBI lineage: Eukaryota > Metazoa > Echinodermata > Echinoidea > Diadematoida > Diadematidae > Diadema > Diadema antillarum. Next base: position 508,610 of record NW_027271903.1, read on the forward strand.
TTTCTAATGAGTTTATTGTGTTGTAAAACGGATAAATTATTCATTGAAGGTAAGGTAGATAATCTTGACAGTATTTCGGTTGATTACAAGAGTCAGTCTCGGACTGCTCTGAGAACATAGCTCATGCAGAAAGGATTCCTCTAAAAGGATTTAGAAGTAGAAAGAACATTTGAGGATGGGTTTGTAATGAGAGAGAGAGGGGGGAGTTTGTATGAATCTGTTGCTAGTCAACATTCTCCTATAGAGCGAATCTAGGAAATCACACTTAAGTCTTCTAGAAAGACTAATTTATTCCAAATTGCTCAGAATGATCTATAATTGTAATTCCAGGGATAAATAGTAGATTTAGTGACTTCGAGTCGCTTAATTACACTCGGGAGTATGTCCCCACGTATTATATCAATGTAGGCCTATACCTAATGTTGAGTCTTTGTACATTTCTCCAACCTTGTAATTGCCAATACTACATCCTGTTCAGATTACCTTCAATAAAAACAGTTAGAACATATAATCAGAATGGTGAAGATTACATCAGAATCTGACATATGGAAAAGAAAAGTTCCAGAAGTTTAGATTTACTTATGCTTCCCTTCTTCTGTTGCAATAGCAGTAGCCACGTACAGTATACGGCAGTCAATGTATGCAATAACATCTTTTTTATCCAACAAATGATCATACATATAATACGAATTATATACATTTGGCGATATAATATTGTTTTTCTATATGTACAGCTATATAGAGCATTTAGTTATTTGATATAATTTATCATGATTGCATATTGTAAACAGTACTCGTTTTTAAAGTACAGAAGAAATACAAATGAAAAATTAGACATCAATGCTACTGCACAGACACTATAGTTGAGCCGTGTGAATATAGCAGAAAAATATTGTGGTAAACAAAACAACAATACATACATACACACACACATACAATTGGTCATGCAAAGAAAAAAAACTCGCATATAAACAAAAGATGCAATGTAGTAGTATGTAGTAGTAGTAGTAGTGGTAGTAGTAGTAGTAGTTTTAGTAGTACAGCTGTAGTAGTAGTAGAAGAAGGAGTAGAGTAGTAGGAGCATAGCAGCAGCAGGAGTAGTAGTATAGGAGTAGCAGTAGCAGTATAGTAGTAGTTACCACGTACTACAATTAGATGTAATAATTATGTGATTTACTCGCACGTCTCCAACAGACCCATAGAATAGATTTTATTTTGACGTATGATTAAACAGCGAATTTTATATCCTGGTATATCTAGAAATTATGACGTTTTATAGGGAGTGGTTGTACATTTCTAGATCATCGACCAAAAACATGATTTTTGTGATATGTTGTGCTAAAGGAATGAGATACCTGTGACGTGATTCACATAATCAACTTATCTAATTTGCATACGTGGTGACGACCAAAATTGCTGAGTGAAAACATGAGAAATTTTGAAATGCTGCAACTTTCTTAAAAGATGTCCTATGTCCCATTTCGATCAAAACAATACCTACCATTCTGTTTGTTTGAATACACATTTAATTTATCAGTCAGTTTGAACGTGGAATGGAATAGCAGTTTAAATCCTTTCGATCTTGTCATATATCTCTGTATGACCAATATGTTCTTTTAGCTGTAGTGCTGTTTAGTGTATAATATGCCAATTCTTTTATACGTATTTCTTTACTTCTTAATTCTTTCCCATCATAATGTTTCTCTCTGAGTAGGGGATTGCTTTCAACAAGTTTTGGTTTGTTTTTCTCTCCTTTTTTCGCGTTTTTGACATGGTGTTGTGTAAACTCTTTCATAACTAATAATTACTCTGAGGGAACATCACGGGCGCCTTTGACTGTTTTACAGATAAATGGCGCTGCATAAGTGTTGTTCATCATCACCGTCATCGTTGCCATAAACATGTTACCTGGTATGTTGACGACGACGACGACGACAATGATGGTGATGATGATGATGATGATGGTGATGATGATGGTGGCGATGATGATGGTGATGATGGTGATGATGGTGATGATGGTGATGATGGTGGTAGTGGTGGTGGTGGTGGTGATGATGATGAACAGCATAGTAGGGCCTATACATTTGAGCTGCACGCAGTATATAGGCCTACATAATGTTTATATGTACATAATTATGTTTCCCATTTAAGTACATTGTATTTTACTTCCATTGAATGAAAGGCTTTAAATGATACAAAGTATACTAGGTAAAGAAGTAATATATATATATATATATATATATATATATATATAGTATAAGAGAAGATGCATATTTTGCAAGAATGACAATAAGAAAGAAATGAAGTGTTGGAAAAGAAAGAATCGCTGAAAAGTAGAGTTTATGAGACGTGGATCAGTCGATGAGCAATAATAATAGGCAAATATACATTATTCCAAATTTAGCTATGAACAGCTCGAGCATTAACTGTTGCGATGATGTTGTCATGTTATGCAGATGAACAAATCACATATGCGTGTACTTTTGTGCATATATGTAACATACACATACATAAATTGTTCATCTGCACACCATGTAGAGATGAACAATGTGAATGAAGTGAAATACGAGACGCTCTCGTCAATCATAGACGAGAGAGTGTGTTGGAAGACAGGTGCCGTAACGGAATGTCAACGGGAGTTGGCTGGCTGACACATACGTGGGAAACGTGCACAAAACACGTACACCAGGCTTACGTCAAGAACGGCTGCCAGCTAACGGTGCAACGCACTATATGGGCAGGGAAGTCTCTGAGAATGTGGTCTTGCAACAGAACCCTAAATGTCAAAAAAAAATTGTTCGTTACTCTCGAATGTACACTACTATATAGGCTAATGTATATCCAAATGTATATGAATAATGACAGAATGCACGCACAAGAACTATATGTGTGTGTGGAATCTATACAATGAAATAATCAGTCTAGGCATCTCAACCCAGATGACACTAGTGACAAAATACTACTAGTATCCGATGTTAAATTTTAGGACTCATGCGGTCAATTTCTTGTCTCCGATACACTCGCTGTTATTAAAAGTTGTTTGATTTGCATCACCTATACTTGATCAGACTAGCTACATCATTGATATAAACAAACAAAACAAAACACAACAAAATAAAAAACAATTGACTAAATCATGAACAAAATTGAACAAAGACAGACTTACCTAATATAACGCTCACAGCGGTTACTCGTGGGAAAAAAACAAACAAACATGATATCTATGATTGTGATATGATTATAAGTATCACTATAGAATTTTCATAAGTTGCTGAAGTATAATCTCTTTGGCTCACTAAAGTCGACCGACCAAGCAACAAAATCTGAACGTTTAAAAGATGATTCTCATATCTTTTCTTCTTCTTTTTTCTGAATTCGTTCCTTGTTTTTAATAGCGAGGTTTGATTAGTCATCATTTGGTCGAGATCCAAAACTTTGGTCCCTGGCGACACGGCATAGGCACCTCCTTTCGTTCCCTTCATCGCGTTAACCCCGCCCACACCATAACATTTAACCAATGAGGCATCGGAAACGGGAAGGAAGTTCCTATCAATCATAATTCCTCCCTTGACAATGCGCGCGCGTTGTAAAAAGAAAAAAAAAATGGATGGAGAGAGTAAGAGTAAGGGAGAGAGAGAGGGAGAGAGAGTCGAAGGAGAAGAAAAGGAGAAAGTTCTTCTGTGAGGTTATCACGTGGGCTGCGCAGACCTCTCTTCTTTCATTATGATCCAGCCTTCTTTACACACGGCACAATTTTCCTCCAAATTCTGTCGCCACAAATCATGTACACGCTCTTCTCTTATCCGTCAAAGTTCGCTCATAATTTAAGCCCGAAATTTCATCGAATTTCCGGTCGCTTCGCTCCCACTTGCAGCCCCTCTCAATCCAAGACCCGTCGTGAACATGTCTGCATGGCCATTTTCAATTTCAGAATCTTAGCTCTCGATGGGAGTGCGAAACGAAGCACAGATTAGCTTTTTCTCATTCTGTGTTCATCTTCTTTTCGCAGTTTTCTGAAGGTCGCTATGATGAAGGCGGACCCGAAAAGTGCAAGGAACCGAGATACATCTAATTCGACTTAAATCTAGTTTGTGGGTCTTTCCTTCCATGTCTCTGCACGTATTGGGTCACTTGGTCGAAGACAAATGAACCGCACAATTCTTACTCCTATATCTATGATGTTTCAGTCAAATCATTTATCTATTTCTCCAGCTATACGTATTGTCTCTCTGTTTGTTTTAGATGATACAGTACACTAAATCCGATAGCAATACAATGTATATCAATTCTTCATCAACCCCTGTCCCTTATTGCGCATGTGTTTATTTTTTTTCTGATTCTTCAGCCATCAATCCCCTTTAGTTTTAGTCGTCTCTTCTGGATTTACTAATTAGATATTTTAGGATTTTATATCACGTTGTTGGCTTAGATGTTTTGTGTGTGTGTTGTATTTCGGAGAGTGATGATGTCCTATAATCCTGAGTTAATCTTGTTTGAAAGTTGCAAAGTTGCAACGTTTAGTCCTTGCTCTGAAAAAATGGGTTTAGAAGGGATGGACACCACAACTCTATAGTGCGTTCAGAGAAACAAAAAAAAAAAAGAAACAACTGAAATTTGCCTTAGGCTCTGTCTTCGACTCAACACGACATCACCTGTACCTTATCAGAGATATCTTCAGCCCTGTACTGATTTGATTAAATTCTATGCCATTTTTATTCATGTAACGCGCTGTGAAACCAAATGGTTTGAGAGCGTCATGAATGATAACCAGCTTTCACATGCATCACATGTGGTGGTGGTGTATATGTATTCATGTTTTATGTCAAAGCAACAAGAGTTTCTGTATATCATCCAGTTATTTTCTCATTAATAACATATCTTCTTTTTTTTTAATAGTCAACATATTCACGATTGCCAAAAGGCTTAAAGCCATCAATGATTCGTGTGATGTAGAGACATTTTTGTTTGGAAGTAAACTATACACTGAGGATTCCCCGAGATTTAAGTTACCTTAAGGTGAGATCTGGGGGCATTTCATGAAGCATTTTGTCCGACAAAGTTGTAGGACAAATTTGCTCTCAGCCAATCAGATGCAAGGATTTCAGTAGCTTGTAACAGTTTGTCAGAAAAATATCCGACCAAAACGCTTCATGAAATGCCCCCTGGTGTCGCGTCACAAAAAGTCCTCAGTCAGGCTGTCAGTCAACTTACCGTTGTGGTCATTTTTTCCCTTTTCAATTTGTTTTCGTTCTCAAGACTGTGCATTCATCAACAGTGTTATGAATCTTATCACATCTTAGGCCTTGTCAGAGTGGATTTGTAATCATTCGTAATCAGTTCTCTGTATATAGTAGACCCGTACGTTAACTTTCGCGTAACCAGGGTCCTCCTCCTTCTTACATAGGACTGGGTGGGACTTCGTTCTTAAATGATTTGCTAAACGTCTACTTCCAGTCTTGTTAGATTCATCTGCTGTTATTATTTTTAGTACTTGTTAAAACAACAAATTTAATCCCAGGCGACAGGAAACCTTATAACGCCTACAAGTGTTTACTCCCCCCCCCCCCCCCCTCCATATTATTGTCACTCCACAAATCTTGTTTTTTTTTATTGTTCATGTGCGAATGATAAAAGTGACGGAAACTAGCGCGGATCTCGTATGTTTGGTGTCCCGTTTTCATTTGTCATTACCCATCTCCCATTAGTTTCTTTACTTGTCCCTCGCGCGTCCGTGTGGTGCAATCTAATAATGGCTGGATGGAGCTCTTGTCTGGGTCGGGTTCCCCGAAGACACTGGCCGCCCACTCCGGGCTTCGCGCCGTCTGACACCCATTACTCACTCCCGTAAATTTAGCGATGGCGAGTCAACGATTTCATGATAAAACAGACTTAATAAACCTACATCCCCTAATGAGCTATTGGCGGAGAGATCAGCCAATGTGACATGCTAAATTAGAAGCTAGACTGCAAGACATGTCCGCTGCAAGTGGCCGCCAAATTATCTCAGTCTTTCTTGAGACCATTTTGCAACTATAGACAGAGTCTAACTTCACTGCAACCTGTTCGGATCACTCGCGAACCATTACTGCGACTTAAGTGATGCTGCTCAATGACAGCGTTTGTGTGGTTCGAGACAGTCGCAGCCAATTCTAAAAAGTTGTTTCGATTATATCATAGCACTCTTCTCTTCACTACGTTGCACCCACGAAAATGAAGGAGAGATTAGAGAAAAAAAACATGAACTGTACCATTTCACTGATCGAACTGAGTCAACTGATTTTGATGGTAACTATGAAAATCCTCCATGTTTTGAGTCACATCAGAGCTTTTCTGAATGTCGCAGTGCTCTTCTAAGACATATTATAATATACTTTCTTATTCAGTTGGGCTTACTAGTTGATATGAGCGTTATCATGTACAAGATAACAGTTGTAACACCTTCCCGGGAACACCTTAAAGCATTTTCAAACACTTTAACCCTTCCCTTCAATCACTTTGATATGCACAAGTAGAGATTTCTCTACTAATTACAACGGCTGAAATACTGACCTAGCAAATTTTACAAACTATCTTAATGTGCAAAAGTAAGCATTGGTTCAAACCAGGATCCATAATTTCTTACCGGAAAATCAAAACCATGTAATACACCATACAACATTACTCAAACATCATACACTATTGCGTCATACACGCATTCACCATTTTCTTCCAAATCGCTTTCGATAATAACCAGGCACTCAGGTCTCTAAACAGTGTTTCTGTCGAACAAACTGTCTTTCATTCGTGATAAGTCTGATGGTATCGATGTTATTCTCCATCACTTTACAATATCCTGCCATCAAGATAAGTCGATGTCACGCTTTGATGCCATTAAAGCTGCGATTGCAGCATATCTTACTCAGTGGTGAAATTTCTGCAGTTCAAAACTTGCATTTATTGTAATCATTCCTGAGACTAACTACGTATAATACCCAACATTTCAGCTCATAAATGACCAGGCCAGGAACAAGTGTCCCCGCCGGATGCTACGCTGAGTTCTTGGAAGAAGACCTAAGAGTGATGCCATCAAGTTCCATGTCATCGTTTGGGATCTTGAAAGAAGCAGGTCTGCCATAACTTAAGATGCAATCTCATTTCGAACAATTCAACACAATACTTGATTCCTGTTCGATAAATCTGACTGGTTAAAAAACAGGAAAGAACATTTTTAAACCATTTCACGAAAAGGTGACGAATTTCCTATTGATGCTCCTTATGGCAGTTTAAGCTCTAATAATAAAGATAATGCTTTTCCGGTTCAAACTTTCAGGATTCTTTGTAGCAGCTGGGATTATTTTCTCGTGGAAGGTTCCTACCTTAAACATAGTCTTATGTGCTCACCTTCTAGGCTATCTTTCTCTATCGATTATACCCTGCCATTTTAGCTGCATAATTGACCTTCTACCCTTTGGCACTTATCAAAAGTCGGTGCTTCATCATGGGTTGGACCATCTTGAGCGGAAATGGTGCCTAAATTTCCTGTTGAAGTTATAACGACTTCAAATCAGAAGGTGGATTTTTTACACATGACAAAATAATGGTTGCAAGTTCTATGACCCTCAATATGCGGACGAGGATGACGCCGGGATGAGATATATTCAATAGGCCCCTAATTATTGAGTCTTTTTTAGACCTACATCAAAGGCTAAGATACCTTTGTTATTATTTTGTTATTTACGAAATCTATTTCTTATATTGAGGAGGTTCTGCGTCTTGTGCAGTGTATTACCAAAGGACACAAGAAACAAAAATGGATATCATGTGATTGATTTACATTCAGCACCTAAACGATCATTAATAGCCTTTCATTTTTAAAAGCACGACATGAATAAACAACTGGACATTGCAGCGTCACATTCTCAACTATTCGTGGTTAATGATAACATTGCTTTAACTAGTTAATGTAACTCTCCTTCGACATAGAGAAAGGATTTGTGATCACTTTGTGACGGTTTACAGTGACATACCGATAAGCCTTGCATCCGATCCGATAGTAAGCTATCGATAAGATCGGGTTCTGGCTGTATACCGTGACACAAGGCATCATCTCATCTGCGGCGCCCATCTTTCGCTTTAGGTCACGCCAAGGTAGTCAGGGAAATCCCCCGATTTCTCCTGCATCTCCTGGTAGAGATAAGGCCGATTGATTTAAGAAAAAATAACGATGATAATGATAATAATGACCAAAGGGTCTCGACAGTGATTGCCTGCGGAATGAAAAGGGGTGATCGAGACTAGATGTCCCCGCAAAACAGCTTTCATGAGTTAAAGTTTGAAATTTCTATCACAGTGCTTTTAATGGAGAAGGAGCAAAGAGATTGTGCGAGCAAACTAAAGTAAGGTTACAGAAACGCACGAGTCGACCTCTTAAACTTAAGCAAGATTTCCCTGATACTGATGGAGTGATGTTATGTCGTGTAGCCTTAGTCCTAATGCCAGTGATGCCAAAGTAAAGCTGGGTAACTGAAAGTTGTATCTGGGTCGCTGTTTTTAGCATATGTAAGTCAGTCAGAGGCCACATCATAGGCGTGTGCTTGGCGGGCCGTGGCTCGAAGCCGCTAGCTTTCCTCTCGGATACAATTATTCTCTTCGTCCTAGAATGTTCATTTCCATTGGGATTATCACAGGCCAATCATGACTGTATAACATGATATTCTATAAACTCTTTCTGTGCTTCGCATGCAGATTTTATCTTTGTTCTCCCTTCAGTAGCCATGAGACGAAAGTTTGATGAAATACGCATTATGAATGGACGGGTGTTAGTTTTCAACACTTACATAGATGTCTGCTATGTGATTGTTGTGTGACAATGTCTACTAGGTTGAATGATTCAAGCATTTCGATAATGAGGGACCCGTATGCAAAGTATCACAGAACACTCCAGAATCTTACCCTGTTCGGTCGGGAACTTGAGTCATTCTATACGTCGCTGTTTTGGCACAAAACCTTTTCCTTCTATTTACCTTACAACCCTTTAACCTTTGTAAACTTGATTTCACTTGGCGAGTCTGCACAGTCGCTCCTCATTAGCTCTCATCCTACTCGAATGTGGCAAGTTGAAACAAACGAGACGTAAAGCCAGTATAATTAATACAATGCTTGGCCCACCGCCGGGTATTCCACTTGCCATGAGCTGCCATTTCCCTGTCCCCCACTGCCCGGCTGATCCCCCCTCGCCACCAAACCAGACTCCGCTACAAGAAGAACCGGAGTGTTGGCAGAAAACGGTAGGAAACAGAGATCAGACGTCCGAGGGAATAATGAATCTACAAAGGGATTAACCACTTGTGTGCTCGAATGGAAGACATGGTGGGGAAAAAATGAAGACAGCTCCATTTTTTTGTCATACGAGAAAAATAGAATAACCTGCTGCACCCACCACTATTAAGAGCATCGGTTTCAGATGACAAATTGGTTGAAGTGATTTTCATCATGACAGTATAAATATTTTTGCGTTTTCAAACTTGGCAACAGTCTATGTATGACACAACAACAACAACAACAACAACAACAACAACAACAAAAGACAATTATACTGTATCACTGGTCTGCATAATATTTCACATATGCTTAGGACCTAAGAAGAGGAGACATTATAATATAAGCAATGGAAAAGAAGAACCACTTGTCATCAACTCAATGAAAGTAGCAGACGTATATCTTCGAAGCAAATAAACGATTATGTGTAATCATGCATACCTATTGGAGCAAGAAATACCTCTGAAATGTTATTAGGTCAGTGTCCAAGTGTTCAGTGCATACAAAAGACCTATTTCTTATCGAGTTTTTGACTTATCGAAGTTGTGCCTATGTATACGGTATATACTCTCTGATTTATATGTATAACAGACATGCTTGGTGTTCAGGCCTATTGGAAGCTTTTGAGGCCATGATATCATCATCTAATAAACTGTGATGGCGAATAATGATCGCTTTTCACATGAGCATGTCTAATTTCATTTCTGATTCTGGTTAAAGGGATCGCACAGTTCTGGTTGAGACCTAATTTCAGGTTTCTAACATTTTTTGGTGAGATAATGAGAAACCTATTATGAAATATGAAAGAGCATGTAATTCCATGACGAATTCAACGTTTTGATGAAAATTGGTTTTGAAATGGCTGAGATATCCAAAACAGAGTGATTCTTAGAAGTGTGGGACCCACACTTTATTACGATCGCTTTGTTTTACTTTGTTTTTGGATGTTTCAGTCATTCCAGACCCGATTTTCATCAAATAAACTTTGAATTCCTCTTAAAATGGTATGCTCTGTACTATTTCATAAGTGTTTTCTTGGTATCTCACAAAAAGTTAAAAGCCCAATTCTCATCTCTACCAATACTGTACCATCCCTTTAAACCTCTGCTATTACTGTAAAAGTGGTTTCTTTCGCGTACAGAAACTTTCGCGGTTCCTATCGGTGCCGACTTTTTCGCGTGTGTTTAAATTCGCAGTCGGTAATGATGGCGTTGTAACAAGCCACGAGTTCAAAACATTTTCGCGTGATGTTAAATTCGCGGTTCAACCTCAAAGCGCGAAAAGCGCGAAAACCACCGCGAAAGAAACCACTTATACAGTATTCTTTTTATTCGATGTACACTCTTAATGGCAGCCAACATGAATTTCACTTGTAGAGCGTTTGGGTAAATTATGCAAATTATTGAAATGATATGTCTGGTACTCTCCAGTTGTCTACCACACGAAATCAAAGAAAATGATATACTTTAATGTTTTAACTTCCTGTTACCCTGTTAATGACAATAATGTCATGGATATTTGCTATTCAGTGTAAGAATCATGATTGTGATCACAAAGAGTTCATGAATATGGATCATATATTTTCACTAATGGATATAGTCTTTTTTTTCTCCACACGCGTTCTGATATTACCTAGATTATGTCAAGTCCTAACTGTGATTGAACTTTAACTTCTCTTACCCTCAAGCAGAATTGTCTGTCTTATCTTGTTCCTTTTTACAAACTTATTTACAAGACTTCCCTTCTGACTCAACCTCCTTCTTTTCAGTCATACTTGCCACTTTCAAAGTAGCTCTGATTCTTTTCATTGAGATCATTTTCTCTCTTTACACCGCGCCATAGGCAGAGCCACATTGTTATACAGGAAGGGAGAACTTTTCATGCAGTTGATACGATTGAACGTCACAGATTCATTTTCATTTCGCGAATCAATTTATACATCTTGATATTTCCCTCTCTTTTACAATTTACAAATGAAACAAAATGCATACTGAGGCATTAATATTATCGTATCATTTTAATCAACTAAAAACTGGTCACAATACCTGCACCATGTACGAATAAGTTCTCAGTTGTATCGATTTTGTACATTGATCATACTTTCAGGTAGTGCTTTAATCATTAAAATGAAAGAAATATTAATGTTTTTGTCACAGTCAAGGTAAGAGAATTAAGGAATTAGGAGCCGACAAAACAGAATTCGTTTAGCGTTGCCAGAAGTGTATCGATTTTCAGCAATCCTCTTTCCCAGCTCAACCTATGATATAGAGGGAAACAATTTGATTTCTTAAAACATTTCTGATACAATTCACAGTAATGCCCTTCTACCCCTGTGCATATTGATTTTCTGCTTAAGTTAATTGAATGGTCATAATTTCTTTGTGTTTACTGAGAGAGGAAATGTTATTGAAATCGTTTTGGCTTGAGATGCTATGAGATTGTCGACCATGGTAGTTCTGTCGAGATATTGAGTTAGGAGGACAGCAGTCAAAAGAAGAAACTTTATCTATATGTTGTCTATTATGTTTGTCTGCTTTTCGTCACGATCCACGTTGAGTTTTGATGGCGAATAAAATTTGTTTTCGAATGACTGGCTGATAGTGACTAACAGCAATCACAGAATTCCTCGTCATGGGAATATTAATTGATTGATTGATTGATTGATTGCTTGATTGATTGATTGATTGATTGAGTAATTGATTGATTGAGTGATTCAACTTTCAGCATAAGTACATGAACGAAATATATAACAAGAAATAATAATGATAAGGGAAGACCAAAATGCTCAAAAGGCTTGACAATGGGGTCATCCCAATACGTCATTAATGTAACGAGAAGATCGAAATGAAAATGTATTCCTTTCATATCGCATAGTACTTTTATTCTCATATTTGAAACAAAACCACATTGAATCCGATGACTTAAGAAATGTAATCTATAGCAATGAAGCTTTCTTAAGACTTACACAAAGCAAGTAGTTGATTATTTAATTTCATTTCAAACGTAAACAAGAATTGATTTATATTGTTATACATCATGAGTGCCAAATATCCGGATCTCTGTGTGGAGCTTAATTTGAATACAAAAATTTTCTCAGATTTGCCACATGAAAATTGACTTTGCCAATTGTATTGTAAACATTAAAAAAAAATTAGATAGTAATTTAGTGAACTGCTCAAACAAATATTACTACACAATGTTTTTCTAATATTTGTTTTAACATTTTCGTGATAAAAAGATAATGTTAACGATGATGGCAATAAGAACGAGAATGATTATAATGATAATGATCATAATTTGTAACAGCAATGATTTAAAAAAAATCATATCAATGAGTATAATGATAAGTTACAGCATTATTGCATATGAGCGTAATCTTATCGTTTATTTTCTTATGTTTTGTTGTCTAGTTGTATTTTGACGAACCCTTAGCAGCGGCGGATAAGTTTAGGCCCTAACGTGGGAGGGCTGAGGCACCGTTTGAGGTCCGATCTAGTAGTCGATTGGCAGTTCGTATCGTCCAATAGCGAGCTGCCTGAATGTGGTTTCAACTTTAACGGTTTACGAGTTTCAATACTAATCATAAAGTAGCACGTATATGCAAAGGCTCAAGACTTCACGTTACTTATCTCCACTGCGTCTTAAGAAGTTAACACATTAATGACTACATCGTTAGTTTCATCATGTAGTCAAAAATTGAAATATCAAACTAGCTGGATATTTAGTGTGCGGTTTTTGTTTCAGATTAAGACAAATATTTTCTGTGTAACAAACAACCAAACGGGTAGGGAGTGTAATACAGCTTTCCTGGCGTCAGCTCCATTAACACCATAATTTAAGAGAGAATTTGAAGGCCCGCTAAATAATTTAACCCTTTATACTGTATGCACGAGTTTAAAAACCCTTAGCCATGCACATAGCCAACAAAGTCCCTGCATATGCCAACGGTTAAAGCTACTTTGTATTAAAACATTGCAAGAAGATGACGGACCCATCCAATGTACCAATTTGTCTTTCTGCAGGCAGCATGATATGTTTTCTGGCAGGACTTCATATTCCGCCTTGGGTTTATTGAGTCAAGACAAGAAACTCGAGAGATTGATTTACCATGTTGTAATCACGAGTACTGACTCATTCGCAATAATCACTCTTGAGAAATTCACACAAATATCGATTTCCTCCCACTATACAATAATCCATATTTGTCATTAGATCGTAATACTTGTCGTACAAAATAGACGCAGTAACAAAAATTTGATAAAGAAGCCAGTTAGCCTATGGGGAAAACGAATGGTTTAATGAATAGTTTGTAAAGATTACTACGAAGAATTTTGCCTTTCTAGCAATAACCTTGCTTTCTATAAAAAAAAAAAAAATCTGGTGAATATGACACAAGCTTTAATGGAATATGTATCACTAATCAATAATTATGAAAAAAAGTATGGTCCTACAATGATGGATATAAAGGTCTACATAATGAATGCCCTTAAGTCGTATCAGCACTGCGGATCCAGAGGACACAGTAATTGTTATTACCCTGCAGTGTCAGGTAACCATTTATACACCAGTTTGAAGAGGCACATTTAGGGTAAGACATCTTGTCGAGTATGTAAGCACCGGACAGGTGTCGAACCAAGGATCTACTGTCAATGAGCCCAGAGCACTGTCCTCTACACCACGACCACTAACTTTAAACTGACCCTCATTAATCGAAGGTAAGATCACTTTCGCTTTTGCAAGATGTCACATCAATTTGATACTAAAAGATGACGATATGATTTAAGTAATATGACGAATAGATCCACTACATTATTACATTATTCAGGAGAAAGTTAATTATGTGATCATTTTACCGTTTTACTTTAGTTGACGATTACAACAAGAAAGTCAAATCATGTGACACAGTGGCACAATGGATAAATCTCTTAACTCTCAATCGGAGGACCCGAGTTCGAATCCCGTCAAGTACTATAGATCCTTGGACAAAATGTTTTACCCACCACGTTCCTCTTGATCCATGATACGTGTATAATTGGGTACCTGGCAATGCTAGGGTATGATAGCATGCAAGCCCTCTGGTAGAGCAGTGGCAACGCTGAAGAGGCTACCCTGGATAAAGAAGACAATATCCTATCTCATTCTATCCCCTTTTCAGTTAAGCCTACACTAAGTGTTAATTGAAACAATCACTTTTCTGTCAATACAAGGATAACAAGGCAAGTGCCAAATTGTGTCTCGCCCATTCACGTACAAGAAATTAATATTTTTCTAACTCCCAAAAGTTCATTGACCTGCCTATGGTCTTTGACCTTGTGGTGACCTTCAACTCCCCAAGGGACATTTACCATCCAAATTTGGTCACAAACGGACAAAGGGATCAAAAGTTATGAGCCATAATCGAAACGCGCCATAAAAACTTAACAATGGGCCCTAAAAATCTGTTGTCCCCTTTCTGTGACCTTTGACCTTGTGATGACCTTTAAATCCCCAAGGGCCATCTACTGTCCAAGTTTGGTCACAAACGGACATAGGGATCAAAAGTTATGAGCCACAATCGAAACGCGACCTAAAAACTTAACATTGGGCCCTAAAAGTTTGTTGACCCCTGTCTGTGATCTTTGACCTTGTGATGACCTTCACCTCCCCAAGGGACATCTACCATCCAAGTTTGGTGACAAACGGACAAAGGGATCAAAAGTTATGAGCCATAATCAAAATGCGCCATAAAAACTTAACATTGGGGCCCTAAAAGTTCGTTGACCCCAGTCTGTGACCTTTGACCTTGTCGTTACCTTCAACTTCCCAAGGGACATCTACCATCTAAATTTGGTCACAAACAGACAGATACATCAAAAGTTACAAGCCATAAACGAAACGCGCCCTAAAAACTTAACATTGGGCCCTAAAGTTCATTGACCTCTGCCTGTGACCTTTGACCTTGAGGTGCCCTTCATGTTTGGTAAAATGTGTAACTTTGTATAACCACTCTTCCCTCCAAGTTTGATTGAAATTGAAATCCTCAGTAGACAGTTATTCAAGTTTTTGTAGCGTTACGGACAGACGACGGACGGACGGACGACGGACGGACGGACGACGGACGGACGACGGACGGAAAGACGCCGCAGGAGATCCCTTAGTCTCTCCACACCTCCGGTGGGCTCGACAAAAAGCCACACACAGATGCAAGACGAGAATACACATTCTATCAGTGGTAACAGTGGTATTTGAACAAGATTTTAATGACTGAATGTACAGGTTGAAGCTATGAAGACATTCCTCCTAAATCTGTGCCATTAAGTAAATTTTGTTTTTATAATGCCGAAAACGAATCAAGGAATAAATATATTTACAACTGTTAGTATGCTGACTTTGATGGTGGTGGGGATGTTGATTTTGGATGATTATAGTGGTTACCAGAAGACATTAGGCCTATAGATCTGACACGTTACACAGGTGACTGCTGAAAATGGGCTTGATGACAGTTTGTTTTAGTGCGAACTATTCCTAACAGACTTACTCGAATCATCTTTTAGTAACTTGGAATCTTTGAATCACTTTATTTGACTCATCCTTTCTCTCTCCCATCCCCGTACATCCCTGCATCTTTACTTCCCACCCACCCCCCCCCTCTCTCTCTCTTATGCTCTCTTCTTGCGTGAATCTTCCTTCTCCTGTCTTTAGCAGTGACCCACGTGTGTGTGCATGCATTCAAACATTTCTCGTCCTGTTGGTTGGCACGCAGTAACGTCTACTCGTGACACGACGATGTCATCGTTTCACTGTTTCGTAGTGCTACTGCTACCGTTGTCCACGTTTTAGTAATGGCTCATGTTATCTATTTGTTGTAATCATTGCTTATGTTCCGTCTTGTTAAATGACCAAACCGTCATACGGATTATATTTTTCAACCCCTTCTCTGTAAACCAAATGATTGTGAAACGAAACTAACCTTTTTCGTTGATTATAGAAAAATACAAGTAGATGTGTCTTGACTAGAAAAAGAAAAATTAATCCTTAAAAAGGTACAAATTCTTTCAATGCATTATAATCCGTGATACAAGAAGACTCAGATCACGCCAGATCTTACCGTCAAAGAAAACACGAGATTGTTTTATTTGTCTTTAATAACCAAGCTTCCACCCCTGTTGCCTTACCGGAGGACTGCCGAAAACCGCATTCGTGCTGAAACTCGTTTGGTCAGATTCTACACTGTATTATCTTTGTTCTATTACTACATACAACCTACGATGTTCCTTCTTGTCATTTCTAGTCTGTTCATTTCAAAGAGGTATATTCTCCATGCTCTGAAGACCCCCACAAATGATGTTCGCAAACACCACCATCTTGATGGCAAACACTAATTACCGATAGCTCTCCCCGCTATCTCGCCGCGGGCAAGTGTGCAACGCTCCGTGATACCGAGTGTTGCGGTGCGCATTACACATTGAGCCACTGTCTGATCAGGGACATGATCGAAATTCAGAAGGGTCCGGGAAGAAAGCTCCTTCTACGAAGATGCAGAAGGGGGGGGGGGGGAGGGGTCCCGTTTTACGATGACATTGCCATGTTTGAAGAATTGGCGTATGCCCCTTTGCTAATTCCACACTGACTTGACAAATGTTCTCCCATGGCCTTTGTTATAATTATCTTTGTTCCCAGCTGACAACATGAACAACGAGGTGGAACAGGCGTCGTTATTTTACTGTCTTCCTTCGATGAATCTTATGGATCGCACTGGACCTATTCTGACTATAATAGACTGATGTATATCGCGGTTGGACGAGGGGGGAGGGGATAGAAAGTTGGGGTGGGGGTGGGGGCAGAGCGGTTCGAAAGGAGGACACCGAACCCTATGGATACAAATTTTTTTTTTAAAAAGCCTATCAGCTTGAAACATTTCCTTCAAAGAATATGGTCTAATATTAGTAATAATTGAACTTTTTGTTTCGCTTTGGTTGTTGAGAGATACTTGTTTGTATTGTTATCTAAACGAACAGGAGACAGTCAGGCCTATGCCTTCTCTATTTCCCTTCGAACTTCCATTTGTGTACCGTTGATTATCATTCCTTTTTTTAGTGATTGAAATATCGAATGTTGTTATTTTTTGTATATTCGTCAGAGTGGTTAATTATTAGATTCGATCATTCTTTATTTTGCTCTTTCATGATGAGCGGAATGTAATTATTTCTGAAAGTTAGGAAATCTACGATGGCACCATTTTTCAGTGTGACGTCATGTTTCTTTTATTTATAAAAAAACACAAAAAAAATGGCATTGGATCAACTAGTAACCACATGATGAATACTTATCACACACACACATACTTCAAATAAACACACACTCAAACATACGTACTTATACACACACATACACAAACATTTTCTCTCTCTCACTCTTATACATATATAATATACACACACGCACGCACACACACACACACACACACACACACACACACACACACACACACACACACACACAATAATACATCTACATCTAATGATGCAGTGCTTTCGGCCTCCCTGGGATGAATTTTCCCCGTAGGTTTCACTCAAGGAACGCCTCCGTCTTCCACTTCAACATTCCATTCAAGTATCTCAGTGTATATTTTTTCTCCCATTGCAGAAGAGTCTGCAAACGATTAACGTCTAACGCGACAAATTTACAACGAAAATGGCATGTCACTTTCCCATGTTTATGTCAAAGAGCAATTTTGTGATTCGATGCGCCGTGAAGCCCCTTTTCAAAGAAGGAAATCACTTGTATTCAGAAATAGGAAAAAAGAGATTCGCATTTAAACATTGCGAAAAATATCAATATTACAGTGACGTCATCATCTTGTTAAGTATGCGCGAAAACTGGAGTAATGAGTGCAGTGCGGAAGAAATGTACACTACCTTGTGCATGCCGGGGAATAAATCAATGTCATTCATTTTGCGGTGAGAACAGGGGCAGATACCAGCACCACAACCTTAGTCTTACCTCCGAACTTTGTGGTTTATTTGTGATCAAGCGGAAACAAGAAATGTCACTGATACGAAGAAAATGAGAGAAAAATGACTCATTACATGATGTAATTCTTCTGACTTGTCACCGCCTGAAGATCACAGGTAAACAGTTTACGGCTTGGCGATATCAAATTCGTGTCATCTTATAATTAATACAAAACAGGAGCGTAATTTAGGCGGAATAACAACACACCATGAAATATAATACAGTACTCTATCTTATCCGGTGTGTTTTGTGTAACATACGGATGTGTTTGTAATACAAGATATTCGGCGCTTACTCGGTTTTGTATGGCAGTACATATAATGTGACATTTTCCTTGTTATGGCAAGCTGAATGGCATAGTCTCGATTGGAATGCTATGCTGGCTAGCGTCGCGCTGTCACTTCCGAAAAAGCACAATCTTGAAGTAGGGCAGAAAATATGTCTGTATTAGTGAATGTGAACTATGTTGTGAAATTATCAATATGACATACTCTTCTCTTATCAAAATCATGGGGTGTGTGTGTGTGTGTGTGTGTGTGTGTGTGTGTGCATGTGCGTGTGTGTGTGTGTGTGTGTGTGTGTGTGTGTGTGTGTGTTTGTTTTAGAAATTGAGGCATTTGTATTTTGCGTGGGCCTGGAAATATGTAAAACACACACACACACACACACACACACACACACACACACATAAACACCCACACATACAACAATCCAAATGTGATCTATTTCTTCATATTTCAATTGTATGACTCCAAAAACGCTTTACGGGGAGCTCCCTTGACCATTAATGCGGTGACCATTGATGCCATGAATTTGATTACGAGTCATCTTACGAGATGGTCACTTTAGTTTTTCTGCTCCGCGAGCATGTACACACGTGCAGAATGAAGCGAGAAATGGATACTAGCAGAACGCTTCCCTTCTCCATTCCAATGGGCGCAAATCCTATATGCTCCAATCGAAAGACACTAATTTCAGTGGCTCATCGATCACAGATCGCAATGGTGATATCAGTGTTGGAGAAGGAGATGCAGCCGCCAGGCATTATGGGATGTCGTACTGCCGAAGAAAAGGACATCGTACACACACAAAACTACATTGCATGCAGGAGGGACAGCCGATGTTAGCTGTCTATCTGACTCTTTACTCGCTTGTTTGCTTATTTGTTTGGATGGGGCAAGAAAGAGTTAAGAAATTGTATGATGAACTGGTGCTATTTTTTGTTTTCAATGGAAAATATTTCCGAATCACACAGTATTTTTGAGACATCAGCAACCCATGTCAACTTACATGCACATACACGTCCCCGCGATTATACGCGCGCGCACACACACACACACACACACACACACACACGCACACACTAACACATTAACACAAGGCCTGGTGTCACAAGAGAAGTTGATTCGAACAAATAAACGAGAGACACAAAAACATCGATAATACACAGCGTAGAGCATCGTGATAACAACACAGATTGAATTTCATAAATATAAACAGTGTGATGGGAGAAGTTCTCGCTTTACTGATGATAGAATGTAAGCCTATATTTCATGTTATGGAAAGATAATGATAAAAGTGATGACGACGATTAATAGTATTTATGATGAATACGTTTTGTTTCTTTTATTGTTTTCAGAGAGCTGATGATAAGAGCGATGCAAATGAAAATAGCTTTGTGATGGAAAGGAAAACAATGATGACAATTGCAATAAAAACGAAAAGCTGATGGTAACAATGATGGTGCACCCAATGGTGATAAAGATGCAGTAAAAGAATATGACTTGTGTGCGCCAGTTTCATGTAGAGGCCGATTTTTCTTTGGTGCTTTTTTTTGTGTGTGTGTGTTTTTGTGCGTGTAATTGCAAGGTCACGTTTAAAGAAAAGAAGTACTAGTATTCAACAATGGCAATGTGTCTAAGATAGTTCATATAGTTCTACCTCACATACCCACATGCCAAATATTTCATACAAGACAACTTTCGTAACTGATTGACATATTGCACTACATCGACGTAGGGCCTATACAAACGTTAATCAGTTAGATTAAAAACACCTCGAAGCAAGAATTTCATTATTTTGAATAAAAGGCATCTTTCTTACTGATATTAATTCCCAGAGGAATCAGCAAAATTCATGTACCTAGCAATTCTTACGTAAATTTAAAGAATAATTTAAAAAATGATAAGCTTGTTACCATGAAAATCTGGATCATAACAGATATAATGTCTTCCATCAACACAGCGCTTTAGCCACTGGACTATGGGCACTGTACAAGGCATAATGATAATTGGAAATCGCCCAACATTCGTATTGCGCGGTTTGCTTAATTCAAAATGGCGGCCATGACAAAGTCCTGAGATTACGAGGTAATTGGAGCTTATGAATACTAATTGAAGGCATCATATACACCATGGAGAGAGAGAACAAAAATTGAAGCCAGGGGGCATTAAGAGTCCATTCTTTGTTTTGTGTATGTTGTGTGAACATTGTGTGACTCTGTGTGTATGAG
The DNA here is from genome assembly GCF_040938485.1 of Diadema antillarum. Taxonomy (NCBI): domain Eukaryota; kingdom Metazoa; phylum Echinodermata; class Echinoidea; order Diadematoida; family Diadematidae; genus Diadema; species Diadema antillarum. The sequence goes on from NW_027271903.1 coordinate 529,413, forward strand.
AGAGAGAGAGAGAGAGAGAGAAAGAGAGAGAGAGAGAGAAGTTGAGAAGGCTTGCATACAGATTGTAATGTTAACACTAATGCAAAATAAAGAGATATGCTTTGAAAGATAGAGTATAAGTTGTGGATCTGTTAGTGCATGTTAGATTACAGTGACAGGAGAAATAAAATCTGGCTTGATCAACTCGCTCATCTAAATCCACAATTCTCCCTATCCGTCATTACTTTTTGTTTTCTTCGCTCTCCGATTTATTCATCTATACTTCATTCCGTGTATCAACTTACTGGGGATTTTTGTTGTTATTGTTGTTTTTACATGTAAATGCTTTAATGGTGATATTTTGGGATCCGTGTAATCAAATCTGACCTTCAAAATGTTTATTCACTGTGTGGGTAGCAGGGGCGGATCAAGGAATTCTGTAGAAGGGCGCAACTAATATTTCTGGTGCCGCTTCCGGGTTTCATTTATTTTTTTCTTTTTATTTCTTTTGTTTTTAACGAGAAATAAAGGGGGGGGGGCGTGCGCCGGTTGCGCCCCCCTCTGAATCCGCCACTGGGTAGTGCATATGCCTTACGCACCGTATAAAATCACCATCATCATTATTGTTATCGTACAGAATACAAAAGGATCACTCTCTAGAAGTGTAGCAGTCGAAGTACATTGTTAGGAGTTCTGATGAATTTCATTGTGAATGCTCACAATGTACAAAATTTGAATAAATGCCGTATGCATTGTATAACTTGTGTGTCATCACAAATGATTATAAGTGAGTGTATTGATGAGACAATACATTGCTGTAATTCCGTATTGACGTAGCAAATCATTGTATTTTAAAGCGTATAATATAGAATCCAAGCATGGAACACGCATGCACGATTACAACATTTTCGGCGTTTGAAGAATGTTTCACGCAGGCTAATATTTCAACAGCCAAATCATGTCCACATCTACGTCGCCTATCGTTGCAATGAACTGTTTAAGCTCATGCATATTATGACATAAAAGAGTTATTATCTTTAAACTAGCTATGAATTATATGTTGAAGTCCAGAATAACAATAAGTATGATGCGAAAAGGGTCACTCCGGACAATGGCATTGTGTATGACCTATACCTACATGTTACAACCTGGGCCTGGTACATGGAGACACGCGCGATGAAAAGCTCAGCGTGATGTATTTTGTTCTTTTTAAATTCATCTATGCAAATGGCGAGGGGGCTTTTCCCAGTAAACGGTAAAAATGACCTTAACGCGAGGGCGCTACTCCGCGAAATACCGTATTCCCATCTGCCGTTGATACAACTCTCCGTCGAACTATCTGTCCTCGGGGCCCGAGTGGGGAAGCCACGGGGAGTAAGAGCGACAGAATGGTGCAAACATGTCGATTGGCTGAGTGAAGAAAAGCTCATGTGCTTATGGTCCGTCAAAATTACATACTGTCAAAAAGAGAAAAGTTGTTGAAGAATACTATGAATTGCATGAACACACCCGCCTCCTGTTGTTGTACTGGTATAGAAAGTAAGCTGTTTCCGTACCGTTCCTTCAAATAAAATGGTGTATATATGAAACCTGTAAAAATCATGATTTATATGGCGTCACAGGTCTCTCTTCGCTTGTGCACATAATCAATTTCATCACTTTTCTTAATTTTAATGGGAATTCAGAGAATCATTATACCCTTCAAGTCAATTATTCTATGATTTCAACGGTTTGGCAAGGAAGACTTTGTACAGATGAGGGGGACGTGATACTTGCTGCTCAAAGGAAATACTGTCAAAAGAGGATACATGAAAACCTTTACGTCAAGACATGTATGTAAATCAATGGTGTGAGGTGACGATGTCATCACCTTGTGTTATTTGCACATTTGTGTACGTGTGAACATTACCACCATCATACTTGGTGAAAAAATATCTTTAAACTAAACTGTGCATGCGCTCAAGTGTCTTGTCCTTTGCCCTATATTTTCGAGAAACTTTTCTTATTCATTAATTTTTATCAAAGTCAACTTGAACAAAAAGGTTAAGATTCCTTTAAATGGCTTCTTGATATTCATTCACATATCTTATAATAATTGTCAGCCTTTTCAGTAGTCATTATAATTGAAAAAATATCGTTTGATATAATAAGCTTTAATCCAGCTCAATTTTTATTACAAGCATGGGCTTAAATGGAAGGGAATGTGTATGCACAAGATTAAAAAAAACAAAACCAAATATCACGTCTGCTTTGCCATTTGTATATTATTTGGCACATCAGCTGAGATTCGCTATGACCAGTACTTTCCTTACAACTACAAAGGGAATCATGCTTAAGATGTCATGTTTTACATGAAGAGATATTTGCGAACTTGTGATGATATATCAAGGTCTTATTTACCCAGTATACTGTAGCCTCCCAGTGCAAGCTGTCTTCTCTCAGAATACCCTGCAAGTATTATTCATAGAACACCAGCAATACATTCCTACGTCACTTCCTGGGTCTAGAGGGACAACGAGTAAAAAGACTTATCCAAGGATGTTACGTTATGCAGGATTTGAACCCAAAACTCCTTTCTAAAGAGCAAAGAGTCATTTAATCCACGATACCGTAGTGAAATGGCTCTGACATCGCACATTTCTAATTCATTCTCCACCACTTTCCTTCAATTTTTCGCTGTGGACGATGTGGTACGAGTCTTCTGCCACAGACGAAACGACCGAGGACTTCCCGGGCTCGTTCAACCTTCTCGTTAGCAGTGATGTAGCTTCTTCGCAGCCTAATTTGCACCGGAGTCGTAGAGCCAGCACACGTCTCGCTCCTTTCAGGCCCAGAGTTAGGTTCTCTAGGTGGCACGTACTTGGTTGATTTATTGTATGAATATAAAAAAGAGGAAGAAATAATAAACAAACAAACAAAACAAACAAGACACTCACAACATCAATTCAAACTCCTAACAAATAATCCGATGGGGCCTGTAGTCACAAAACTATACAGGCCTAATAAGAAGCATGTTTTTTATTAGTATGATTTCGAAATTATTTTTTTATACGAGTGTTTCCTTGGTATACTACATGTATATCATTATGATTATATACAATATAATGTATGTTAATACCACCGGAATAATACAAGAAGACAAAAGATTAAGGCCTCACGATATTGACGAATCCTCATTAGTCACAGATACCTCTTGTGACGCTCATATTAAACAAAAAAATAAGATGGTAATTGACTCTTTCCACGAAGTCGTTGAGACTACTAAAAAAAACATTTTGACGCCCGAGATTAACAAAGTCATTAACGAATTCCATAAGCCAATCAATGCTTGTAAGTCGAATTTCGGCCTTTTTAAAAGTAAAATTTTAAACTGACAGTACTAAAAGATTGCTTTAAAATGCGAAAGATGTGTGTAATCAACGATTGTCAAAATTGTTAAATTGCAAAAGCCTGCAAGGGGTTTGTTCACTGCAAGTATTTCCGCTCCTGTTATCAAAGTATGAGTTAGTACGCAATTGGCCTACAGGGTCAGTTACCTTCTGACCAATGAGCTAGGAATGTCATTTAATTAAAATCACCCAGATATTGACGGGTGAGGGGTCTATGTTGCGTGCAGTATACAGCAATGTTTTTATATTCAATACAATCTACATAGTTCTCGTGGAAGCAATTCAATTTACAGTCCCCTCCATGCCGATTAGGTCACCAGCAGTATGCCTCGATTGTCAGCTTAATGAAAATAAACTTCGGCTTTGAGGCATAAATAAGGGAAAAATCAAATTGCTTAGATTTATTCTCATTGATTAAAATAGCCACGAAATAAAAAAATCACCAAAATGTCTGCAGGATCACACAGAGTTCAAAATCCACTTCATCTTGCCAACGACATAGGAAGAGAATTCGATGAACAGGAAGAAGACACAGTTATGGTTAAGCCTGGGTCTTGTTGATAAATCAAAATACACTTTGCGTCCCGTAATTGACAACGTTCGCTAACGCAGAAGTAATTGTATGGGACAAATGGAAAACAATTTAACAAGAGATATCTTTCTTTAACTGATTCCTCTACATTGGTATGAACACACCACAAATATGATCTAATACCTAGTAAAATGTCTGTGATTTAAGACGTAATCCATAATATTTTGAGGAGGAAAAAAAAATACTTGGAAAAGAGAGCATCGTGACAAGCAATGCACCACATAATAGAAACAAAGGGAGTCACGGTGAGTGGCGCTTTAGGTAGTTAAACGCACAAATTCGCTGCTCCCGCTAATGGGATAAGGGCATGAAACGTGAACGCTGTTTGGGACAATTTACGGATTTATGTCCAATTACGGTGAGAATGCTTGCCATAGCAGGTAGGGGAGGGAATATTTTGTGGGGAAGGGCTTTAATGGGGAGAAACCAAGAAGATGGGAAGGACCTTGATGAAGACGAGAAGAAAGCCAAGAGACAATTAATGACGCGGGAAAGTAGGTTGAGGGGGATGAAACCAATCGATTTTTACAAGTTAACGTTGGAAGGAGTCAGGGAAAGTTTGAAGGGGATAAGACATAATTCACTTCATCTCTCCATCCAGTCTCTCTTTCTCTCCCACTATCTACATCTTTTCTTTGTTATCTTTCCTTTTATTCCACATCATTTGACTTGTAACAACAGAAAGGTATGCCTTACGTCAAGTAAAAATATGATAAACGAGCGCATCCCAGCCTATAAGCATCCCTTAAATGAAGCTAATACTCTGGGGTAAAACGAAAGTCCTTGTTGGGTTTACTCTCCAAGAAATCACTTTCCCCCAAGCACTAACTGGATTATGATGTTTTGGGGGTATCCTAAGCTACTCTGGTCTCCAAGATAGGGCCCGTACGGAGAAAGCACCAATCCATCAAAGTTATGAATATTAGATAAAGATATGGCACTCACGTGTCGAGACTGCATCAATCATTATTTGAGCATCGGCACCATGCATGGAAGCAAATTAGGAGCAATGCAAATAAGTTTGAACCAAATTACCTGGAAAATACTTCGACTGAAGAAGGAGTAGAAACGATCGTCTTTTTCCCTTTCCTAACTCCGATATGAGACACCTCCTATTTCCTTCTTCTTCTTCTTTTTGAGTAGGCCTACTAGAGTTGGAATAAATTCGATATGGTAATCATTTTCTCGTGATTACCACGCATCAGAGGTGCTGAAAGTTGCTGATGAAAAGCTTGACGAAAGGCTAATAAAATTTGGCACTTATTTTTTTTTTTTTATTCTTTTTTTTTTTTAAGACCAACCGGAGGTGACCCTCTCTACGTGTGTTACTAAATACTCGGATGACGATGTCCCATGTAGTATAGCTGAACTCTTTCTGTGCCAGGGATATTGGGTAGTGTACAACGCTATGGGATTTTCTGTGCGAATGGATGCCGAAAACACAAAAGGGGTTAATTTCCGCACAAAGATAATGCGCACAAAAAAAAAAAATGTTTCTTTACCGTCTCCAATGCTATTGCTGCTGGAAGAATGCACTAAATTTGGAAAGATTACGTTCATATACTCTTTTTTTTTTCTCGCCAGCACAGAGGGATCCCTTCAAGGACAATATGTGGCCAAGATAGGAAATCAACCTGAACATGATTTTAATTTTTAAGTGTATTGGAAGGCTGCAATTACATCTTTCGATCGGCAGGAAACACAATGCAAACCTACTCACATTGCAGACACAGTCGTTTCTGCTCAAGACCGTTTAGAAGACAAAGCTGAGATAATAGGGATGAATATTTGTGCTGCCGCGGCCCAATTAGCACATACACACAAACAGACAAACAGAATCCATTGTCATTCATTGTTTGCTTAGACATTCTTTTCCACCTAGTTTCTGACATTATCTGTGACTTCTCAACCATTCTAGTTTCCTCATGCTAAATTGTTTTGAGGAAACAAACTGAAGTGTAACCACGGAAATTAAAGGAAAAAAAAAACACCCCACAGCGGATTACTTGAGTGTCTGCATAATATGTCCCTAACAACATCTAAACTTGCTACTTCAATACAGGGTGGAATAGAAGAAAACTATTTCAAAATTCAAATGACGAATGACTTCAAAAGGATATCATTATTAGTTATAGGAATGCAATTACAGGCATTGACACTACACAAACTCCAGTTCTTGGTTGACTTGAATGAATCGAGTCAAATAAAGTAAACAGGATGGAGGAGTTTCAGCAAAATAGGATATAAAGGAGTTACAGAATTGTATAGATTTCTGTAAATTGTCATAAAAAAGTACTGTGGAATGTCGCTACATACGCTAATCTGGTGACATACTGATGTAAGCACTACATAACATAATCTGTAGCTTTTACGTGGAATTGTCCAGAGCAGTGTGTTGTTTACCTTATCTTTCTTCATTTTTCTTCACGCAACAATGTCAGTCTGTTAGTTTTTATGTACAAATAGGATTCATGTATTGCAATTCTGCATTTGCTCTACCATGAAGAAACAATGCATGAAAGCAATCTAAATCAAATATTTATGAAAATCAAAGATTTCAAAGCCAAAGCAGGTAAAGTAATGTTGGTCAAATACATACTTTAGAAATTACATGTATTACCCACATGTGTTTCCACACATAAACTTAAAATGAGGTGTAATGAATATAATGCCCTTTTATTTGGCCACAGATGCCCACTCTTACTTTTTGTAACACCCTCCTACAACAAAGGTAAATTTTAAAGACATATGTCATCCTGATGTTACGTTGCTTTATATAAAAACAGACAAAAAATCATAGAAGTAGATCAGTGAAAGTTTGAGAAAAAAAATCAGACACACAAAAAAGTAATAAATTGTAAGTTTCAAGAGTTGGACAATTTGGCAACTCTGTGTAATCTAGATGTTAAAGGACAAGTTCACCTTCATAGACATGTGGGTTGAGTGAATGCAGCAATATTACTAGAACACATCAGTGAGAGTTTAAGCAAAATCGGACAATCCGTTAAAAAGTTATGAATTTTTGAAGTTTCTGCTCAGTCACGGCTGGATGAAAAGACTACTATAGCTTGTGATGTCACATGAGTACAACGATATAAAGAAAGAACAAAGAAAATTCAACATATTTCCATTTTTCTCGCATAACAAAAGAACACTGGACTTCTCTCTTTCAGAAGGCAGGGGGAATAATATTACCCTTAACATACGTCAGTAGCAAGTCGAAGAAATGTGCACCTTATTCCAAAAGTAAAGTTTTGTGAAATTCTCTTTTTATTTTCCTTATATAGTTGTACGCATGTGACATCATACACTGTAGTAGTCTTCTCTTCCAGCAGTGACTGTGCAGATATTAAAATATTCGTAACTTTTGAACGGATTGTCCAGTTTTCCTCAAACTTTCACTGATGTGTTCTACTAATATTGCTGCATTCTCTCAATCCTTATGTATATGAAGGTGGACTCGTCCTTTAAGTATCCCTCCATTCTGTTTTGTACACAAAAATTGACAAATTTTAATTTTTCCCAAAGAAAAATTTTCTTCAAATCTGTTCTTTGTACAAATTCAGGGTAATAAGTTTTTGCTTGTTCTCCTCAGCAAGTAAGTTCTGCCTGCGCTGAAATATTTGACAAAAATGAAAATTAGTAAAATTTTGAGTACAAAATATAAAATGGAGAGGTGATAAACATCTAGAGCACAGAAATTTGCCAATATGTCTTACCCTCTGAACTCTACACTTCATAACATTCTTCATGTGTCTGATTTTTTCCCCAAAATTTCCACTATTTCCTTTTCCATTTTTTTTTCATATAAAGCTCTGAGAGATGTTTTAACTTCACTTTCTCCTTTTCTTCTATATAATGGACACACATAAAAAGAATGCATTCACTCCAATTCATAAGATATATAATATCATATATTTTTCTGGCATGACCAGTGACAAGCTTTCATTCAATGTAACACTGGATAGTAAACCTTCACTTTACATGTGCAGCACACAAACACAAACATATTTCCTCACTCTACCCCCCCCCCTACAAATAATGTACATACACAAATGTCTGGATTTACATACTGAACAACAATTATTAAGTATAAAAAATACTTGCAAATCTCTTTGCTATTGTATGTGATGAAATATGTCTTTCATGGGCACGAATCACTTCCAACTAGAAAACAATGAAAACAAATGTTTTTGTGAATACTAAAAAGTTAGCTTCTCTCACACTGTCTCCCTGTAGTTTCTATATTAATTCTTTGAGTGCCATGTTCCCATGAATTATTCAGTTCATGGCCGGCCAGCTTCACATATTTCGCTCAGGCTCACACCCTCACTCAAACTGATTGAAAATTCACAATATGCCATAGTACATTAAAAGCGTTATAGCCATAGCTTATCATAAGATTTACATCACAGAAAAGAGTTAAATTTTCTCTTTAACTTTGTTACACTGCATTTCTGGCATAACCACTTTGATGCAGAGTTACATGGCTTTGAAAAAAAAAAAAGAATGCTTTCCAACAGTGCTCATGTGTTGTGGTCTCTGAATAATGTGGGACATAGAGGGTTCACACCATGGCACACAGAGAGTTAATAGAGATGAGTAGACATAGACCACATGATAACCCTGGCATAAGGGAATCATTGATGCTATCAATCCTTTAGGAAGTGAACCTTGGATTTTCTATTTATTCGCTAAACAAATTCACATACAATGAAGCTTTTTCTCAAGTTCTAGTGGACTCAAACTTTGTAAGGTCCTGCACTCAAATCCTCACTAGAAACTGTTTCAATATGGTCACTCAAATCCATGCAGTTACAGGCAACTCAAACTGTGATTGCAAAGTCACACAGAAGTGTGCAAATATTCACAGCAAATGTGTCTTTTTGTGTGACAAAGATTACAATTACATTAAATGAGTGCAGTACCAATACACATACCCACACAATGCATGTTAGAATAAGGTCCCTGAAAAATGACTATTGAAGGGGCATTGTAAACTTCACTATTCCAAATCCTAGTCCCTCCCTACCATTTTTGTTTCACACCTGAATAACCAGAGCAATTAGTGCATCAATTTACTCAGCTATGCACAGATTACCTCGACAAATAGCCAAACAATACATGCATGGCCCGATTTAGCTGCAAGTTCTGCACCACACAGGCATATAAAATACACACTCATGTCATTGCTTCAGTTTTTGTTGTTTTTGTTTAAAGAATGAGAGAAAAGATGTTAACCAAAACTTCACAGATAAATATACTCTCAACAGGCTCTTTGATACTCACAGGTGCAATATGAATATGACAAGATGAAGACAGGTTTTCTAACACTACACTTTTCATTATCATTTATCTAAGCACTCCAATACAATGGAGTCTGTCTCCTTGGTATGTTCACTTTGTTGCTACACAAGAAGTGTGGAATAACACCCTTGTATCTTCTTTACAATTCACTGTCCTCACACACGAGTGCATCAGGGTCTGGTCGTTAGAAGACGTCAATTTTAAGAGGAACAATGTACGCCTTGATCTCTGTAGCATGGTTTGGAAGTTAAATCATACATTATGAGACAGGTGTCTTTAATAAAGAAGAAGGGATTCCTGCACATGTAAAATACAGTCTCACAACTGACTACACTGACAAATACAGCATACCATACACAGGGCTTGACACTAACGGTGGCCCGGTGACCCGGGGCCACCAAAAATGAAAGTTGGGCCACCAAATTTCAAAAAAGGGCAAATTTGGTGGCCCGCCTCGGGCCACCAAAATTTTTTGAAAAGTATATCAATAAATTCGTAACTTTTTGCACCGAAAATTAGCAGTTAAATTTGTTCAAAGGATGGATGAAAAGGACAGAATGAATGCCTGAGAGAGAGTGTTGCAAGTTTGTTGAAGTTTATTTATGAGTAGATATGTTCAACTTCTAATTCTTACTATCATAAATCTTAAATATTTAACTCATTAAAAAAAAAAAGGACTTTTAATGTTTTTTATTGTTTTTTCGGGACACCAAATTTTTCTCTCGGGCCACCAAAAATGTGAAATTTAGGATTTTGGTGGCCCCATTGGGCCACCAAACAAAAAAGTTAGTGTCGAGCCATGCCATACAGCATACCATGCTGAACTATGTGCTCAAACCTCCCAGTTATTCCTCCAGGAGAATAAGAGGGATTTCAGACTGTAGAATGGAACTCATTTGAAATCACGCTTTTGACACTCAAACTTTTATCAGCCATTAAAATGAGTTTTCTCGCTGACAACTTATACGTTAACCTCAAATGACATTCCATGCATCAGCTGTCAGTCAATCATACAACTCTTGGTACACTTTAACAATACGAGTACCAGTACATACATAAATGCACTAACCATGGCAAAGGAGAATGAAGGGTGAAGTCTGAGCTACAACTCCTTGATTGTGCATTGGAGGTTAAATCGTTCAGACTACAACAGCTCATCCAGATTTGAGGGGAAACTTGTTGGAAAAGACCTTAGGACCACAGTTGGCCAAGCATGATTTGAGAAATGTATTACGGAGAAAAGGAATCTAAGTTTGCTTCAGACTTGCAAAAATGTGCTTAACATGAAACATATAACGAGTTCTTTACCAATCTGAAAGGGTTCTTGGAGTCCGTGACTCTTTCAGGGTTAGAGACCAGTCACTGATCACCTGCTAGTTTCAGCAAGACACCAGTTTTATACCAGAAGATGGAGACTGGAACAGAATGTATGTACACATGCCCGATAATGGATGTTGTATAACCCCATGATTGAGATCCAAGTCATATCCTTCCACATAGTAGCACAACAAAATATTCAACAAGGCTTTGTGTCTTCATAGTTATTATGAATCATTGAACATAGTTTCAACAACATTCCAGAAAAGTGACAGCCAGACAGTAATGGTATATTGTACAGACTGAAAGGTGTACATAAAATGCCAATATTTTAGCAGTATTTTTTTTTCTTTAAAGAGTATGATTAACAAGGTCAATGTTAAAGACTGATACTTCTATGAGCCCTGGAAACTAAAAAGATGACAACCCACATTCAAAACATTACTTTTTTTTTATTATATTTGACATGTGATTTCATTCCATGAATCTGCAAGAAATACTGAATTGATATAAAACTTTGATATCATTCTACCCATCCCATCACCTGATTGAAAACATATAGAGTTGATTTCATAACTTCCCTGCACAGTTCTTTACAGCACTACAGTCAAAGGCAGACTTAACCACTGAGATGGATCGTCAGTTTTAATGCAGCATACAATATCTATTAGAGATGAGCTTATTACACAAAGTTCAGGACGGATATGGACTTAATGTTTGGAAGTTTCAAGATTGGAATGAATGGAATACATACAAGCAAATTCCTTCTGCCACATGCAAGTATCATTGATGTGTTTGTCAAGAAGATTGGCTCTCTACCACTCCTTGATGAGGTATTATTAACCCTACAATCTTACACAAACTGACTGTCATGTGTACGGTGATTTTTACAGGGAATGGTACAATTTCAAATATCTTCTCTCTACACCTCATTTTCTGGAAAAATGTAGTCCATGTTGAAAGCTGCTAATGTCTCAAACATGTCAATGGCTTAACTCCATGGTTTACTTCTCTTCTTTCAGTAGCCTGTTATAAGATCTAGATAATCTACGCCTCTGCTTCTGTTGATCACCTCCTCACTCAAGACTACCTTTCACCTCTTGTAGAGTTGCAGGGCAGTCTCTGATTTGGCTGACCTAGTGTTCAGTGTTTTCTGGTTCCTATGGCCATCTCCTCCAACCAGGGTGTGGATATCTGCTGTGTTCCGTTTCAAACTCGGTAGAGACCTTGGTTTCCTGTTTGACTGCTTCAGCCAGTTATTCTCTTCCTTCAAACTGTTCATCTCTCGTTTCATCTGCACAAACTCCCTGAATCCAAGCTTCTCTGGTGTGGCAGGTCTGGTCCTCTCCACCTGCTCCTTGGCTGCCAGTGCTTCCCTTAAAGCATTACACTCATCCTGCATCTGCTGAAGAAGGATCAGTAACTTGTCCTTTGTGGATGCCTCCTTCTTCACCTCTTCTTTCTTCTCCTGCAAGTCTCTCTTCAGATCGCTCACCACCTCCTCCATCTCCATCACCTGTCTCTGGTAGTCACCCAGCTCCTTGCCCGCTGCCTCCAGCTGCTCCCGGAGCCTGGACTTGGCCGAGTTCCTGTCCTTGTTGCCTTGACTCACATGGTAGAGCTCATCCTCGAGCCTCCTGACCCTTAGATCCAACCCCTTGGCACTCTGCTTGGAGTCTTGAAGTTCTAGAGACAGTGTATCCTTCTCCCTCTCCATGTCTTCTAACTGCTCCTGGTGTCTAGCAGACATGGCTCTCTCCCGCTCCTCCATATGCTGGACTTGAAGGTCAAGTTGTTTGTTGGTCTCCTTCAACTCTAGCATCTCTTGGATGGTCAGGTCCAGACGCTGATTGACCACCTGCAGATTAAACATAAAGATAACACTTATCAAAGTATTTTAAAACACTAAAGCATGTAAATCAGATTGGTTGATGAATACATAGTGGCTTAAATAGCCGACGGTGCAGGAATACTGAAGAAGATGCACACAACTGGTAATTTTGCAGAGCAAACATGGATTACTGTGCATGGAAACAGAGTTCACAGCATCAGCAAATGGGGATGAGTCAGATAAACTCATATTCACCTTTGCCCAGCAAAGAAAGTTCTTCCCTTTATTTTGAAGAATTCTTAATGATCAATGCTCAATAAGAATTCATAATTTATGGGAAGATTCTTAGGCTAATGATATCATGTATGATGTTCACTTTTTTCTTTCAAATAAATTATGAATGCCATTTCCACTGTATTGATTTGCCTCTCTTTGTCATCATTCAAACAAATATTTCCTTCTAGATACTGGATGAATTATCCTTCCTGACTAGCGATGATGCACTGGCTTTCAAATAATCTCGCAACTTTTAAACCAGGTCTCATGACAAAAGTCGCATAAAGTACCGAGGAGCCATCGCACAATCAAGTTATCGATTAGTAACTGCCAGTTGAGAAAAGGGAGAAAAGGTAGCCCGGAGTATCGGCCATACTCACATCCACCTTGAGGTCGTGCTTCTTGAGCGTCTCAAGCTGTTCCGTCAGCACTGCATTCTGCTTTTCATGTTGGGCCAAGAGTTGCTGCAGCTGTGAGGGGATTACAACACAAAAGACACTTCAGTGTGACTGGAAATATCGCTGAACTCTGCCTAAGCATAGCAGCAATGGTTATCATAGTCACAGCGGGCGAGAGTCCTTTTCATCTCGGCAGGCAGGCAAGCAAACATTAGTGTGTCTAACCCTTGGCTGACATGATCTTTGCTATCTCATCAGGACAGAAGAGAGATTCTTCACAGCTCTTCTTGCTGCGCTGCTGTTTTGGCTCTGCATGCTTACACCTCAACACATCAAGAAATATAAGGCTCAGTAAAATCAAGCAAACTTGTAAAAAAAAACCAACAACAACAAAAACTCACAATGTTGTATCACCATTATATTTTCCATGATCTCAGTTTTGATCACACCTATCGTTACACTCATTCAATATTTTTCATTTTCTGAATAATAATAAATCTTCCGTTACTTAGCACTATAGGCATCTATACAGTTGAGAATGTGCGTCCCGGTAATGAGCCAGTATGCAGGAGGACAGTATTACCATCAGACAATATTTCAAGCCAGCGGTCTTGAAATCCATCGCTCCCCTGATGAACATTACCTCCTTCCATCAGCCATCTATCACCAGAAGTTAATTGCCCTTGCCCACAGATCTTGGTAACATTCTTTGCGCATGAATACATTGCATCCGACCCTCTCCCCCCCCCCCCCCCCCCAACAAAAAGGGAGAAAAAAAAAAGACAATTACAAAATATACTGGACATGGTACAACATGCGCTTCACAGAATTTCTACTGCAAGTAACAATATTGGATGGAGGGGATGTGAGACTTTACTCAACATGTACACACATATATTCGTATACATTACACACAAAAAATACCTATGTATATACACAGACACATTCAGAACACACAGACACACACACACACCACACAAACACACATACAAGAAAATACACACATTTTCTACCAATCTGTCTCCCTCCCCCTTGACCACCCTCCCTCTCCCTCTTGGTTTACATAAGTTCTTCTTCATTTGATTATATGAAGATGAAACATTCTGACCAGCTCAAGTGTAATCTTTTGATAATCTTAGCAACTTCATGATGTGTCATACTATATAGCACATTTTAACAGAGTACATTACATATTTCAGTTACCTTTTTTAAAGTCCTATTTTCTTTCTGTCTTCAACTCACAATCAATAAATGTGTTATATCATGCTTGTTGCTCTGTGACACATGACCAGACATACACTTGCTACTAACAAATTTTAGACTTCAAAAATTAAGATCAATTCTGCAGTTTTTTGCATCACTCTGTGTTACTCTCTCATTTACAATTATATAAGTTATAAAAGTAATGTAAACAAGAGTAATAAAAATAAATTGTTCATTTGTTATATGGTATTAGATCATAACACTGTGTTTTTCTATATATCTTATATTTGACAGTGGAGATATCCTTTAATTTCACTGAAGTTATATGCGCACATATCATTAAAAGAATCTCTTTAACTCTCAGTTGCATCATTGTCAAATTTTATAACTGAAATATCAGTTGCTGTACTATTGTTTCACTTAAAAGTAAAAGATCTTTTATCGACTAGGTTTGTACCTAAATTTTGAATAACGTAATGTTATAGTTTTATCAGTCATTGTAGTAATATTCAGATAATTTATTTTTACTTCACTAGACATGGTCTCTTTGGGAAAAGCTGCTTGCATTTTTATTGTTACATAAAGACTTGATCTGGAGGAAGAGAGGTTTGCTGTAACACCATGTGTATGCAATCCTTGGAAGGACTTTTTTCAAGGAATATGTACACATGGTGTTACAACAAACCACTCTTTCACATTCACATCACCGTGTAAACTTTCAAACAACACATAAGACTTGATCCCGGACAGGATGAAAGCCACGAGCAGCAGTCAGCTCAAGAATCATGAAACCAACCAGTTCTACAGTCCCCTATTCCCTCCTTAGTCTGTTCTGTCTTTCATGCACATGAACATTTGAACATAATGTGCAATACCCGTAGAAAAGTCTAAAACTTATCATAAGATCTCTATAATCATCTGCAAGCTGTGAAACCTTCTATTAATTCAACCAGGCAGGTCTTCTTACGTGTTTCTCTGAAGTCAGTTCCTTACTGATTAAAAGTAAATCATTGTAGCAGAAACTGAAACTGCACAAAAATTGTAGGTAATGTATATATTGCATTTAGAGAAAGAAAGAGAGAGAGAGAGAGAGAGATAAAGAGGAAAAGTGTGGGAGCAAGAAGGCAGAGCCAGATCCTACAAAATAATTCCCAATCTTCATACCTGGAAATGAAGATTCAAAAGTATTTTTAAGTGAGTACTAAAGTAGGGTAAGAGAAAGTGTTTCCTCCTATTAGTGTCAAACTTGTCTTTGAGTGCCTGGGCTTTTGAATGCTGGATTTGAACCCAGATCACCTGTCTCAAAACTTATTGGACATACTTTAGAAATGCAAAATTTGAAGCGGAAAGCGTGCAGATGTTAGGAGAAGTTTCAAAAGTAGACAAACTAGCCTTGGTTATCATGAACAAGATCATATCAGTTGATGGATCAGGAAGAGGCAAGCAGAATACGAGTGAAAGATGAACAACACTGGAACTGAGCGGTGGTTTTGGTTTTCAGGCCACTCTTTTTGTTTTGCAAAACAGCACCTGATGGCAATAAGGAAAACAATAAAAAGGGAGGAAAAAGTCCAAACTTTGACAGCTACCCACATGTAATGATGACAGGAAAACTTAAAAGTAGTTCATTTTATAAAACCTCACATTTCATGTCTTCTTGCTGGGATTCCTTTCAAATTTTCTTATCTGTTTTGCAAGGGTTCGTGCAAATCAGAGCCAGATGCACATTATGCCTCATCAACTTAGCTTGTGATGCACTGACATTAAACCACACTTGTCAAAGCCACAGGCAGTGGCAACTTGGGATAGGAAACCAAGAGTGCTCATTACGCTGGCTTCTGGTGGTATAATTCAAACAAGAGGTTGATTCCTGAAAATGGCTGAGAATCAAGAGGTGAAAAAAACTTGCAAGTTTTATAATTCAAGAGACACTAGCTGTTGTATAAGATGGGTAAGACCATTTCATCAATGTAAAAAGTGACTCATTTCTTGTTCCTTCTCCATTTGGGCACACAAATCATGTTTGCATTGCCTGTAGCATGAATGTACTAAATTGTCAAAAACTTTGCAATCTTTTCAACAAACACAGAAGTAAGGTCATGTAAATATCAGGAGGAGATAATGAAATATGTACAGAAAAATCATCATTGAAAAAAAATCATAAGTCACATTCCACTAAAATTGGCAAAGCATGAAAAATTAATCATGAGAAAGTTGACAGTAGTATGATACAAGTCTAGTCATGTATCTATCATTCAGTCATACACACTGATGATTTGTCTATTAGATACAACAACACATTGATTGATGGGTAATGGTAGGCTGTAGTTTATGAGTAAACATTATTGCACAGTCAAACAGGCCTAAACATGGAGTATTAGATACTCATATTGTATGTGAGACATCATGTCGTTATTGTGTACAGCACAAATTTCCCAGACTATTCTCATATCACATCAAAAACAGATAATATACTAAGTACACAATACGTTTCCTTGAGTGAAGACTTCTGAGTCAATTTATCTTCATGTTTAATTTGTTTGCAATATCGTATTCCACTTCAAAACCTTACTACTGTCAAAATGCTTCCCTTCTAGACTGCGCTACATGTTTGTTGTTTGTATTCCTTTAATGGATACATTTAAGTCATCAAACAAGATACTAAGGTATAAAAGATGTAGATAGCTTCAGTCAGACAGCATAGAGAGAAAAAAAAAAAGATGGTGGCAAAGTTTCAGATCTCTAAAAAACATGGACATTGTTTGACTCCAATGCTGCATTTATTTTGTCTCCAAAGCTTAAATCATCTCATTGCCAGTGAGAGAGACTGAATGTGTGCATTCACTGAATACAATGTCCTGATCTTTGCCACACAGCATATATCTGAATCACATTCCTCTCTTTTTTCCCCTGTCTTTCTTTCACCGCAGTACAGCAATTTACCGCACTCTAATCAACAGTTATAATAAATCACGGGCAAAATTGTCTGCTCCCTGGAATAATAAGCCAGGCGTCCTATTCATTCCCCCAACCCAAATCGAGGCCCTTTTGTCTAAGTTTTTGCAGATTCACCAAGTTGTTTTTCCCTCAGATGAAACAAGCTTAGGCAGTGTCCGAATCAGCATTGTTCTCTCTTTCCCACCACAATTAAGATTCATCCAAAGGAATGTCCCTGTTAATGCTCATTAAAAAGAAAGGGGCCAGGAGGAAGAGAGATGGAGAATTAAATCTACCTTGCAATTTCTACTCCATAAAAAAAAAAAAAAAAAAAGTTTGCCGCCTCTTTTCTATAGTTTCAAGGACTGGATTGGAGTGAAGGGCCTCTGATGAAAGCGGCTCCTCAAACAATGAGTGAGATTACTGGAACCATAAAACATTGTCCACAGGGGCTTAGACCAGATTATTGGAGAGAGAAAACAAGACATGTATGAGGGATGTTAGAATCAGAGGGGCGGATCCTACCACGGCTAGCTAGGTCTGCTCGGTCAGTAGGGCATGGAGACCTGGAGGCTACAAACTTTGGAGGTCCCAGAGGACATTAATGTGAATGCAATAATGTTCATTTCTCTTTCTCTATAAATATGCTAATAGATTGAGCCTATTTTCTGGAAGTTACCAAATGTCTTTCAAAGTGTTTTCAAATCACATTTCAAGGTTACAAAGTAAACATGTCATGCATGAAGTATAAATTCAAATTACTGCCCAAACCCTCTGGGGGAAGGGGCTGGAGACAGTGAGTGGGTGGAATTAGACATTACCTTGATACCATATCATTTGTTAAGCCTTCCATTGTTCAAAGGAGATATTTTTTCCCCTCCCTTGTTTTTAAGATTGCCACCTTTGCTATCTCTACATCTTACCATATGATGAAACATCTCTAAACACTTCAATTACAATATGACTGTTTCCGTAAAGTAATAAAAATACTTGTTGCATACTGTAATTACACGTATAAACCCAGAAGGTATCTAGATCATTTATCAAGATTCAAATTTTGTGGCAATTTTAAAAAATGTGAATGAGCAATAGTCTAATCATCATCAAATAATATGCATTGATTTCAGAGAGTAATTCAGGTAAGAATTTGCTAATTTGCTTAGTTTTATATCATTTAATTGAAAGCAATGATTAAACTACCCTTTACAATTTGAGGTAATCTGACATGCATCATGTGCCAAGATCATACAAATTCCTTCAGATGTTTTTGGTTCTTCTTCCTGCATCTGCACTGACTGCACTATAATTTCGTACTTTGTACACATGTGATAAGACATTTCGGTACTGTTTCACACTTGTGTGAGATCATCATCATCATTTTTTGTGGACTAGTGTGAAGTTGATTTTACACAGCTTCATAAAATAATATGTAGCACTACTGAAAAGATTACGTTGTGAAAAATGATTTTTTTTTTCTTGCCCTCTCCTCCCCTATCTTCTCTTCTTCTCCCTTCATTGTTCTCAACACTGTCTGTATGTCTGTCTGTTTATCTGTCTGTCTGTCTACCCTTACCCATCCTTCTCATCAGCTCCACCATTTCCTCATACCTAGATTTAACATCCTCACATTGATTCACACTGCATTGCCATTTTGCTTCCAAATCAAGATTCTCAGCATATATATCTCAATGGCTATCATGTTCTTTCCTTTGTAACATTCAATCATATCTCATTATTCCACTACAACACAGAATAGCATTGATGCTTGTCATTTTCTAGTTTTGCAGTTCTACATCTTTCCCTTTAAATCTTCCTGTCTTCCCACCCCACCCTGTCTCTCCCTGCAATCTGTGTGGTCTTATTGAAAGAGGTGAACTGGAGAGTGATGGAGAGGGGGGCTTTGAATCACCTGTTGCAGAAGGCAGTAATTGTAAATTACCCTCCACCTCGGGGTCAGTCTAATTAGACAGAGGTGCATTGTTTTCACCAACTCTCCGACCTCGTTGGGATTTCTGGTGAGAAAATTATGTTCTCTGACCTCACATTAATCCACAGCCCCTGGGGGGAAATTATTTGGGGAGAATGGACTGCAGGAAGACGAGAAGAATTATAAACATTTCTGCAGAAGTAGTTTAATTGCCGACAGTAGTTTGGCATCACTGCTCAGAGAGGAGCAAAGTAGTGACATATTGTGGAGAGATTGAGTGCATTTATCTACTTACTTCTGGCCCAGAATAAAGGTTTCCAAACAACTTTCAGGGAGTTTTGGGCAGTTGTAAATGCAAAGCTGTTTTGATTGTGGGGTTAGAAACATGTTGCCTTATCAAAGTGTGATCGCAAATGCATTTGAGCAAGAAACACATTTCTGTAGAGTTGATAAACCCAAATTCATTTTAACATGTTTATGACCCTTACCTGCCCATGCCAACCACTGCCAACCACACATCTTCGCTCCTCAGGTCAAAATGCGCAATAGAGCTGCGCAGTGACATGGCCTCCCAATTGACTCATGACAGGGTTTGATAAATGCAAAATCTCCAGAAATGCGATCCAAAAAGCGTTTGCAATGCATTTTGATAGTGGGTATTGAAATGCACTCCAAACATTGGAAAGTTGATTAAATGCAGCCTTTCTCTGACAAATCTTGGCCATGTCACATTTGACTTTCCAGATCTATTTAGTTATTATTGCCCTTGTATCAACTAATGTATACATGGGATGGATCTTTGTGCATGAATATCTGGTTAAATTATGAACAATAATAGATATTTACAGGCTTGCTCAAAGGCTCACAATTAATATGACTTGAAAGATAAATAGCCAAGCAATACTTCTACTCCCCAGAACATGCCAAAACACACATCACTAAATTAATACTCACATTTTTTTTTAATCAATGTGCTGGACTTCCAGTATTTTTGAAATTAGTTTAAAAAAAGTCACTCCTATACATGACATGTTCTACAGTATTGCATGTTAAATAACAAGCTTCTTCCAGATCAGTAAAGATGTTTCAGTTTCCCATGCAATGCATGTTCATGTCACAAAATCGAAGTAGACTTGGCCAAAATTGACAAGATTTTTGAGGGTATCTTTTAAATCACTCACTGTTTCTTTCTCCTGCAGCCATTCTGTCTCAGCTTCCAGCTTAGCACTTATCAGTGCCATCATCTGTAAGAAGACAAAATTCAAGTTTTACAATTTTTGTTTGAACTTTTTGTTTGTTTGTGATGAATTCTTACCATAAATTAGCATGGCAGTCATAAGATACATTGTAGAATGATTAAGCAGATGTACTTGTCATCATTTCTAGTTACTGGTAGTCTTAGTAAAACTTACTCTCTGGATAACCCTGATGCATTGCATATGAAGGTATTCTAAGTAGTTACACAGGCTGAACTTGTTACCTCCGCTGAGGAATAATGTTTTTCCACTATATGTTCGTCTGCACGCAATGCCCTATGAAATGATACTTAATTTAGATGAATTTTTCAGAATAGGTCCACTGCCATAAAAGAATCAGGTGATTAGTTTTCTGTAATGGGGATCCAGATCATATTCGGATCCAGGATTTTTGAAAGCATGCATGCACAGCTATGGCACTAGTGACCTTATGGCTTTGGCAGAGGTTTATGATCTCTGAGTGCTTCTAGTTACACTGTAAAAGTGGAAATTTTCTTGGTGTTGAAATTTTTGCGCATTTTGTGTGACAAGAAGCTAGCGCGAAAATAAAAGCATGTGAATATTTTTGCTTGCCATATGTTCCAGTAGCTGATGTCTTGATTCCGTGGAAATAAAACTTAGAAAAAAAAAATAGTCTCGTGAAAATATCCACTTTTACAGTATGTACTATTGAGTGGGGATAATGAAGTTATAATAGTTTTCCTCTTTTTCTTTCTTTTTACCTTAGTCTTACTGTGGAGATCAAAGGTAAACATCAGGGCATATTATCAAAATTTGTTTACTCCAATATAGTACTTTGCTCAATGTACCACACGATAATGTAAATTATTGCATGAAATATACTGTATGTATTTCAACCTGTTGAGGACGAGTCCCGAGTATACTTGGGCAAGCGTCAATGGGAAATAATGCGTGTTGTAGCAAAATCAAAACGTCCTCAACGGGTTAACAGTCAAAACATATGTATTATATATACTGAGCACTAAAACATGAATTCAAACTCGAAATAGACGATTCAAATCACGTGTCAAATATTAATGGTCTGCTCACAGGAATGTAAAAATGAATCAACAAGAACTTGTGTATAATAGTGGGGGGAAAAAATCCCTCATGCAAATTTCCACAGCTCACACTCTTCTACAAACACTTGGATGTCACTTTCTCACTCTGGACTACAGATGGCAGCAGTCAATATCTTTGTCCTGACTCTCTTCATTTACACTGGTAAGTTTCTCACTGCAATAAGGACTGTAATGTTATGTGCAGAGTATACAACTAGCCACTTGAAAGAAAATCATAGACTTTCTAGGACAGCAATACAGTGATAGGTCAAGGGTGCAGGTTTCGCTTGCAAATTACCATGGATATTCTGCAATAGTTCATAACTGTAAGTTTTTGATGATACATGTATCTAATTCTGGGGAGACATTTATCATAACAGCTAACAAATACTTTCATTCAATGTAAATCTATTTAAACATTTTGGATAGAGCAGGGGCCTATGCATATTGTTTACCAAGAGATCCACGTCTAAAAGCTGTGCTTTTTAGAAGATCACTCTTTGTGATTGTTTTATTAGTTCTGTTTATGTCATTTCTGCATAGTATGCATTGTTTGTTTTATAGTATTCATTCGCATGTACATTCATTACTATTCTTTATAGTGTCTATACTTATTTACTTTTTGCTTGTATACTTTGTATTATGTAAATTGCCATTTGTTCGATGGAAATAAAGAAATTGAATTGAATTTATATAAATCAACTGATAAGATGGAAGGAGGTATATGAGTTCACATTATACCAGCTGAAAACTAGTATTATTTTCATCTTTTACATGGGCTAGAAGAGATGGGATATGACATTTTTCAAAAATGTTAGGTCTGGTGCAGTCAAACCTGCTGAAGTTTGGCAATAAAGACTGTAGGTCTCTAAATACTACTCAATAAGTTTCACTCCAGAGCATATTACATGCTTATGAACCTGTCCATAACAACTACTGTAAAACGAGGAATTTTCGCGTGCATTTTAAATTCTCGAATTTCGCGAGCGCCAAAATTTGCGAAATTAAAATGCACGCGAAAGTTTTTGTCTACACTATATGCATTGAACACCAGTGGCAATTCGCGAAAATTTCATGCCACGAAAAGGGCTGTCGGCTCCAATTCGCGAAAATTTCATGCCGCGAATATATCATGTTTTACAGTACTACATACCTATGAAGAACCCCCTTTTTGGTGGTGCCTTGTGTAGGTGTATTAACACTGTATCATATACTAACCACAACTCAGACTGTGAGAAGTGAGATGGCTGCTAAACAAACCTTCTCGCCTTTCATTCATTGTACATGATGCCTTTGACTAGCCCTTCAAGACAACCAGCCTAAAATTCTATTGTTATTGTACATAGTTGCCCACATGACACTGAAAGGGTTTAACCACACAATGATTCTGTACTGCAACAGCAAACATCAAATGGTTATTCTTGAATCAGAAAGCATCGCATCATGAAATAAACTCGCAAGACAGAGTGATAAATGGTTTTCCGCAAAAAATATGTCACGTAGTGAAGAAGCTCTGCAAAAACAGACTTGACATGTTATTCATGCTAGATTTGTACTGTAATATATCACATCCATGTACAAGTATTAGGTAGGGTTTAATCAATTCTGGACAAGTACTGTACAAATTATTTGCAAAACATGAAAACAAAGTTGTTCCTAGGTTACTCTGAAAGATTGTGATAAATTCTAGAGAAGAGAGAAAGGGAAGAGCTGAAGAGGCATTTCTCAAGCTGTAATTCTATCAGCCCTCCAAATGTTTGGGACTAGGGAAGGAGTTTGAGAGCGATCACTGTCTCACAGCCTCTTGCCGGTCAGATCTTTAAGCAATCCCCTCACAGCTTGGCTCCCCATGCATACTTACACTCATCAGAGAGGGAGCCAGATATGAAAGGCCCTTGTGATCTCCAAATCAATAATTACTGGGAACCATGAATATGAATGGACGATGCTCTCATCGATGAAAGTCTGGCATAAAGTTGTGCAAATCATGCATGTGGACTGGTAACATAATACAGCCACTTGAGGGAGAGCTAAAACGTGTGCATAAGCCATGAAACTGTAAAAAGGTTAAAAACTGACTGTGACTCCACTCATTCGCCTTTCTCTTATATTTTTCTGCTTCTTCTTCTCCTTCTTTCCTCCTTTAGTTCTCTACCTAGCTCATAAAATTCTCTCCATGGCTTTTCTAGGAGAGGTGTAGAGGGGGAGAGAGCAAGGATAATTATGCAGCGCAGTTAATTGACTCACAAATGATGTTGGTGCTAGAGTAAACACTCCATGATCGACCATTTGGCGCTAAGAGGAAGCGGGACGTGACCTGAGAGATTGATGAATAGGGGACAGGGGGGATATTGCACAGAGAGTGGAATTATGTAATTGTGCCTGTAGATTACAAACATCATAGGAACGATGCTGTTCGGGGAGTATAGGATAATGTCAAGCTAGCTTTCATCACAGTCTTTCTCTACTGCTGGGACATAAGTGAATCTAGCATATCCGCTTATTTGGGAATCAAAGATAGCTCCCTCAAAAAAAAAAAAAAATCCTAAAATGAAAACAAAAACAGAAGAAAACCAATCTAGATTTCAAGCATAACATTTTTCCACCTCTCAGAAATAATGTTGTTCCCACATTATCTTGCTCATTGTAATACTGCCAGTTTCTTATCAGAAGCATTTGTGATACCTCATATATATCTTTGATCATAGAATGGCAATTCCTCTGCTCAATCTTCTGACGTGAAGAGAGTTCCGAATGTAATAATGTGTCTTTGAAAGAAGGAAGCTACCATTTACCTTCAGGGCCTTCACAACGGCAAGGTAGGCCTAAGCTTACTATCATAAAACACTTTGCACTCAGTTCATGGTCTCCATGTAACATTTGAAAACAAATGCATTAAAAAAATGATGACATACCTTAAATGATCACAAAACAAATCAAAACATATGTGAGCAAAATCATAATCAGTTTTTTGATCTGAAATTTGAGAGGTGAGAAAACTCCCGGCCCACTTGCCACCCACACAGATTTAATCTAATGAAAACTGAGAGTGTTATGACAAGGGTGTCAGTAGCTGCCTGCAACCTTACCTCGTCTTTATGTTTCCTACTCAGTCTCTCATTGTGACTGTCAATCTTCTTCTGGCTCTCCTCCTGCACCTTCTTCTTGAAAGCCGTGGCATCCCTCGCTATGCTGTGGAACTCCTTGCAGTTTGAAAGCTCTTTCTGTGTAGAGTTGGCAGAACAAGTATAGCACAGCGTCACACTGTCATTCTTACGATACCTCCTCCTTTGGTTACAAGCTCTTTCCAAAATACAAGGTAGCAGATAGTGAAACCAGACAGACAATTACTTTAAAAACTTCAAAAGCTATCAAGTATTAACTGCTTCTGTTCAGTCCCTTATGCCAATTCTTGTTGAATATTCAGCACACAAAATTGACTCTTTTCTGCTGTATTCTTCCTTGTACAAGAGTTATTTTCAAGACTGAGAACAAAGCAAAACACTAAGGAGTTCTTGAACCTAGTCCTGGATGTTTTCTGGTACGTCAATGTGTGTGTATATCACTACCATTCCCCTGAGATCATCCCTGGCTAGCTGCCACTTATGTCTCCATGGACAAATATCAACATATCTTTTTGGATCCCCATTTGTTCCAGTGTGGAGAGGGTTATTGCAAGTTTCACATCAAGTCAAGTGAGAAAATCACAATTTCTACCTTGAGCTTGAACCCAGAACCTTATAAAAAATATGTGACCGCCTGATGCAAAACCCCCCAAAAGGAAGGCCAGAATCAATTTTCACTTTTCCACATAGTTTGAAAGAGTAAACTCTAAGCTTTCAAATGATACATAACTAGCTCAGATTCGACCAACCTAACCCATTCAAAAGAAGAGAGTTAGGAGGTGCAGTTTCATAGAAAAGGGAGAAAGGAGGATTTAAAGAGTAGGGTCACTCAGGCATGCTGTGCAGAAGTATTATTGAAAATCAAGTTGAAAGCAGCATATTTCCAAAAATATGATCCAGAAAACTGCTAATATCTCAATTTTGGTTTTGTTTTAAGCTGCCAAATTTTGACAGAAGGAAGACAAAAGATTACTCTTCCACAGTAAGACAAACTTTTAAAAAAAATTGAGTTGGTCAACACATATGAGAATCCCAAGATGTGACGTTTTGTGGGTGTTGAGCTGGATGGTCACATATGTTTAAAGGCGACAGCACCCCTAACCTTTACTAAACATTCAGAAACTGCACCCACACCCCACGTGACCAAAAACAAAACAAAACAAAACAAAACAAAACAAAACAAAACTGTGGGGCCAGAAGTGCAACAAAGAGAAATTGATTAAAAACATTAGTGTTTACCACCTTTTTGTGTATATGAGACTCAAGGACAATTTGAAATAGGGACAGTCCCTAAGGACCTACTTTCTCTTATAGATATAATTCTTTATGTTTAAAGGATGCGGCATATTCAATATAAAAAGTAAAAGCATGAAAGATTGAAGATCTTTTGACCCATGGAGAATGATTCTATTTTGGTCCCTAAATGATATAGCAGTCTCCATTTCAAGGTTTTAACAGCCACAATTCATTGGCTACTATAACAAAACCTTCTAAAAGCCTATGCCAAATATTTGCTGCTTTCATAATGTTTTCAGTCAGGTGAAGAAAACAGGAAAACATCTTTTTGTTTTCAAAAATATATTGTACTCACAAGAATTGTGGATTTTCATTGCTCATCTCAATGACATGGGCATACCGATTACTCTCATTACATTGTCTGATTATAAATGTGAAATTAAAAACTTCATACACTTTCGCTTTTTGACTAATATCAGGGGCGACTATAAGTTTTTCAAAGTAAGGGGCCGACTTTACGAGAACAGGGATGTTGATTTGTTTTCAGAATGGAGGGGGGACATTTAGCTACCACTTGTCTACCAAAATTTCCTGACAAGCAAGCAAAAAAAAAAAGAAGAAGAAAAGAGAGGTCTTACAATTTTTGCTGCCACTTCCCTCCCAATATTGGCTGGCAAGTAGAAAAGTGTGTGTGTGTGTGTGTGTGTGGGGGGGGGGGGCGGGCAAAAGTCCGACCATATATCTTCTGAACAAAAAAGCGGGGGGGGGGGGGCGATATCCTTGACTTGATCTGATTTTTGCACGAGTTCAGCTTCAGGAAAAAAAAATTAATCACCATGTGTATCTTATCACATTGTTTGATTACTGCTATTTTTAAAGCACTTCTTAAAGCTGTTTTCAAGACACAGAAGTACGAACACATACTGTAAATGCATTAATTTCACAGATTTCATGCTACTTACGAACTCTAAAATGTGCCAAAATATCTTCACAGTATTCTGTATAAACTTTGAACCACTGAATTGTGCACTTCATCAGAAAACAAATACTAAGTACTAGTAGTATATGTGTGTGTGAGTGAGCGAGTGTGTGTGTGTGTGTGCCATGGTACTCATTTGAGTGTGTATATATATGTGTACATGCTGGTACTACTGTATGCTTATTAGCTTTCTGTGCAGGCCTTACATTTGAATGGATCGTTTGTGTGTACCTGTATCAATTTTCACCGCAGGAAATATCAAATCAAATTCTTTGTTTGTTTTTTTATTGCAGGAAAACATATGAGTAAGCAATTACTCAGCAGAATTTAAGAAGTTGCAAAGATTTTAGAGCTCCACATAAAAATTTAACCACTCAGAAATGAAAATGTTTACATTACTGAAAATCGCATGGTGGAGGTAGGATATGATGAAAGAGAGAATAATCCAGTACCGGTATGCCTTCTGGATTCTTAGTTTGTTGTAGCCTTGACCAGTCTGATCAGGCTGTAGAAGAACTACTCCCTCTTTAAAAGATGCACTTTTGCCATTCTTTGACAATCATTTTTCCCATTAACCTGTTGAGGACCAGCTGATTCTGCTATAATATGCATTTCCCATAGACACCTGCCTGAGTATACTCGGGATTAGTTTTCAACAGATTAATAATCCAGACGATGAATACTCAGTGCTACAAGAGCTTCAAGGTGGTCTTCAATTACTGGTAAAACACCCTCAATTGCCCACCACTGTGAAGACTTTACACAGAAAAAGGCTAAGAAAAATCTAGTCATAGTGCAACCTACATTGATTTTCTCTGGACTCTTGGGTCCAGAAACTCTATAATTCTTATTGCTCTTAGAGGCACGGCAGTGCCCCACAAACTTCTAGGTCTTTTACCAGTGTTTTGTAAGGTTTTGAAATGTTACACATATAATGCACAGGTGAGAGTGCAATAGCGGAGATGCAGCGCAATCGAGGGTACAATGTACCGTACTTACAAACCAGTGAAACATGTTGCACGACATTGTGAATATCCAACAGTGGGCTGCATCTCCACGAACTTCACTACCATTAAACCTATGCATTATTTGTTAACTCTGACTGCTATCTATACGTGATTGGTTTAGTCTTTATGAAGAAAAAATAAACAAAAGTAGATACTAGGTTCTGGGTTGGTAAACGTCCACTTCGGGATTAGTTCTTCTGTCCTGTACCTTCTGCTCTATCATACACCATATAATTCACACTGCAGAGGAGAGGTAACTGTGAAACACAGCCCGAATGACGAACGCGAAAGGAGCACCACGCGGTTAACTGCAGAGGCTGCCCACTATGTAACATTACTTGCACCAAGTCTACAATCCTACTCTAGACAGAAAGATCCGTCTGTCCGGAGGAGTCTTTTTTTTTTTTTTTTTTTTTTTTTGACGTTATCACTCTCCTCCAGAGGGGATCCGTGACATGAAGCCAGACGCAGTCTCCGCGGAACATATCCCCGACGACCAGATACAGACCGATCTTTCGGTCAACAATCCTACCAACACTAAACAGTGCAGAAATACTGTATTAGAACTTACAGAAGGCAATAACATGCCGATCAATAGACAAGATTGTCTAAAGTTAGCTAGCTGCTTGGGTCCTACAACAAGGGTGACACTAGAGTCTACCTAGTTTTAGAACTTGATATTATCGTTGCACACACAGTTCAATCCTATTGGGGATATACATAGAATTTTCCCCTACTTTTGTACTTCCTTTGCACATGTTTATGTACCTCAAGCTCCTGGATGCGGGATTTCAATTCACCATTCTCACGATGTAGATCCTGCAATAAACCCAGTGTCTGAATGTGTCGGTTGGTCAATCTACTTTCTTGCTCTGAGAAATCTTCCACAGGCAGTCTTTTCCTGTAACAGTTGTCAGACATAATGCTTGTTTCTCAGAATGCTGAATTCCCGAGACATCCATAAGATCCGAATAAGAAGGAGTCTGATATTGTACGGTATTTCAGTAGTAGTGCAGTGGTGCCTCGGTATCTCAGCAGACGGTTGACAACATTATGCACAGCCGCCAGTCCCCGGGCGGGCGCCCGGGCCAAGCGGGCTAGCGCAGCTCCCCCATATCCGCTGGGTAGAACGTTGACGACGATACACGCATTTTCGTTGGTAGGCATTAGATCACGAGAAGCTAAATGTGTGGGATCAATCGTGATGAAATTCGTCACCAAAAGATGGCGCTAAAGCATTCTGACTCCGGAGCCCGTGTGGTTGTGATTACTAGTCAAGAGATTTTTCTCCTCTCCACTGGGGAAAAGCTCTTTGTTACTAGTACTGCTAGATACTGCAGCATTTTGATGATTGATGCACGTATATTGCTGGGAAAATAACAAATCACTACAGTACTAAGGTAGACTCCCGCTTTGAGTCATTGACTTTCTTCTTTTGAATGTTCTCATATGAGGACGTGTGATGGTTGTTGAAGATTATCATAGATGATGAATGTTTTTCCACCCACAAATGCTGCTAGTACAGCATTACTTATTCATATCTTTATCTAACTTTTCATTTATCTATACAACCACTTCATTTCACAAAAATTTGGAAATACTTAGTACATTGGGAGAGCAAAAAGTATACAATTGTTTAATACATAAGCTTACTGTAAACACACACAAATAACACAGACATATCCCCAATCAGACTGACATAGACACTAATCTTTACTCTACCTGGTAGTTCTTTTGAGCTTTCCAATTTCCTGCTTGCTACACAACCATCTCACCATAAAAATCCTTTCTTTCACTATTCTCTCTCTGACTCTAGTTACACCCTATCTCACTTCCTCCAGTGTATAATTTCTGTCTACCACCCTCTCTCTCTATCATTGCTTATCTCACCTGCTCTCTCTCTTAATCTCTCTCTAAATATAATCCTCTTTCATTCATAGCCTCTAATGCCAGACTCCTCTTATTCTTTCTCCTCCAGCTTCCCTTTTCTCTGGCAGTCTATCGTCCACTCAATCCCACAAATGCTATACTCTCAACATCATCCAACTTTTCAATTCTCTCCTCAAATACTATCTCTTCTCTCCTCAAATACTATCTCTTCTCTCCTCAAATACTATCTCTTCTCTCCTCAAATGCTGTCTCTTCTCTCCTCAAATACTATCTCTTCTCTCCTCAAATGCTATCTCTTCTCTCCTCAAATACTATCTCTTGTATCTCTTCTCTCCTCAAATACTATCTCTTCTCTCCTCAAATACTATCTCTTCTCTCCTCAAATACTATCTCTTCTCTCCTCAAATACTATCTCTTTTCTCCTCAAATACTATCTCTTCTCTCCTCAAATACTATCTCTTCTCTCCTCAAATACTATCTCTTTTCTCCTCAAATACTATCTTTTCTCTCCTCAAATACTATCTCTTCTCTCCCTATCCAGATCTCCTTGCTGTCCTTCTTTCAATCCATCAGTCTCTAATTATCAATCTCTAACAATTTGAATTACATCTGAATTACATCTTTTTTTTTATTTATGTACTTTACATGTGCTGCAATCAGTAATGCTTTCTCGTACTATCAACACGTATATCCGTAGTCTCGTTCTATACCTTGTTTTGTTTTGTTTTGTTTACTTTGCTTCATGTGTTTATTTGTTTTGTCCTCTGTCTTAGTATGTTTTATTCTCTCCACGTTCCCTTGATATTATCAGTAACTTTTGTTAATTTTAATGTTGTGCCCGTTTCAATGTATGTCTTATTCTCTCCGTGCTCCCTTTATATTGTTGGTAACTTTTTATCATTTGGTATTTTAATATTTAAATTGCAATATGTGTATGATTTGTTTTCAAGGGGACATTCTATTTTAACAAGCCTCTGGCTTTCTCTGAACTGTACCTGCTACATTTTGTTAACATTTTATATCCAAACAACTTCATTACTGAATAAATGTATGAATTGAATTGAATTGAATTGAATTGTTCCTTTGCTCCCAGCTACTGTTTAATTACGTTAGTCTTTTGTCTTGATCAATCAAAGCACCACATCTACTTGTGCACAATATGTCTCCTCCTCTCTCTATTATCAACAAGAGTATTTTTCAACTACAATATATACTAGTATTTCTGTGAAACCCTCCATCTTCCCTCTATACACTATGTCCAAAAGGAAAAAAAATCCACATTGATAACTTTCAATATGATAAAACTGTTGGAATGCTTTTTCAGGGTCTAAAAATATAACATCTTACCTATATTTTGCTGAAAATCCTGTTCATTTTGGTCAAGTGGTCATAGAGAAATGTGGGTCATTGTAAAACATGTCATGGGCCTGTTTCTTCCAAGTTTAGCACTTGGATGCTCCTGGAACTGCATACCGTGTGAACACAATGGGCAGAACTTGGAGGGAAGGGATTCCTGCCATGCTTTAACATAGAGATCTTCATTTCTCTTTGACCACTGAAGCAAATTGGATGGGGTTTTCTGTGAGATGTGGGTAATACAGTAAGTACAGTTGAATTGATTCACTATTTTTAAAGTTATCATTGCAGAGGGTTTTCTTGTAATTTGGGGGGAACATAGGGTATAATGTATGCACAATTACATGTATGTTTTTCAATATTACTACATTGTACCTCCCTCTGGTTACCTTCAGCTCTCCTGCACCATCTATCACACCCTACTGCAACATCTCTCACACCCTAACTGCCCTCCATCTGATCCTATTACTTTCACAATTTTCTCATTAGGTCCCTCTTCATCACCATCTTCCATCTATCAAAACTTCAAGGTACTTTCTACCATCCTCTATCACTCTCATCCTTGACTTATCTCCTCTTGCACTCTTTCTACATCTTTTCTGCTAGAAGTATCTAACATTGATACAGGAAGACAGTGTTTGATGATGGGAGACTGCTTTGAAAGATTAAAGAAATTAATGTTTCATTTGACAAACCTGTTGTTTCATAACAGTAACGTCACATACAAAATGTAACGTGTGTCAAATTATCATCATGATTTTGTTACACACTTCCCTTCTACATACCATAAATTACTAATTGTACTCTTTTCTACAATGGCATATTTGACTCAAATAAACACATGCATATATTATGTAAACTTTTTGTTTTCATTTCAAATAGTTTTTAATATTTGTGATATCACACATCTGTACATTGGACAAGGTTGAATCACACCACATCCCATATGCACACAATCCAATACAATGGTGTACATGGAAAATTCCCAGTGTATTTTGTCACTCACTGAAGATGTAACACACAAGTTAATGACGCCTGTCTGAAGCATTTCATGACTAACTTGACTACTTTTTTATATGTGTGCAACTCCAAAGCAAGCATATGGCTCATTGGTTGATGGAAATGCTCTAATGCACAATATCTGGCATTAATTTTGAAACAGAGCAGATACTGCACACCAGTATAATGGGGAATCACTTGTAAATGTCTCATTTTGGTTTTTCATCCTATCAAGACCTGCTCTCATTTTCATGTCAAACCTATCATTCCAACTGATAAAATCATAGCGTTTGAACAACAAAGTTTTTTTTTTTTGTTTAAATACACTATCAAAATGTTCAAACTGTATGCATACTTCAAAGAGAGAAGTTACACATAACGACCTGAGCTATTCAGTGGTTTGCCAAACCTACCAACAACTTATGTCTGGAACTTACATTCCAATGAATTAACACAAAATTGTTGGCAAGATTTGTTGAGATAAAGTATGCACACATTGGAGTAGAGTATGATACTCACATATTCTGAAAATTACACACACAAAAAACCCCCAAAACAAACAAACAAACAAAAAAACCCAATACATTTGTAGCTTTAATCAGCACTCCATACATGCTTCTTGGTTATCATTTTATTATCTTGTACAATTTATGATGTACTTTTGAGCTTGGTAACGTATTTGCAGAGTTTATCAGTCCTAATCCCACATATACCATGTAAAGATTCATACATGGTGAAAATCATCCTTTCAAAGAGCAGTACAGGTACTGGAGAGTTTTCTGGCGATGTGGAGATGCTTGTTACTGATTCTTCAGTGATTCAAACCTTGAAATAAACCCCCATGGTGTAAATTATACTATATCTCTACTGCTAGAACTTGACTATAAAGATTCTAGAGTGAGAAGCTCATGATGCTGGTAGTGTATCCTTGGGAGGCAGTTTGCCCTCAGCTATCAGCTGCCTCTCTTCTTCCACCAGCTCATCCCACCTTGCCTTCTCAGCCGCAAGGCGCTTCTCACGGCGAGCAAAGTAGTACGGGTAGCGTGCCTTCTCACTCGGATGCCAGTTGTCCAGCACCTGTAAAATTGACCAGACAGGGAGAGTTATGATGAGAGCGAAACAAACAAAACAAAAGGCACACACTCACAGGCTACACTGGTTCTCATATCATCATCATCATCATCATCATCATCATCATCATGACTATATTCATATTCATATTTATATTCAAACCTCATTTGAGCATGGCAATTTCATTGGGACATGACAGTACATATAAGATTCCTCACACAACTTTAGACTTTGTAAAGAATAACTTGCTCAGTCAGAATTGAATCAAGATGCAGTCAAAGATGAAATCTACAGCAATTCGGACATTTTTCATAGAACCTTTTCCAACCTCAAATTGCAAGCTCTTGCAATTGGATGCCTGCCCCCAAGGACTTAACAAGAAAGATTTTCATTCTTTGCCCATCAAGACACTTACATACAACACAAAACTTTGCTCTAGCTGTACATTTTGAACTGGGATACTCGGGAAGAAGATAAGAATCTTGAAAATACCTGGTAAGCCAATTTCTTTTCGACTTTTTGTCCCTCATAAGGGATGAACAGAGCAAGCACATGACTCCACAAAGACAATGTCATCTTAAGGCCACCACACACTACACGATCAGACTGGTCTTAAAGTCTCAAGCCAAGCTGGGTCTTAAGACCAGTCATACGACCGGACACCGCACACTATACGACCCGACTGTAAAGCGCGCACAGTGCGCAACGCAGTGCGCACTGCGTGCGCTTGCATTTTACTGCATTGTGAATGGCTGAAAGCCTACAACCAGTCGTAGAAATTCAACATGTCAAATCTCTACGACTGGCGCTAAGACCCAGTCGTACGACCAGAAGAGGGCAAGACTGTGACGTCACACTTCTAGTCTTAAGGTCTTAAGACCAGCGAATCGGGGCAAAATCGTGTAGTGTGCGGCGGGCTTTACATCAACCAGCCATAGCATTCACATACTAAATTAACTCCCTCCAAAGGTCTTATAGATTGGCATAGTAGATTTTCTAGATTTTTTTTTTTTCTTCAGACTCCTTGAAAAAAACATGATGGGTAACCTTCACCATACAACAATTTGATGTGAGCAGACTTGGATATTCTCCACTTGCATTCGACACAACCTAAATCTAACACATGTTTATCAATTATGATCAACATTTACAAAAGTAATGAATTTAATTTTCCAATCTTTCATTTTCTTTTGTCATAGAAAAATGCATCCTTACCCATTCAGGGGCTGGGATATTGCGTTCGAACCGTGTTCCTCCTTGTGAATCAATAACTGTGGGGAAAAATGCACAAGAATAGATTTTGGTTAAAATGTTCTGATTACTCAATGTAAGAAAGTGAGTCAAAGCAATATTGTATGTCTGTAAGTAAAAGGTCACTACCACAAATGTAGTGTTCATACCCTGGTATATTATTTGTTTATCAATTAGACAAATCACGAGTAAAAGCATGTGCTAAACTGCAAATATGTACTGTCATTTCTGTATACAAAGAATCAACATGAAAACAATGTGATTACCATTATTTAGAAATGCTATACCCCTACAAACAAGAAATACTCTGCAAACCTCATGCAAAAAGACAATGAGCTTGAACATCACTGTTAGAACTGAAGAGAATAGGGAATGGAGGCACCATTATTGTGAGTAAATTTCTTGAATAGCAGTTGACTCATGAAATTCACAAAACCTAAAACACCATGAAATGTAGTCTATCTCATATACACTTACATGTACAGTCAACCTTGCCGAAGTCAAATCTATTTAGACTGAAGAACTAGCTTCGACCTAGAGAAAATTCAACTTATGAGGGAATAATACATCAGCAGAATATAAAAAGAGGACTTGAAAAGACCCTTCGACTTGGGCGATTATACAATTTGACTTATGCGAGGGCAACTTAAAAGCAAGGTTGACTGTAGTTACAGTACCATTGGACACAGCAGAAATGATGGATCAAATCTACTCACATATATAAGGCTGGGGATGCTGCTTTTCCCAGAATTCTTCTTCTCCTGCCCGGAGGATCTCTGCTGCTTTCCTCATGTCTGTCTCATTCTTGTGTTCATCAAACCTGGACCGCAGAACAGTTGCCTCATATCTAAAGCTGGGCCTGCAAACAGAACGGAGTTGATGTAAATCATACTCAGACATTTTGTAACACACTAAAAATATATACTTTGATCTGTTTGGTAACTGCATTTGTTTAGTTGACTCTCACTTTCATTTTGTTGCCTCTTCTTAGTACACCAGATTAGGGCTCCCTGCTTGCTCCAGTCTTTTCCTGTCTTTATCCCTCTGTTGTTCCTTATCTTGTTTGATGTTGCCTCCCTATTCAACTTTATCCTTCACTATTCACAGGTTGCCCCCATGGTCCTCATGATCATCACTGACCCTCCTCTGCCTTTAGTCTGTCCACCCTCCTGCTTTAATCCCCCTCCTGTTGGGATCCTTGCCCATGACCTCCATTCCTTCCCCTTTGTCTTCTTTATTTTGTGTCCATAGCCCTCCCATGACTGTTCTTGTTGTGTGTAGTCCTTATATGTGATTGCTTTCCCTGCCTGTTTGTCATTTTGCGTCTGACGAAGATTCTGCTAGGATCGAAAGCTCAGGCCCCTTTTGACTACATTTTACTCGATTGGTTCGCCACTATTGGATAAACAGTTTGCAGCAGCCTTTTTTTTTTGTGCTACACTAAAAACCCTGTAGAGGTACACTAGGGAAGAAAGAAATTGCTAACAAAATCCCTGTCTGAGAGCTGTTTAAAGTAAACACACTTTGTACAAGCAACTTCCATGAGAACAATTAGAAGTAGGGTGTCTGGAGCATTTTTGTAACTTTTGAAATTCTGTGAGAAACAAATTGTGAATTATTTCATATGAAAGAGACTTACATCATTAAGACATATTTCAAATTTCATGGCGAAATGATGTTTCTATCTTGAGAAATTTAACTTTGAAATCACAGCAATATCACCCCCTTTTTTTACGAGCACGCATGAAAATGTGACCCAAATCATGTTTGCAAACAACGCCGAAAAGCTGCATTCGCGTGTGGATCTCCAGCGATCAGGGGGGCGTTTCATCAACGAGTTCGTCGGAGTTTTCACCGACAAATTTGCTATCAGCCAATCAGACGCAAGGATTTACACTGACAACTGTTAAAAGCTAATGAAATCCTTGGTCTGATTGGCTGATAGCAAATTTGTCGGTGAAAACTCCGACGAACTCGTTGATGAAACACCCCCCTGATAATGAGCGTACAGAGGTTAGAAAATACGCGTAACAAGCGCAGAAGCCACTCCCCCTATGTCTTGTCATACCCTGTGTGCGCTGCGTGCGTACGTACGTGCTCGGTATTCAGTTTACATTCGATTCACATGTACCGTATTGAGCGCCCTACAACACGTACGAACCCCGCGTATGTATGCAGGCGCAGCTAGCTAGCTAGCAGCAGCTAGGCAGCTAGCGCAGCCCCGCCGGTAAAGTTCGGGGAGCCGAGCGGAGAGCATCGCGATTGTAGGCGGCCAGGGGAGCCGGCATGGCGAGCATGGTTCGAAGAAATATGCAGTCGATTGTCGAGAGCAGGTGCACGCAGCTCGCGTGAAATGCACAAGCTACAACCTCTACAGCCACAGGCTTGGAATTGATGCCACATTACCACTATTCGTACATGCAAAAATGGCCAAATAAGAGTCTTCCGAAATCTTTTCCACGCCCTTTTTGTCGATCGGGTGTTCGTAATACACCGCTGCCGCTACCACCACAGTAACGTTAGCTAAGGCCTACTTCGTTCGCACTTGGCTAAGCGGACATGATTGTATTCACAACCGATTTCTCGGCTTAGTGCCAGTGACTCGAGCATTGCGAGTGCACTTTCGAAATATAAATGAACAACGATAAGATCATAACCAATCCACAAGTAAACTAATAGTAGTAGACAGAAATTTAGTAGAGTCTGGTTGTTTTGCAAGACGTACGTGATTTGTGAGCGTGACTGTATTCGATATGTACAGTACAGAGTGCATGCTATGTGATGCGTGTTGTAGGAGCTATCGCAAGCGACAGCCCAGTTTCCTGCCTCGTGATATGCACATCATACACAACACATACACACACAAACGTAGTGACACACACACAGTGGTAGCTCTCTAGCTCTGCTGGCAGCATCTGGCGCGCGCCGCATGCACACGCGATCCATCCCCACACAACCGTAGAGGCCATGTGGTTTTAGACGGCGATGCGTAATCAAATTTAAATATGCATTAGCCCCTTCGCGCGAAGTTACTATGGATTCTTGCATACGAAGCCCCGCCTAAAACGTTCGCTGTGACCAAAAAATTATTGCAAGGGGTATCTTCAAGGCGATATCCCCACACCTAGGCGTGGAGCTAGCGAAAAACTAGCGGCACCATCGGATTCAGCATGTCCTCAACTATTATAGAATGGGTAGCGAGAATCCTGCGATCTGATTGGTCGAGAGCTATGTGTTCATTTTTACTGGCCGCACGCTGAGTCACAGTGGTAAACATGTTATCGCGCACTTAGCAAGAGTACGCGTACTTGTAACAAAGGTTCGCGCACTAAAGCAAGCGTTCGCGCACTCGGCTTGGCCATGCATCCAGTAAAAACTTATGCATGGCTGGCCATGCATCCAGTAAAAACCGTAAGTACGGGTATGCATGCCCTTTACGGAAAGCCAAAAGGAAATGCATCCAGTAATTTTGTCATCGGGTAACACGATAGAAAACTGGGTTTTTGACAAGAAAATTACCCATTCTATAAATCAAATGACGCACATGTCTTTTCGTGCGTCAGTCGGAATATAGTGTGCATGCGGTAACTATGGAATTTAGCCTAAACCCACTCGGCTTCGCCTCGTGGGTTAAGCATTCCATAGTTACCTTATGCACACAATATACAAATGACGCACAGGTCTGAGTGCGTCAGTCGGAATTGTGTGCATAAGGTAACTATGGAATGCTTAACCCACGAGGCGAAGCCGAGTGGGTTTAGGCTAAATTCCATAGTTACCGCATGCACACTATATTCCGACTGACGCACGAAAAGACATGTGCGTCATTTGATTTATAGAATGGGTAATTTTCTTGTCAAAAACCCAGTTTTCTATCGTGTTACCCGATGACAAAATTACTGGATGCATTTCCTTTTGGCTTTCCGTAAAGGGCATGCATACCCGTACTTACCGTTTTTACTGGATGCATGGCCAGCCATGCATAAGTTTTTACTGGATGCATGGCCAAGCTGAGTGCGCGAACGCTTGCTTTAGTGCGCGAACCTTTGTTACAAGTACGCGTACTCTTGCTAAGTGCGCGATAACATGTTTACCACTGTGACTCAGCGTGCGGCCAGTAAAAATGAACACATAGCTCTCGACCAATCAGATCGCAGGATTCTCGCTACCCATTCTATAATTCCGACTGACGCACTCAGACCTGTGCGTCATTTGTATACTAGTATGTCTCACGGCAATACAAATACCGAAGCAGACGCTGAGATATGGGGATAGATGTGCTTCTATCGATTTTTACATCAATTTATCGTCGGATTCATGTACCGCCGTTCTGATAGGATATGGAGAAAAACTTCCTCTTTCATATGATACCAAATTTGTTAGGATTCGTTAATGGCATGGTCTGGGGATTTGGCAATAAAGGCGAAATTTTGCTCAAAAATGCTGGGTCAAAACGGCGTAGGCGCGCGGCTCCATTGCATTCTATGGGACTTGCGTGTTATGAGATAGATGAGCTGAACTGATGATATCACACTCACACTCTTTCTCACTCAGAGCCAGAAACTTGGCATCTAGCCTCTCTGGCAATTGTGCACTTTACGGCCCTATATTATCGGTACCTTATTCGCCGTATGCCAAGGTGATATCCCATGAACCACCACACACTTAGCAGCTGGTAAGCTTTTCTTGCAGTATGGAACGCCGTTTGACAAGTGATAAGGTCACTAAAGGCCCGCCACACTCACTGCGCTTAAATTCTGCGGAGTGGACACATCAAACACTATTGTGCGATCGCGCAAACCAACCACGCGGGCGAGGATTGTGTGTGTGTGTGTGTGTGTGTGCCCATGTAATGACTGCCCGTAAATCGGTAGCTATACACACTTCGCACGGCGTCTGGTTGGGCTCAGGGAACGGTATTGTAGGCCTGGACGAAATAAACACTAATAGACTGACGAATCGGGATAAGATTATGGGTTTATTTTAATTATAATTTCACAGAATGATTTTGCCAAGGCCGCGAGTGGACATATGTCCTCTGAAATAGGTTAATTAGTGATCCCCTGCTTTAGATATAACGCAGAATTCATTCATTTAAAATCATGATTGAAGCACGGAAGTTTACCGTTGCATTCCGTTGTGTGCTAATGCACAGCATCCCGTTTGTCTGGGGTCTGCTCACGCTCGATCATGCCACGCCTCGCAGCGAAAGGCGTTTATTGAGCAACCATGTGGCGTACCGTAAGTGCTTTCATCACGCACACACTAGTGGTGTAAGCTCAAGCTATGATCGGATCGGAAAATCGGATCGGCAAATTTTCCGATAAATCGGTATCGGATCGGAAATCGGCAAAATGATCGGCAACGTATTTTCGCGTGTTTTGCGGCTTTTGTTTGTTTGTTTGCTTGTTTTTTACGACCCTACCCCCCCCCCCCCCCCCCCGTTCCCGGGCGCGCTTCCGTGGTATGGTGTTTTTTTTTAAAGCATTTTTTAAAGCAAATTATTTACAAAAAAAAAAAAAAAAAAATTTTCCTCTTTGTCCTCTTTTACCGTGCATGAATCTCGCAAATACGAACATAAATAGTACCAGTGGATCGTACAGTTTTAACGTTACAACTTGCGTCGACGAAAAATGTTACTAAAAGTATACGAAATTATTTTATCCATTTGTGACAAAATTACGTAACTAATGTGTATGCTTGCATCGGATTTTATCTTTTCGGCGATTTTGTTTTTCAAGGACGTGCACGCGATTTATAAGTAAAAAAAAGAAGAAAACTCGGAGGAAGAATTAAGACAATATTGCCGCAACTAACGTATAAATGCCTTCGCACTTTCAATGTTGGCTTTAGCTTAACTTTGCGTGGCGATGATTTCCAATGTCAGAAATTATCTTCTCTTCTGTGACATATAGTTATCACGTACTTACAATTGTAAAGGTATACATGTTTGCATCGCATTGTATCATTTCGTTCGCCTATTTCGTAACTTTAAAGATCACACGGATTAGAAGAAAAAGAACGGAAAGAAAAAAGGAAGATGAGAATGTGTAACTAACGCAGCGGCATCGCACTATCAACGTCGCTGTGAAAGAAGTTTTTTATGCATGATCGTTGGTATTTATCACGTAACAAAAGTGCACAAAATGCGACGAGATTATCGGGAAAAAGAATAATTCATAAGATTATCGCAGTCTCGTTGAAATTTGGAAACAATTGGCGCAAAAAGGATCTTGAATTCGGTCCTGCATGCCCTGTTGGTTATCAAAAAAAAGCATGCACAAATCATCGCAATCCCGCTGATATTTGAGGTAGAAATAGGCGCAAAAAAGATCGTGATATTCGGCCGAGTCGTATGGCCTATACCTTTTAAGAACGCATAAAAATGCGAAGAGATTATTGGCAGAAAAATCAAGGACATATTTTCAGCCCCTTCTGGCGCGTGCATGATAAAGATTACAGCCGAATATCAAATCATCGCAATCCCGTTGAAATTTGAGGAAACGATAGGCGCAAGAAGGATCTCGAATTCGGCCCAGCATGCTGTGTATTTTTCAAAAAACGCATGATCAATTGCGAAGAGATTTTCGGGAGGAAAAATAATGAAGAACGCATTTTCAACCCTTCTGGTGCGTGCATCACAAAAGATTAGAGCAGAAATAATTCATGAAATCAACGCAATCCCGCTGATTTTGAGGGAGAAAATAGATTAAAAAAAAGATCATGAATTCGGCCGACCGTGTCGTTTACCTTTTAAGAACGCATGTACGAAATTCAAAGAGATTACCGGGAGAAAAATAAAAGGCAAATTTTCAGTGCCTTTTGGCGCTTGCATCATAATTGTTACAGCCGATTAATAATTTGAGATCATCGCAATCCCGTTGAAGTTTGAGGAAACAATAGGCGCAAAAAGAATCATGAATTCGGTCGTGTTGTATGTCTCTTAAGAACGCATTTACGAAATTTGAAGAATCTTCATATCGGGAAAAAATAAAGGACACATTTTCAAAACCCCTCTTAGCGCGTGCATCAAAGATTACAGCCGAATAATAATCCATGAAATCATCGCAATCCCGTTGAAATTTGAGGAAACGGTAGGCGCAAAAAGGATCTCTAATTCGGCCGTGCATGCTGTGTATCTTTCAAAAACGCATGCAGAAATGCGAAGAGATATTCGGGAGAAAAATAACGCATTTTCAACTCTTCTGCATGGTGCGTGCATCACAAAAGTTCAGAGCCGAAGTAATTCATGAAATCACCGCAATCCCGTTAAAGTTTGAGGAGACAATATAGGCACAAAAAGAATTCGGCCGTGAATATCTCAGTTCTAATCCGAGAGGATGCATTTACGAAATGCGGAGAGATTATCGGGAAAAAGTATAAAGGACACATTTCCAACCCCTTTTGGCGCGTGCATCGTAAAAGATTACAGCCGTAGTAATTCATGAAATCGTCACAATTTGAGGT
Source organism: Diadema antillarum (assembly GCF_040938485.1). NCBI lineage: Eukaryota > Metazoa > Echinodermata > Echinoidea > Diadematoida > Diadematidae > Diadema > Diadema antillarum. Next base: position 571,267 of record NW_027271903.1, read on the forward strand.
AAAAATAGGCGCAAAAAGGATCGTGAATTCGGCCGTGTTGATTATCTTTTAAGAACGCATTTACGAAATTCGAAGATATTAGGGAGAAAAATAAAAGACACATTTTCAACCCCTTTTGGCGCGTGCATTATAAAAGATTACAGCCGAAATAATTCATGAAATCATTGCAATCCCGTTGAAGTTTGAGGAAACAAGAGGTGCAAAAAGAATCATGAATTCGGCCGTGTCAATCTTCTAATCCGAGAGGACACATTTACGAAATGCGAAGAGATTATCGGGAGATAAATATAAGGCGCACTTTCAACCATTCTGGTGTGTTCATCACAAAAGATTACATCCGAAGTAGTTCATGAAATCGTCACAATCCCGCTAATATTGAGGTAGAAATAGGCGCAAAAAGGATCGTGAATTCGACCCTGTCGTACATACCTCTCAAGAGCGCATGCACAAACGCGAAGAGAATATCGGGAGAAAAATAAAGAACCCCTTCTGGCACGTGCATCAGATAATAGTAATACTACAGCTAAAATAATTCATGAAATCATCGCAGTCCAGCTGAGCAACAAGAGTGTGAAATGCGCAGCAAGTTAAGTATGATAAACGCGTGTTTAATTCTCCACGTGCGCCGATGTTTACAAAAAGTCACAAACGCATTTGATACAATCTGAGTTTGTTCATAATCATTTTACACTTTAATTCACAAGCAAACATTCAATTCTTTTAAAATGATTTTACGCACGAAGAAGAGATAGGAGTACAAATCATCACAAATTCGACCCTGCAGTGTACTTTCAAGAACGCATACAAGATACGCGAAGAAATTTTCGGAGAAAAGTTAAAAACCGCATTTCAATCCCTTCTTTATTTTTTCTTCCTTTTTGTATCAACAATTCAATTCGCAAATGATCCTTTTCGTTCCTTCTCAATGTAATGATCCGTAAACAATGCAAGTTTTCAAAATATTAATCTGTAAAATGTATTTTTTTTTGGGGGGGGGTACTAGTGTCGACAAAAAACATGAAAATAAATTTGCAAGTCATTTAATACTTTTTTAGGTTGTTGTTGACCAGTAAATTTTCTGTTCGGACCAATAAAAAAATTGGTAAAACGGGGTATTTACTGGTCCTACAGAGACAGGTCGGACCGGTAGAAAAAATGGGTTTGTGTGCAGCCCTGATTATGATTATCATCAATACTCAATAATCATGTCAAAGAGGTACTGCGTTAAAGAAAATTTCGGACATAAGACGTCATTTCAGCGCCGCAAAATTGAGCAAAACGCAGCGCGATGCCGCTCCGTTAGTTGCACCAATATTTTCTTCTCCTTCCTACGATTTTTCGTTTTTTTTTTCCTTCAAAATTGCGTGCATGCTCCTTGAAAAGCAAATTCCCCTAAATGATAAAAGCCGATGCAAGTATAAACATCGGTTACGTGAAAAGTATCAATAGTTATGTCATAAACGGAAGGATAATATTTTACACCTTATAATATAATTTTGTACTATCAAAAAGTAAAATTTTTCATCGTAAGTTGTAATTTAGTGATATGTTCGTATTTGTGAGAGTCACGTTCATGAGCGGTGCGCTGTGACACGCGGTCCGTTTTTTTTTTTTTTTTTTTTTTTTTTTTGCGCTAAATGCGTCACCGATCCACCGATTTTTTTCGAAGATCGGCGATCGGTAAAAAATTGCCGATCATGCATGATCGGTATCGGATCGGCATCGGATCGGATGATCGGTTACACCACTAGCACACACACACACACCCACTGCATCCCAACGTGGAATCTCACACACATGCACACAGTATAGTGCCGGACGACACGCTGTCGAACCCGCGGTGCCTGATAGGTACTCGAATTCGCATGCACTGATCGATAAGGGCAAAATCTCGCACCGATAATATAGCCATATAATTATAAATATCTATGTTGTACTAAGGGCCGTAAAGTGCACAATTGCCACCCTGCCTAATCCTACTGATAAATGTGAAAAAAGAAAGGTTGCGGTTGCTTCAATCACCAAACAGAAATTCTCCATAATCAGGTCCCAGCATCAGCAGAGACTCTTGATTTGCCTGGGCATGCAGCGTGCATGCATTCGAACGAACAACTTTATACTGTAGTTTTAGACTCTTATCGCCATTATTGGCAATGAATTATAACGTAGAAATCTACGTGTATTATGACCTGGTTTACTCACGTAGTTCTGTATGAATGGGACCGTGCACAAAAACGGCGTAGGAAAGAAGCGGACAACTAAAAGGCGAAGGGTACCTAAAAATTACCAAGGATGACCTCTACAACATTCGTGCACACCAGATAAGTAAGTAGGAAAGGAGGGTTGATTTCAAATTACCTATCAGGAATCCATGATTCCAGATGCCTCACAGATTTCTTGTACAATCTTAACACTCTTTGAGCGTGTGAAAGTACTTTCGTCGCCGACATGTTGAAAGCGCTATTATCGATCATGAGCAGTAATCGATCAGATCAGAAACGAACACAGTTAGGCTAGGCCAAGACAAAAAGAGTACATAGGAAAACATAAAACAGAATAAGAATAAAGAATTAAAATTTTAACAGAATTAAAATGCTATGATGAAAGAGGAAGGAAAAAGAAAGAGGGAAGAAAGAGAAGAACAAGAAAATAGAAGAAGAAGAAGAAGAAGAAGAAGAAGAAGGAAAGAAAAAAAAAACAGGAGAAAAACAGGAGATCAGCAGAAGAATGAGAAGAGAAGATACCATATCTCTCTTTTGAATTCTATAGACAATCTGTACTTACTCTCTCTGTTTGATTTCTACTTATACTTCTACGTGGATACTCAGCAACGTCCAAAACTGGATATATTACTTTTAGAGTTGCAAATACTGGTAATGCCTCTATGCTGCGTATTGTCTGTTTGTTTTGTTTTACATGTTTGTTTTCAGGTACAGTATATTTCACATAGTGTAAGCAGAGATACTACTGAACCAGCTTTGTGTATTCTCTATATCTCTTTTGAGGGCGACGTGACTCCTGTTAAAACGAAGTCCTAGACCGGGACCGACAGTTTTCTTTCAATGTATCGAAATTTTGTTATAATAGCCAAATTGTAAAGTACATGTACATGTATACATATAAAGATAAACAGATAATAAATCTAGGGCACGAATTTTAGTACAAGTATGTTTTAACGAGAATTTCATTTTAACTGCCAACTACTGGTTCGTTATAACAGGAGCACACTGTATCAACACACCAAGTGTATCTACACAAGTTCCATTACCAGCTCCATTTTCATCTACACAAGTTCCATTACAAATTATGAGCACCTTTTTTTTTTTTTAATTTGTCCTAGTGTTGACATCGAAATATCACATTGGCAAAAGGCACCAGTAAGCTTAAACTATGTCACCCAATGGGCTCCCTCTAGATGGAAAATACATGTACGTGTACCTTTTTCATCCTATCACAATATTCTTTGAAATAATGTTTAAGCAATTTCACAAGGAGAGTGAACATTTATCTTTGTTTGTATAATTCTCCCCATACACACACGCACACACTCACACAAATACTCGGGATAAATGTCAATGATTTAGGGAAAGGGTGCTATTGATGTCGAAGTACAGTGCACTCCCGTTACAACGAAATGCTCGGGACCGGCAGTTTTCTTTCGTTGTAACAAAATTTCGTTATAACCGAACAAATACAATATATAACGAAAACAAGGAAACCACGTATATATATCATATTCTGTTTGCTGAATACTCATCATACACTGGAAAGCTATGTGAAATGTGATGGGATAACTGTATTACAATAATAAACGCAAGTTCCCCTCAGAAACTGTGCGTGACACAAGGAGCAAACACACAGTGGTGAGAAGCGTTCGCCCATGCAGAGACGCTATCCTTGTTCCGCTACGTATTTTCGAAAGCAATTCGCATTTCGTTATAACGGAGCACATTTCTTTTGTTTTTCTTTGTCTGTGGTGCTCGGAAAAGACTTTGTTGTATCGAAAATTTCTCTATAACCGTGTTCGTTATAAGCGAATTTTGTACCATAGACTTTAATGGTGATAATTTTGGGACCAGAAGATTTACTTCTAACCGTGTTCGTTGTAACGGGAGTGCACTGTATACATGTACTACATGTGCAAGTACTATTGTAAGGTTTGTTAGATCAGTTGCATTGAAAAAGTGTCATTTTCTTTTTCATCCATGATAAAATATCATTTCATTTTTCCAAGGCTACTTAACTGGAATGATGTTGAATACAAGACCAGTGTAGATGAAAAAGGCTTGATATGAAGCATGTGTAATTATTCCACTGCACAGGTACAGTGTACAGACAACACAGTAATCTGGACTTTGTCAGTCATGTTTTTATTTAACAAACAAGCCTGACAAATACACAACGGACTGTAGAAAAGAATGGCACAACTTTAGGAGATAAATTTGCTTGGTAACATATATTTAATGTCAAATGTGACACTCATTTTTTTTTTTCACTTGTGTATACATGTTGTAAATCTATACATGTACGTACAATTACAGAGTGATACACATTAATTTTTCTTCTCAGAGTCGGCAAACATCTGGAAGTAATCAGCCTTCCTTGAAAATTGTATTAAAACAATTCTCAGAAGATCAAAATATTTGTTGATGGCAAGTTAGATCACATTGGTAAAAGTCACATTGTAAAACCAATGTGCATTTAGTTCAACAGTTTATTTTTACACAAACTAACCAAATTTACTCTTTTAATACAAACTCTCACAAACGTTTGATTGTGTGACTAAGGATTATGCGTGCTAAACAGACTCAACAATCATATGAGTAACACTTATTATTGTTAGCTTACATAGTTTTGTACCGTATTCCAATTGGTACACACATGCAAGGAATCAACTAGCAAAATATTTCATTGGCATCTTATCTTGAAAGAGCAATTAAGTTTGGCTCGATATGTGCAATTGTACATTTTGTTATGTATGTTTTTGCCCCCCAAAAGTATACTTTGGCTTTAACAAACACCTCATGATTATGAAATACAGGTATGCCAAAGGAATTTCAAACTACTGGTAAAGCAATAAAAAAAAAAAGGTCCCTGTGTTGCATACAGTGCAATCTACAATAATGACATGGGTAACCATAGGAATGTCTGAAAACACAATACTTGTACACTGTACTCAAAGTGACTTTGATTATTGTAGATTATGCCAAATCACTGCCATACAGTACTTGTACTGAGCATGTAATGCACTGGGAGCTTCCTTCGGATAACATACATGACCAATAACAAAAATGGTGTAAAGTGAAAACGACTTACATACATATGACACATTCAAAATTCCTAAACACATAATGCGAAACTTTCAATGAAGTAAAGATGAAATAAAGCTTGAACAAAACATTTTGACATCTCACATGAACAGAAATGTGAGTGCAGATCAACATCTCAAAACAAAATAATTGTTTGTATCACTAACTAGGTACAATATCGAATGTCAAAGATGAGTAGGCAGAAGACAGGCAGAAGACATACACCATATTGTTGAATACCCTGAATACATGGGTGATGCCCTACATATGGCTATGGCATCGTAACATGAAATCTCAACGTCTCTAAGCAAATCAGTTCACACACAAAGTGCAGGAAGACTGGGACAGAGCTAGAGTACATAACACATTTGTATGTATCATTTGTCTTCATTACATGTACATAATCAAGCTTTTAAGACACAGTCACCATTACAGAACTGGCTTTGTATACACATTTGATTACTATACATACAGATGTATATTGTACAGTTGTACAACAAAGTACTGTGAAACCAGACATTTTTTGCGTGCATTCTACATGTAGAATTAAAGATGCATGCTAAAGTTCTTGTTTAGTTATTATACAATAATACTGAGTGGCAAAGGCATTTCATGAAATTTAGCGCTGCAAAAAAGACTGTTGGCTACAATTCGTGAAAATTTCATGCTGCAAACAATTTTTGCCCTACAGTAGCATAAAATTCTGTAGTATAAAGCCTCAGGACAACACAATATAGGAAGAATGCTATAAAAACAAGAGTTAAATTCACAAAGAACAATTTGAGTACATGTAGTATAGAAAAGTCTTGCATGAAATGTGCCTAAGTTATGTATACATCATGTATTATCTTGGAATGCAGTTGTACATGTACGCCTGTATTGTTTTCAGAAATCAGACATAATTGTTTGATTCAAAGGACATTGCTTGTATATTGCAAAATGTATCACAACATAAGCATGATTTCAAATAAAAATGTTTTATGTCACACAACACTCTCAAAAGATTTATAACAAGTACACATACATGTATAACAATTTGAGCATATTAAAATCAGTTTGACAAATGGAAAATACTCATTGATGAGGCAGAGAATGAGCTGACAGATCTCTGAGTACAGGTAGGCCATCAATTGGAAATATCTTTGCATGAAACATCTATACGCTCAATGTAAGTAAACCACCATATCAAAGTCAAATATTGTAAAACAGCCTATAATCACATGACATGCACATATCTCAAGTTATAGACCGATTCTGTGACACGCTATGTGTATTTTTGGCATGGGCAGCGCCATTAACGCGGTGTCATAGCCGACCCCCCTCCTCTCTCCCCCTTCCCCCTTCCGCGCGCGGAATGAAAAACTGATGCATGGTTGTTTTAGCCAATGGGCGTGTCATACAGAGTGCGCGAATGCTTGCTTAGTGCGCGAACCTTTGTTACAAGTGCGCGATAAACATGTTGCCCGGGGGAAGGGGAGGGGGGGGGGGGGTCGGCTAAGACACCTCAAAATGAGCTCATGGCTGCGCCCAGTGCCACAAATTGTCTGCTGCCCTCAACGAACCCGAATCGGTCTATACATTTTTTTAATCAAATGTTGAAAATCTTCCACACAATGGTAGAGTTCCATATAAAGGCACACAGTTAACATTCATGTTTAAGCCATAGCAAGGTATTCATGCCTAAAGAAGTGCATTGTTAGTTTTGTTTCAATTACATGGTATTCTAGATATGCATAGCATGCTCTGCAGATATTACAAAAGAATATTGCCATATGTCACCCGCTACAACAAAAGGATCCTAAAGTCGCTGACGGCCGAGCCGAGAAAATCGAGTTTGAAGTCACATCATCAAAATTGGACAAAAAATCGAATTTGTTTTCGACATAATTTTGAAGTCTAATGTTTTGTTCATCATCTGCCGAAATTTCAAAGGTAAATGATCAAAGGAAAGGCAAGAAATCAGCGTTTTTCTGGGCCATGATTTTCCAACTTTCAATGTAAGAGAAACGTGTCCAAAGATTTGGATTTAGCGCCGCAGCTAGACTCCGCCCCTAGCAACGAGGGAGTGATCTTATTGGTCAGTGCGTGGCATCCTGATTACCGATTGGTTGTGCATAGACTGCTGGCACTAAGCTTGACTGAACATATATGGCGGAGGTCGCAAGGAGCGTGCCTTCTATTGTCAAGCGGTGAAAACTGTCTCGCCTCCACGTGACCATGATAGCGTTGGAAGGACAACTTTGAAGGCGTTTTTCTCGAAACTCCGATTTCCTCAACCACTTGACATGCGCTGATAAAATCATCGATATCTCCGCAACCGAGTCCTTTTATGACTTGTGCTATATATGAAATTAAAGTAGAAGAGTAAGGGAATAATATCGTGCCATTTTTAGAAAATTGTCCTCCCTCGACTTTCGGATCCTTTTGTTGTAGCGGGTCACATATATTGTTGGATGAAAATATGATTACAACACATCATGTTCAACAGGACTGAATAAGGGGCCCAAAAAATGCTGTGAAAGTTACATAATATAACATGGTACATATCAAATTTTTATTTAGAATGCTGGATGAACTTTTACTTGTACATAGGATCAACACTGCGGGTGGGTATCTGACTTACGCAAGGCCAAGTAAGTAAAACAAGACCGATGACTATACGACAGTTTAACACAGAGCAGATGGTCCTGTCAGCTCAGCAATGAACTGAAAAACTTGTATTGTTGCTCAAGTTTCTAAACCGAGGAAGTACTTTGCACACCATTCCACGAGAGCACTTTCATCTGATGCAAGGGACGATTCACTCCCACTGGGGAGATGAATGCCCATCATCATGCTGTCTGTTTGTGAAGGGTACTGGGGAAAAAAAACAACAACAGACAGATGTTCAGACGGAATATTCATCAGTATCAGGTTATGTAAAGTTGCCTTTCATGACCCCATTTTACCAAAGTTTGAACAAAGAAGCAAGGCACTTAACCCACTGAGGACGGTTTGATTTTGCTACAACATGCATTTCCCATAGACACCTGCCCGAGTATACTCGGGACTTGTCCTCAACGGGTTAAACAGCAATTACTTTTCACTTTACTGAAACCATGATGACAACATAACAATACATGTGCATGTTTCTGATCATGTGTGACAGTAAGACACAAGTGGAAAGCAGAGTCTAACTATAGGAAAAGGTTTGCGATAACACAATACAATGTACGTTAGTCCTTGGAAGGATTGTTGAAGACATTAGAAAGAGAGTGGCAATCTTTCTCACCTCTGTGCTCTGATGGGAAGAAGGAAGAGAGAATACCGGTGATTCTCCCCTGTTGACTGGCTCATCACTGTCGACTCTTACTTCCTCTGGTTCTTTGACTTCTTCCCTCTCATCTACCTCCTGCTCCACTGCTCGTTTCAGAAGAACAGCATTATGTTTCCTTTGGCTTTCCAGATCTTTGAATGGACGACCATACATCAATTTTGTTTTGATGCCTTTCTTCAGGGTATCCTCTCCTGATTCACTGGCACTATCATCATTTGCTCCGAGATGGGAACTGTTCTGCAGCAATCCTTGGTCTGAGGAATCCCTCTTCCTGAATCCCCCACCAGAATCTGTCCTTTCCTGGCTGGAATTTGTTGCAGTGATTGAAGTGAATTTTTCAGATGTTACATGAGAAACATCATTGCTCCTTGGTGATCTCTCCAGATTTTCACCCCTGGTGGAGATTTCGTTGAGATTGTTTGTTGCTTGTTTGTATTGTTCCTTCTTGCGTATCAGACTTAAATGCCTCTGACTAAGGTAAAGTTTAGGCTGCATTGCGTTTCCTTCATTCCTTGATGACACGTTCACTTGCTCATTTTCATTTTCTCCATTTTCACCCAACATTGAGGGTATACATTGGACACCAGTATCACTGACTACATCACTCTTGTCTTGAACTGTAGACTTGCCACGATGTGATGGCTTTGAAAGGTGTTTCTTGCACTCTTTCCTACTCAGTTGTTTGATGCGCAGTTGACCCATGTATATTTTAGGAAGCATGCTGGGTTCACTACTTCCAACATCTTTGCTGGAGGATTTTGACTTCTTCACAAAATAATCATCAAGAAATTGTTTTCTTGGAGGTTTGCTCTGTACATCAACCTCTTCCTCCTCTGTAAAACTGGTGTGTACATTGTTTATATGCACTGCGCTTGTTTTCTTTGATGATGTCTGCTGTGCTGCAAGTAGTGATTGTGAGAGACTTGATGGTGAGGATGATGTTCTGGACTGCAAAGAATAAGCAGACACAATGATAGGAGTATCTCCTCCTTGATCCCCACAAAGGATAATTGAATCCTGTTCTGCTTCAATGTGATTCTTCTCAGAGAGAGAAGATGGTGCCTGCCTGATTTGAGTGAACTCCTCCTCACCATCCACACCAGTGCTCCTTCCCACTTGAGGTTCTTCAATGGATGATGAAGGGCTGATGACGTGGATGGTTGCTGATGGCAAATCTTCCTGCTCTGATTGTGAGCTGATAATGATTATCTCCTCCTGGTCTTGACTAATTGACCCTGCACAGGTACTACCTGGTGGTAAGTGATTAGAAGGGTTGTTGAGATAGTCGCTGGAATGCTGCGTTGGTTGGCATGCATGTCTCAATTCATCTAGGGATTGATGGTGACCTTGTTCAGCCTCCTGTGCAACAGACAGCTCTGATTCATGAGCCTTTGCTGAGCCACTACTGCTGAAGAGTTCTGGGGTCACGTCCAGATTAGTCTTGTTCTGAGACCCTACATTTGCACTTGAGTGCCCCGATGAGCTCATGTGTACTTCTTCCTGACTAGAATCCATGATTTCTATGATTTCATGCTCAATCTGTTTCCTCTGGTTGGCTGGAATATTTTGGTTAGTGATGTCACCACATGCCACATCACTATTTGGGGTAGGTGCCCTAGCTTCCGATTGGACATCCCTGTTGACTTCAGTTGACACGAAACTTGATGGGCAACTTTCATCCCTATCGTCTATCATTTCATGCACTTCATTATATGTTACTTCAGTGTTGTCATACATGCTGAAAGGAGTCACTGTTTCTTCCTTGATTGATATGGGGTTATAGTTCTCTACGGAATGCATTCTTGCACGCTTTTCTGCGGAACTCACATCTTGCGGGTCTTTGCTAGTCTTATCTTCACCAGATCCCATCCTCTCCTTCCTCTTTCTACAGGAAGTAGCTCCTGAACCTGCAACATTTGTGAGCTCTGTGCTGGTGGCATCCTTTGAGCTTGATGTACGACATTCTTCAATCTCATCATCTCTCCTTTCTAATAATCTATCTCCAGTCTCTTTGCTTTTTGAGTTGATATTTGCAGCTGCTCCTTCAGGTTGGCACATCACGGGGGAAGTATGAACTTCTCTCTGACAATCATCTGAGTGTCTGTGGTCTATATTTTCTGGCAGCTCAGCCTGAGCTTGTTGAGAAAGAATCAAAACACTTTCATCATCAGTGGACTCAACAGCAAAGTGTCCCCGCGTATCCAAGGCATCTTCCTGCCGATTGACACCTGTCTGTTCTCTCACTCTAGTCTCTCCCTCTGGAGACTTCACAGGGGAAGAGATGTCCAAGTTCCTAGAGGGAGTGTCAGTCTTGGCTCCTTCCAGTACCAGCTCTGGAGGATAACAGATTGAAGAATTCATTACAAATATGACAATACATTGTATAATATAGACATTGAATTACACTCTTCAAATCTGTCAAACCCGTGTTGGTAAACTCTTCCACTAGCAAAGTCCTATCGTCAAATTCATAAATTGACATTGCTAATGAACTTAGAACTAGTGAATAGCTAGAAAATGGTCACAATATTCTCAATTACATCCCTAACAAATTATTTCTTGTTCACTGATAGGTCAAGAGCACTGGAAGTAACAAAACATATTTCCACTATGAAAATCCCTATCCGATCAGAATCCAACTATTTCCCTAGGGAAATAGTGAAAAAGATATATCCCGCTGGCAATATTTGCTGAACGTACCACTAATACGTCACAAGCATGCCATCTTAGTGTGTGAGACAATACATATATAGCAAACTGCTGACTCTGTACACCATGAGCATACAGTATGGTTTTTGAACTATACACGGCATCTTCACTTCATCCTGTACATCATTATATTCTGCCTTCATAGTCCTTTCAATCAGATTGAAAATCAATCCATATATCATACATCAACTGAATTGGCAGATTCACAAGTTTTGCATGATGATGTAGAGCTTGTATAAATTTCCATTCTCTGAGAAAAAGTAAAGAATGGTAGGTTGTAGAATTTGATACTTCTTTCAATTAAGGAAGAGAAACAAGAAATTACACAATCTGCTTTCTCCATCCAGTGAGTGGAGGTACAATACCTGTTTCAGGTCTTTCATCTATCGTGCAGTGGATCATGCTGTATGGGCTCTGTTGAGAAAAGATAAGTGGAAACCAAACATACAAACACTGAGTTCAAGAAGGCAGTGGCTAATTACTTTTGTGTAACCCAAATAATCTCTGGAAATTTGAGGTTCTGGTACTGTTTTAAATGTTACATGACATTTCTTTCTGAATCAATTTCCATAACTAAATGAAGAAATAATCTGAAATGACATACAGATGATAAACCCATTTTAAGCTCCATGTCATTGGTAATATTCTCTAAGTATCAAATGTTATACAGTGGACTCCCATCATAACAAAGTCATCGAGACCGGCAAATTTTCTCTCGTTATATCGAAATTTTGTTATAACTGAATAAATAAACAATAAAAATACATGTACATAGAGTGGAGAATGTTGCGGCCTGAATTTTTACTTTGTTATAACCATGTTTGTTATAACGGGAGTGCACTGTAGTCCCACATATTGATTTCTAAGTGGGCTTGAGTTAACATAGTTGTTTTGATACATGACACTATAACACACATGCATGAGACACTATTTGTCTAAAGATATGGCTCAATATCTCCCCACTCACTGATTCTATCTCCATGTCTGACTGTTCTGACTCATATTCCTCTGCTTGCTTGGGTGGTGATTCTGATGTTGTGCCACTCTTTGATTGAGTTGAGGTGGCTCCAGTTGGGAAGCATTGCTGTTGTTCAGAAGGTTCAATGACTGATTGATCATTCATCTCCGTGAGTGATGCTTCCTCCTCAGTCACACGACTGGAGGAAGAGTGAACTGGGTGATGGATGGGATGCTTCTCATTGCCATCTTTGGAGATTTCATCAGGGACATCTACCACTGGTGGCACCAATGTACCTTCTGCCTCATTTTCTCCTTGCATTGTTGCTGCTGCTGCTGATGGATCCAGGGCTGTGGGAAATGGATCCGTCTCCATATGAGGTGGCTCTAGTACCATATGTGATGGATTTGGTCCTGTGTGGGGTAGACCCGATGTCATATGTGATAGCCCCGGCAGAGTCTTTCGTGGTTCCAGTCCTGTGGATGACGGCTCTTGCACCTCACATAATTGTTCTTGTACTGCACATAATTGTTCTTGTACCGCATGTAATCCCTTCTGTACCACACATGTGTGATCTGGAATCACATCTGGTACCAAGTGTGATGGACCTGGAACCACGTGTGATGTTTCTGGTGCACTCTGAGTTGGTTTCAGTGATGTATGTGATAGATCTGGTGCTACTGCTGGAACCAAGTCCGCCCCTCTTTCTCTGTCATGCAGAGGATCTGGGAGATTATCATCAAAGGGGACAGCAGCCACATTGGTATCAGTTTCTGTTGGTTGATGACTGAGTTTGCTGCTCGCAGCATCAGTATTCTCCTCCTCATAGGTGTCCATCTGCAAAGGAGTCACTGCAAGAATAAGCAACAATGAAAGGTTGTATTGCCATTATCATGACAAGAATAGTACAGTGCACTCCCGTTACAACGAACACGGTTATAACGAAATTTCGTTATAACGAAGTAAATCTTCTGGTCCCAATATTATCACCATTAAAATCTATGGCACAAAATTCGCTTATAACGAACACGGTTATAGCGAAATTTCCGTTATAACGAAGTCTTTTCCGAGCGCCACAGACAAAGAAAAACAAAAGAAATGTGCTCCGTTATAACGAAATGCGAATTGCTTTCGAAAATACGTAGCGGAACAAGCATTTATAGCGTCTCTGCATGGGTGAACGCTTCACACCACTGTGTGTTCGCTGCTTGTGTCACGCACAGTTTCTGAGGGGAACTTGCGATTATTATTGTAATACAGTTATCCCATCACATTTCACATAGCTTTCCACTGTATGATGAGTATTCAGCAAACATAATATGATATATATACGTGGTTCCTTGTTTTCGTTATATATTGTATTTGTTCGGATATAACGAAATTTCGTTATAACGAAAGAAAACTGCCGGTCCCAAGCATTTTCCAACTTATAACGGGAGTGCACTGTATCATCATACATTCTACATATGTGTGTCTAAAACTACAACTTTGGTAACTTGACATACACAGCACCGACTACGTGCTGTGTATGTTTATAATCTTTACCTTATCATGTATGCCCCAGTGCATCGATACTAGCACTAATACATGTACACACTAGCACCACATTAGCACTTACCGACAATCCAGAACCTCGAGTAGCATTCTGTTTCTGTGGGTGTGGCTTCGTAATGGTATATATTTGGTCTCAAAAATTGCGCGAGACTTAAAAGCCACGAATCCTCATGATGAGGTCTTAAGTTGCAGAATTATTGTGCGAAACGTCGAGGAGAGCAGATTCCGCCCCATCCTGGCCTGACAAGGGTTAATATGGTAGTTATCTGTGCTTTCTACAGTTGTTCTTACAAATCATGCAAGAATGTGACAAGAGTACACAAAGAGTATAATAACATGAAATCAATGAAATTCTGATCAAGTTACATCAAACATATATCAATTTTAATTCACACTTTGCTATTACCAGTGTTACACCAACACATGCACATGTATTAACTTTCCTTCGGTGTTTATATCACCTATGACACTTACACTCGAGAGTCTTGATATCACTGAAATTAAGAATGGCGTCATCATCATCCATGCATCTCATTCCATGATCTGCAGGCAGGGGCTTTGGACAATAAAACAGAAGTCTCAAATCAAATGTCTAACTCATACAACATTACATATTTCAAAAACAAACTTATTATATGCTTTATTGCAAAGATACTGGACATTAATCAGTATAACTTCACCTGTTGTTCTAATTGCATTTAATTTACATCAACTTTGATTAACTTCTTTCATTTGTTCACATATTGCCTTTAATAGTGCAATTGTATCAAGTCACAATATCTCAATCAAAAGAGTATGAACATGAGATATCTTAAAAAGAGGTATGATGAACCCTGCTCCAGTACTGATATAGGATCACTTGTAGAGCCTCCGTACCAAGGAATGTCTGGTGTGTCATTTTATGGTCAATGCACCTCTTCTCTGTGACATAACAATTCGCTGTTTCTACAAAGTTTCACATGAACAGCATTTCTGGATGTATTTAGTCATGGTTTTAGGACACACACACACACACACATACACAGGTACAAGCCTTACTCAGTCTAGCACTTTTAAATGGGACTCAGTAACCCTACCTGAATGTCTTCTTGATGGAGTACAATGAGTTCTGTGGTAGGCATTGCTCGCTGGATTCTCTCATACATTAGTCTAAGTTCATGTTCCTCCCCAGAACCCGTTTGAAAACTTGCTCCCGCCTGATGCCGCACTGATGCTTGCTGTCTGTCTTGTGTAGCTTTTCTCCTCCCTCGCCTCGATTTTCTCATCGTCAGGATAGGTGACTGATGATGACCAGGAGTCTGAATGGAATGATAACATTTGGTTTGTTTATTATACCTGTTTGCATTTTTATAGTATCTACAATTCATGATTACAATGAGAAATGAATGTACCGAGGTAGATTCATGATCAAAACTATCAAAATTGTTATAAATTGCTTGAAATGATGCAAGATGAACGGAATTGGCCGTAAATTCCTTGGCATCAGAGAATTGTCATGACATAGATCTCAAGGAAGAAAGAGCTCATCTTTGAGTCTCACTTTTGTTGTGTTACTCCCTCCTTCATCTCCATCCTCCTCAGCATTGATGCTGTCATTGTTGCCATGGTTATCCTTCAGATTCTCCAGGCACCTGTTGACCTTGTTCACAACCTCCTCCTCAATCATCGACACTCTGGAGTCCAGCAATCGGTCAGCAGAGGAGCAGAGCTGCAAGGGAACCTGGAACACCCAGCTGGTCAGCTGGTGGACTTCTTTCCATGTCAGCTGCTGACCATTTGTCATCTCCTGGTTTGGGGTCATCTTTTCCTCTCTCACCTCTTGACCCTCTTCCAGGTTGCCACGATTTGACCTATCCTGTTGAGAGATCTATAGTACTAGTACATGTAATGACAAAATCAACTTAATCAAGCTATTGTTCCATAGAGTTAGAAGACAAATCAATTTTCAAGATTTATCACAGGAGTGCTAAGAAAATGTCAGTAAGTTCTAGTACCTCATTTATGTACACTTGCCCATGGCAAAGTGCTGTATTCAAGTATATTACATAGTACCTTAGTGGAATTAAGTTTACCAGAAATTGCATTTGTATCAGTCAGTGTGTGTGTAGAACAGACAGTGCAGGGCTCCAGGAAAGTATTGTTTCCTAGTGTAGTTTGATTATCTACTCAAACACAATGGGATTTAGTCAGACAAAATGAAATAGACAAAAATAAGAGGTTGAAACACTTCAAACACTGAACTCCTATTATGGCAAATCTGTTGCTCTCAGTTGCTTCAGCAAGCAGGTATCTATTGTGAGGGTTTAGTAACAAAGTTGACAAAGTGATTCTTCTTTCCACTGATATAAAGGTAACATGACAAATTCATTATGATGCCTCCAGTAACCTAGTAATGTAAACCGACATTAATATCAACAATGCATGAACTGATCGAAAGAATCATATAGTTTATGGTTCATCTGACATCACATATTAATGAGTAAATCACGCATGGAATTTGGAACAAATACATGTCATCATTGATCATTGTACCACTTAACTTACAGCATTGGTGTTGCATTGGTGGGCACATCAAATATAAAACCAGGAGAAACTTTCATATGCAACTTACGAAGTGTATGGTGCTTTGAGGTTGTACCAAGCTACTTACCTCAGCCTGGCCTTGGGTGGATTCAGGGGCTATATGACGGGATTCCGAAGATGATGATGATGGCTGCAGGGCATCTCCATCTCCTGGGACTGGGGAAGTCTGGGGAGACTTTGTAACAGGCATAAGGGATGATGTCTGCCCTGATGTAGTGGCAGCTGCATCATCTGTTTGAAATTAATGAGTTGAAGGCAGGGGTTGAGTTAAAACAACAATCAATATTTACTGTGCAAAAGGGCATTTCAAAGACACACACACATTATCATCTTTTTCTTTTTTTTTTCATTTCTGTTTATTTCATTCACACACACACAGACACACACAACCTGCTATCATCAAATTTAGTGCCAAGACTATATATCCATCTGCCCATGTTCACGTAAAAGAAAATTGTGAAATGAACATTCACTCTTGGCTCGACATTGATATGTTCATTAACCCGTTGAGGACGGACTGATTTTGCTATAACACACATTTTCCAAAGACACCTGTCCGAGTTTTCCTGGGACTCGTCTTCAACGGGTTAAGCTTTACCTCGAAGGAGCGCGGTTTCTCTCTGAGAAGTCTGGTTCTGGGTGGAATTCTTCTCGAGTTCCACTAACAGCTCACTGAGGCCAACAGTCAGGAATGAATCTGAGTTTGTCTGGGTGCTGGATGTGTTTTCAGTTCCTTCATCTATTGCATCTTTGAGGCTAGGAAAGACAGTGGAAGGCTCTTCATGAAATGATTTCACTGATCAATAAAATTCTAAAGAGGAGGAAAATTCATAACAACAAAAAAAGGATGGCATCATGTTTCTTAATACATACATTTTTATGTACACGTCTTATTGGAGGTGGTCTAAGATAAGAATTCTAATTCACCTGATGTAGATTCCTACTGAAGCTAAGGATAAATGTATTTCTTTCTCACGACTATTTACTTCCATTTTTCTCTTTTCTTTGGAGTGAGAGGGTGGGGTAGGTTATTAGGGTATCAGAGGTCTCTATTTCTTTTTTATATGTCCACTACCTTATTCCTGGATCTTCCCATCAATTCAGATCTATTCATCAGTTGTAGTTATGGTCGAATTCTTACCCTCAAAGTAAAACAGGGTTAAACCTTAAGTTTGGGTACTTCCTTGATTTAGCATCAATGCACGATTCATCCCTGAGTGTTCTATGTCTCTCATGCTTACCACCATAGTCTTTGAAGATTTTGTTTCACCCTTTCAGAAGAGATAGCTGGAGGCAGACTAGATATTTTACACACAGGATTGTCATTTCCATAGAAGCAAAAAGACTGGATGCAGATCACAAGGTTGCTGTCACTCTGAAAACAAAGGAGGCAGATACCATCATTTCCACATGAACAGGAGATCTGTTACAGAATGTTTTTATGACTTATTTAGATAGAATAGCATCAGTGATCACAGAGTTCTCTTGGACGGACTACAGTTTAACAACTGCCTAAAATATTTGGAAACATTCACATTTGGTGATATTGGAGAGGGTAACATGTTTCAATAAATAGCACTTTATTTCAAAAGGTTTCTATGGTTGCTACTTCCCTGCCATGATAATCAAAATTGTGACACAGAAATAAAAATCATAAAGTTTTAAGTAATAAATGAACCTAAATAACTGTTTGGAACACAAGCAAGAAGTTATGGTTGATTTACATTTAGTTGTACTTCATGGTTACATAATTAAATGTCCTGTGATATTGATATGCAGAAAGAACTACTGTGAAAGACTATTGAAATGTCAATTATCTTTATCCCTGCACTTTTGGGAACATGTCTCATGCAATTTACTAGATGTGTCTCTGATACAATTTTTGGTAACAAGTCAATTGAGAGTGAACTATGTATACTGTACTTGCACTGTCGCTAATTTATCATACAAGTAATACTGCCCTCTATGGAGTGTAGACATACCAATTGCTCTGATAAGCTTTGGATGACAGTGAATTCTTTCAGAATAACAATGAGGTGTGGTAGATGCTCAAACTCGTACCCACTCACAAATTCCTCAGCTCTGAAATCATGCAAAATCATAGAAACAAAGAAAAGATGTGACAAAAATGTCTAGAAGATGATTTATGGTGGAAATTATTCTCACACTTCTGAAATGGAAGGTCTGCAAATCTTTAACCAGAGGCCAGCATGAACAAAACATCAACTTATCAATATATGTAGACACTTACAGCTGTACTGTATAAAGACACAGAGTGCAAAGAATCAAACGAGTAATTCATAACCAAAATATTTTCACCTGCAGTAATATCTACTTAAAAGAATCAAACACTATTTTGAACTCACTTATCCTATTTACTCACTTTGTATTTGCTGGTGGGATTTTTATACGGTACTTGCGTGTAAAACATTGTATAACAAGTGGCCGACACAATCTTTAAGTGCATATTCTTTCGAAATCCATTTTGAATATAACTCAGACTTTATGTATGAAAATATGTACAGTGCACTCCCGTTATAACGAAATGCTCGGGACCGGCAGTTTTCTTTCGTTATAACGAAATTTCGTTATAACCGAACAAATACAATATATAATGAAAACAAGGAAACCACATATTATATCATATTCTGTTTGCTGAATACTCATCATACACTGGAAAGCTATGTGAAACTGTATATTACAATAATAAATGCAAGTTCCCCTCAGAAACTGTGCGTGACACAAGGAGTGAACACACAGTGGTGTGAAGCGTTCACCCATGCAGAGACGCTATATATGCTTGTTCCGCTACGTATTTTCGAAAGCAATTCGCATTTCGTTATAACAGAGCACATTTCTGTTGTTTTTCTTTGTTTGTGGCGCTCGGAAAAGACTTCGTTATAACGGAAATTTCGCTATAACCGTGTTCGTTATAAGCGAATTTTGTACCATAGACTTTAATGGTGATAATTTTGGGACCAGACGATTTACTTCGTTATAACGAAATTTCGTTATAACCGTGTTCGTTGTAACGGGAGTGCACTGTACACTTATATTACATTACACTCAATCAAAAAATGAACACCACAAGAATAAAACATAAAGATACATGTAGTTTCTATGGAGAGTACTTTAAACACAATTAATCACAGATATACAGCAGTTTAGCCTTACTTTTCAAACTGCTCCACAGCTGATCTAGTAAATACAGCATGAGCTCGGACGTAGCTGTCATGAAGCTCTCCAGCCCCAATTAGTTCTGTTCCCGACGACTCTGTATTTGTTGTCTGGAGACACAAAGAGCAAAGTTCTACTAGAAACTGATTCTTTGTAGCAATTCCCCAAGTTGCAACAAATGCAATGTAATACACAAATATTCTTTGAGACATCAAAATGTGGTAAGAAATATACTCATCCATGATTCACAAACACAAGTGATGCTCACTGAAATCCGCCTAGTCTGAAAAACAAATCTATTTCTCTACACTCTCAAAATGGAAAGTGGTCAAAAAGTTCACCAAGTGAAGTTTATAAATCTCTTAGACAACAAACTTCAGACCAAAATCTAACATAATTTACTTCACCTCATACACACTTACGTGCACTTAAATAAAAAAAATCTATTCTGTTATAAACTACATTTGTACACTGAACACCATGAATGCTAGTTGGTAGATCTGAGCACTATGTACACAAATCACCATGGTCATCATAATGATCTCTCTGAACTTGATTCACTTAACTGAGTATATTAAAGATATACTCATGTGCAGCAATGATATCTAAGTTAGCAGGTGTTGCTGCCAACAAAGGGGTCTGAATGGATTTCTTGTCTAAAAGTGGCCTTCACCTCATCAAACACGAACCTACCTCAAAAAGTGAGAAAAACACATTTGTAGGGGTTTCTTCACGTATAGAAACAATCATTATCAACAACTTGCATATACATACACTTTCATACGAGACATCTCACCATCTTATGATTTTAATATTAAATAGATGACTTGAAAAAAATGAGGAAGAGAAAAAGTGTATAAAAAGTAATGCAAACAGCTCTAACCTCCTTGACATTGATGATCTGGGCAACTGCCCGCTCTGGCTTTACAGTGTTGCCTTTCAACTTCGGGTCAAAATTCGCAAAAAGTTTTTCTATCCAAGGTTCTCTGAAATATCCTGTCATCAGAACAGATGACCCTGGTCTCGGCATGGTGATCAAGGAGGTTATGGCACTTCCAGTGGTTCCATTAAGTTGTCATGTTCTTCACCGAGCATTTAGAGCTTTACGTTAGACAAAGTATGTTACAGAGTATGTGTTAAATGCCACTTGAATTGAGATTTGACTTGACATTAAGATATGACAATGATAATAAGTATAATGCATGCAGAATGGAACCAAGAAAATTCAACTGAAGTAAGCATCAATCTCGGGCAAAATTATCTAAATTTATCCGCAAGGCCACAGCCATTTGTCAAACATGGCAAAGCAAAACAAAGGTACAGTAGTTTAGCAAAGCTAAAGCAATCCAAAATTGGGCCCTGCTCGGTCGTAACAGTTGAGTTAGGGCCTTCTCTTCTGTGCAAATTAAGTGAGCAACACAAACATCTGCAAAACTACCAAAAAGAAGCACCTGTCCATGCATGTATGGCCATGGTCCATTACTGAAGTCGTAATGACTAACGTACAGTGTAGTTTTGTTTTTTGTGTTTTTAGAGGCACATTGCATCGATTGGGTAATGGGGATGGTTAGCTGCGACAGTGCTACTTCCAGTGATAGTGCTATCACTACGTACCACTACCAGTAACTGCGACCAGCAGCCCCATACGCATAGCGTAAAGGGGCTGCAGACTGTAGCATTCAGGATCATGACAGGCTAATATCGTGGACAGATATCAACTTAAAATCGAAAAATTTCTTCCATTTGAAGACTTACCGGTGAAGTTGAAGTATTGACAACAGGGTTCGTGCAACGTTTGGTTCTGCCAATAGTCCCTTTCTGTTCGAATTGATGACTTATTCACTTAATGATGTATTAGTGACTCGGTCGAGAGGAACCAGGGAGAGCTACACTGAATTGACAGCCAGCGCATGCGCACACAGACATCTTATCCAGTCAATGGATTTGAAATTTGTGTGGATGCGCTGGCCGTCAATTCAGTGTAGCTCTCCCACTGTCCCAGGTTCCTCTCGACCGAGTCACATTATATTACAAGTCATCAATTCGAACAGAAAGGGACTATTGGCAGAACCAAACTTTGCATGAACCCTGTTGTCAATACTTCAACTTCACAGGCAAGTCTTCAAATTGAAGAAATTTTTCGATTTTATGTTGATATTTGTCCGCGACATTACCCTATCATGATCCTGAATGCTACAGTCCGCAGCCCCATTTACGCTATGCGTATGCCGTATGGGGCTGCTGGTCGCAGTTTACACTACCAGCAGCCTGTATGCGAAGCGTGCGTGTGTACGTGTTCGAACCCGTTTCGCGTTCGGGCTGGTTACTGCACTGTAACTTTGTCTTTAGTCTTTACACTCTTGTAAGCTCTTGTTACTTGTTGAGTATTATGTCAATGAGTAGTCCTACATCACAATGCAATACCGTTCGTATACCAAACTCGGGCAGTTTGCATGGTGCAACAGCGACTGGGCTGTGTATAGAATTACATGTAAATTTAGTCTAGACTAGTTAATCATTAATGGTGTGGTGGATGGTGCAGGGACTCCGAGATAAAGAATTGTCACTACACACTATTCAACGCGTGGGACTACACTACCACAGTTCGGGAAACCCACTCACAAGGGGGGCCCCTCCTTATAAGTAACCCGTCCCCCTTATAAGTAACCCCGTCCCCCTTATAAGTAACCCCCGGGGCACCCCTTATAAGGAGTCTCCACGCTTTTTTGCAATGCAACGCAAAAATGAAAGGACTGCGGCAATTCGCTTGATTATGTCCATAAAGCTTCACAAGTTTCCTAGTTACTCACGAAATTTGAGCAAAATCGGTTTGAGGCATCATATCTAAAATCATGGATTTAAATGCGATGTCAAACGACCCATGCGAATGCTGAAATGCGAGCGATTACTGGCGTGAGTGTCGCCAGGCGCGGCGGCGCGGCAATGCTTGAGTGCAGACGTGGCGACTGAGTACGGAGACTTTCGTACTCAGTCGCCACGTCTGCATTGCCGCGCCGCCGCCCCTGGCGACACTCACGCCAGTAATCGCTCGCATTTCAGCATTCGCATGGGTCGTTTGACATCGCATTTAAATCCATGGTTTTAGATATGATGCCTCAAACCGATTTTGCTCAAATTTCGTGAGTAACTAGGAAACTTGTGAAGCTTTATGGACATAATCAAGCGAATTGCCGCAGTCCTTTCATTTTCGCGTTGCATTGCAAAAAAGCGTGGAGACTCCTTATAAGGGGTGCCCCGGGGGTTACTTATAAGGGGGACGGGGTTACTTATAAGGGGGACGGGTTACTTATAAGGAGGGGCCCCCCTTGTGAGTGGGTTTCCCGAACTGACCACGCTCGTATCCAATCATATTCGCACAATTTAATGTGTTGTTAACTCAGAATGCAATGCTGACGGTTTTCTATCTCAGAGCGGTTTTTGTTACTAATTTAGCAATTACTTTCGTTACTATAATGTCAAAGTATGGTTGCATCCTCCCTTTATAAGTTAGAGTTTAGACACTGAAGGAATCTTTCTTACCTTCGAATTTGGAGCTCCAGATCATTAACCTCATGATAAGCTTGCTCTCTATTCGAGTTTATCTAACGAGTCTGTATCAGTCAATATGCTGCTTAGAAAATTATTTTTTTATTTTTAATTTCATTAAAAATATTATTCAAGTTATTTTTTTGTTACAAATGATTTTTATTAAATATTTTTAAGCATAATATATTCATAAGATTTGAGAAAATAAGACTAGGGCAGCACTATTTCGGTTCCCGCGATAACAAGATAAGAACGTAAACAAGGCAGCAAGCACGCGTACCTACATGCATGGAACTCGCGGCGGCGGCCGGCGGCGGGCATAAGCTAAACCGGCAGTGGGTTCATGTGAAAGGCCAAGGACACTGTGAGGTTTTCAGTACAACAACCACCTACCCAAGGGTAGGCCTACCAGAGCGAGCCTTCGGTAAAACTGGGAAGCTGTGCAGTCGACACACGACAGACACCCGGAATCACTCTCCGTCATTTAACTACCGTATAACTACAGTAAGTTTACTATAATTCTGCAGTGTCTCCACCGCTACCTAACACTAGAACATCTGGAACGATCATCTGTACAGTCTTCACCGCTGAAATCCGGCACGCTATATAGCTGTGCTGTGCCAACTTCTAAACTCTTAGCGAGATGTCGGCCATGCCACCAATCCACTCCTGTACACAGGTTAGGCCATAGAATCTACCTAAGTATCCCCCTATAAATTTGATTAGTGTGGTAATCAAGAAAAACGATATTGATGTCAGATTGGTTAACATGGTGGTAGTCAGGGCCCAGGGGCGGATCCAGGAATTCCGCAAAGGGGAGGCGCCTTATTTACAAAATTAAAAGGGGGCGCACATGCCCCCTCCCCATTTTTTTCTTTTAATTTCCTTCATTTGAAAAAAAAAGGGGGTGGGGGTGCCTGGTGCACCCCCCTCTGGATCCGCCACTGGTAGGCCTAGATCTAGTAGAAAATCCAAACTGGCAAAGATAACAAGCAATATTAGATTTCATGGGATCTTGCAGGGGCAGATTCAGAAATTGTGTAAAACTAAAGAGGGGCGCCTTAACAAAATTAAGGGTGGGGGGGGCGTATGAGCCCCCCATTTTTTCTTTTTATTTCTAATTGTTTTAACCAAAAATAAGGGGGGAGGGCACTTGGTGCACCCCAGCCTGAACCCAGCACTGATCTTGTGTTTGTAATTGTATTCTGTTAATATTAATTCAAATTCTGTATTAGACACCTGTACACAATCTTAATATTTTTACTTAGTGCATTGCTGATTGAGGGATGGTTGTGTTTGATGATTGTGTTAAGATGGATGGTAGTGGCAAGAGCAAGATATATGTAAATCATATCATCAAAGCTAATTTGACTTGCATACCATGTATGTCAGTTTTTCAGGACTCAAGACTTAGCATTTGCTGAGTCATTTTGTAAACAGATTTTCTGTTCCAATTTTATTTGAGACAAATCAGGTAAGCATGAAAGGTTTCAACAGTGTGAGTGCTGGTAAGTCAAAAAAGAAAAAAAAAAAAGCCTCTGAATGTCCTTCCAGTAAGTTCTACATAATGTACATAATTTGTTTAGACCTCTGATTCACATTTTCATTGCTGTCTGTGTACTTTGTACCACAAGTTGACAGACTTGAATGAAAAGCTGGTTTCTCGGCTCAAGAAGCTGAAGAAAAGAAACAGCGCCTTGGAGCAAGAGCTTGCATCCATCAACGAGAGACTGAAGATTGAGAAACTCTTGAGGGAGCATTCCGTTGTGCGGCATGTCGCTGTGCAGACAGAACCCTATCCCAGGGGGTCATCATGGAGGGTCGTCAAACAGCCCCAGTCCCTACCTCAGGGGAAGTCTAAGGAAGCTGAGAACCAGAAGACAATAGATAGGTAACATTTTACTTTGTTAAATGACATTTGTGCATGCCTTTAATAGGCTAATAAATAAATAAATAAACAAATAACCTTTCAATAGTAGTCCCTGGCAAACTACATGTAGCAAAATAAATTAATCAAAATTTGCTGAACACTGTGACATTCAAACTAATTCCAGACACATTGCTGTTACATGTTAATGATGTATCTTCTCAAATACCATTGTTACACAGTAAGAAAAACTTTGCATCTTTGAATGGTTTCTCCCGAAATATGTGTAAACTCGATTATTTAAGCAGCCTAGGAATAAAAACAAATTAAAAAATATCATTACCAAAGACTGGTAAAGGAAACATTACAGAAAATGTGAATAAAAGGGAATTGTTTATCTTTCATTTAATCAGCTTGTATACTTAAAAATTTTGTTTTGCTTTTTGTTTTGTTATTGTTTTTGCTCTAGTTTGCTGAAGAACCACAGAAGTTTGATGAAGAGATATGAACGAGAACTGAAAGCCAACACCAAGCACATAGAGGTCATCGCATCTCTGAATGTAAGTCTCTGTGAGCTGGGTTGTATGCTTGTAATGATTGTGTACACAACCTTGAAGCTTGCAGACAACATTGCAAAGCAAAAGAAGGTGAAATCCAAAGGCTTTTCTTCTGGAGCATAGCAAGGAAAATAGAGAGCTAAGGGGAAAGTGAAAGAGAAAATGTGAACAAAAGAAATGTGTATGTCTTGGAGTTGATGCCCCTCCTGTTCACCTGGTCAATCTGACTTTAACCAGTTAGCTTCTCATGCTCTCCTTTGTTGTAGCTTCGGATCCAGGAGTTGGAGAAACAACTGTCTACTGCCCATGACCGAGTCCGCCTCCTGGAGTCACAGGTGCAAAGATACACCCCTCAGGGGTGGAGTACACCAAGAGACAAGCAGACCACACCCAGAGACAGGACCCATGCCACCCTAAGACATTCCGGGAAAAGAACGAGAGGAAGGAATTCATACTCTCCCCTTAACTACTCTGCTGGTAAGAAGAATGCAAGCATGTGAAATTGAAGGATTCGTGGACCGTAGCTGACATCGTTTTCCCTTGGCTTATTGCCTGTGAAGAGTTATAGTTTTGAGAAATCTTTTAAAGTTATGAAGAGTAGGGACTGTATTGTTCGCTGATTAACAATCCCATTTTCCATCTGCAGGTTTGGTTGCAGAGATGGAAGCCCTCAAACTTGAGAGAGATAAATTGGCCAGAGACAAGCACAAGTTGAAAAAAGAACTTGGTGCACTGGATGAGGTAAGTTTTTCAGCTTTTTGTTCGTTTTACAAGATACTGTATATGCAATGATCACTTTGTAGCTTATTTGGGGGCAGGGATACGATTCATGTTTCTGGGTTCAGTCAGTGTAAAGTTGGTGTAGGAGCAAACTTATGCCGAGAGAGGTAATGCCCAAACTATGCACAGTGATTTTATTTTGAAACTTGTTTTGAAAAGGTTAGCAGTAGCAAACAATCTTCCCACAGCATGTGCTTGATACTATTTTGATTGTGTGTTGTTTATGAGATATTATTTAACTTTTACTGGACTGGTTGTACAATGCATGCTAGTGCTACAGTTGTTGTTACACATAAATATGTAAACACCCATTGCAACACTCATGAAGATTTTGAAGTTGTGCAAATGTACATCTAGCATGTTACATTCTATACTAATTTTCTCTTACAATAATTGATGTGGAAATTGGTCATGGAGAGATAACAGCACTGCTTTAGATAAGATCAAAGTAATGAGAGATCCCAGAAATCTTGATATGATGTGGCTCCACATAGGCGTACGTATTTATCATGTTTTGAGTAAGAGTTGATCAAGTGATATAGACAAGATTCCAGTGACATCAGCAAGTCATCGCTCAACTTGCTGAGGGGCAAAAACTGCATATGGGGGGCAAGCGCATAAGTGTTATGTTACTAAAATGTTACATCCCATGCACGTCCCATCATCGCATGGAGGGATTTGATCAGGCCAGCCAGGCAGGCGGGTATGTGGTACGCATACCACGTGCGAGAGCAATGTGCTTTATACAAGTATGCACCTGATTTGTTTTTTGCCCCTCGGGCAACACTTCTTTTTTTAGATCACAGAATCTTGTCTAGTGTATAATATTTTCTAAAAGATTTATTGTGCTGCATTTGGCAAAAGTTCTTCTGCCATGACTCTGTTATTGCATACATTGAGACTTTGTAGTTTTCTCCTTAGAACTTCTTTGAGGAGATTGAAGATTTGAAGTTTGCTCTGCAACAGTCAGCCAAACTGAACCAAGAATATGACAAGGCCCTGAGGCATACGTGTCAGACCTATGGAGCTGCCTTCCCACTCGATAGTCTCCCATCCAGACCCCGATCTGCTCCATCCTCGGCATCCAAGAAGCACCGATCAAGACAAAAGAAGATTGCTGAGTGAGAAGACCATCTTCCTGTGGAAAAATGAGATGCAGGAAAGAGAAGACAGAACTGCTGAATAGTGAGCTCGGAAGACAGAGTGTATCACCAGGATGGCAACTCTGAACAGCATATTCTGGGCCCAGCAAATTCCATTCTGTGTGAGATGTGTCAAGGTGCCTGTTTGTAAGACTTTACATTGTCTGTATAACAATCTTGTAGAGCCACTATTGCTGCAGAATTGGCTGAATTTCTTCCGACAGTTTTACGACAGCCTGTGTCCACCCCATTGGTCAAATGTTGCCTGTAATTGCAGAGCTATCACAGGTTTACAGACATGCCTCTCCTTTTTTTTTTAATGTATTCATTGCACTTCAGTGGTTAACACTGAGGAGTGATGTCAAGTATTGGAAGGCTAAAGTTAACATTGATCATGATTATGGAGACTCAGCCCATACTTTGCTACATGTACTGTGAAGTTAGTGCTAGAGACTGTTGTTAGGATAAATACAGATGTAGATTCTACTCCGTGAAGAGATGAATGTCTGGTCCTCTAATGGTGTGCATTTGATATGACAAAAAAAAAAAAAAAAAATTGGCAGTGGGATGAAATTGGAAACCACTAAAAAAAATTTGGGACAGGTTTTTATAAGGGCTCAGTTGTAACAGATGAAACGGGGGGGGGGGGGGGGGGGGGGGGGTTGGTTTGCCACGTCTGACAACTTAAATTCCCATGCATATGTGTAGGGATACTTAGTGTGTGTGCAGCACTTTATTCAGCACACACTGCTCCAGCTGCAGCTAGGCACGCTCAATGATTGAATATGCAACATACGGATACATGACGTTTTTTGACAGTTGGAGATTGCATCCGTGCCAGGAAGACTGTGTAGCCCTGCATGCTAAATCCCAATGGCTAGGCACTGACATACTCTAATGTACAATGTACCTCTACAGACACAGACGCAATTTTGCATACTTGATGGTAAGAACTGTTTGTTCTGAACATTGTTTTACCGCAAATTCACGTGATGAGAATCGAAAGGCTAATGTGTAAGGGGCTTCTTTCTTGTCATATTCAATCTTTCTGTGAGTGACAGGAGGTTGCCCAGTACAGTACTGTATACGCCATATATTTTGCGAGTCTAAATTTTCGCGAATCAGGAATTCCTGATGATTTCGCGAGTGGTTAAATTCGCGATCGTGGAGTCCTGTACTGAACGGAGAATGTACATGCGTACGTCACATTCACATCGGGATCAGAGTCAATATTTT